>NW_015170276.1:2128224-2199185 GCF_001447785.1 Gekko japonicus
GGGGGGGGTAGAAGCAATTAGCAAGTCAGTAGTTGTTGGGAACTGTTAACCCATTAAACCATTGATGTTAAGATTGTTGATATTAAAAGCCATTTGATTTTAAAAACCATTGCTGTCCTCAGCCGTATGATTGGTAGAACATCACTGTCTTGCAGGCCCTGTGAAATTGTAACGAATCCTGCCGGGCTTTGAAGTTAGTAGGCAGAGAGTTCCACCAAGTTGGAGCCAGGGCTGAAAAGGCTCTGGCTCTGGTTGAGGACAGCTGGGCACTCTTTGGGCCAGGGACTTCCAATAGATGTTGATCGGATGAGAGTAGCGCTCTTATTATTCTTATTCCATAGCCAGTATTGTACAGTGGTTAACGTGTCAGACTAGGATCTGGGAAATCTAGGTTAGAATCCCTGCTTTTGCCATGGAAGCTCACTGAGTGATTTGGGACAGTCACACATTCTCATCCATTCAGATATCACAGCAAACTGTAGTTCAGAGGCATCGGACTCATTTGTTATGAGGGCTGGATCTGACATAAATGTCACTTTGTTGGGCTGGGCCATGTGTGCCATAAAATGTAATGCCAGGTACCAGGGATATAAACTGTATAAAGCACAGCAGCTGGTATGCTCCGAGTTGTTGTATCCTCACTGCAAGGCCCCAGGGGCTGGGAGGGGGGTGCAAAGGAAAACTCATATGGGCAGACTGGAGAGCCAGCGGTGCAGCACTGGGCAGATGCTCCCAAGCTGCTTGACTGCTGCAGATGAGGTTGTTCCACCATGCTGAAGCCACAATTGGAGTGGTTCTGCCCAGTCCCCCCAAGAAGTCTCCTGTTTCCTCTCTTGCACTAGTTGCTTGCGGGCTGCATAAGAGCCCTGGACAGGCTAGTTCTGCCCCCTGGGCCTTATGTTTGACACCCCTGCTGTAGTTAGTATAAAATGCATTTAACAAGCTAGGTACAAATTGTAGTTTACTTCCCCAGTTTAGCAAACTCCAACAAATTGAAGTTTCTTGCACAGCCAGCATTCAGACATCATGCTAAACCAGAATTGAATCAAACCTGAATATTGTCTGAATGCAGTCTTCATTTCCAAAGTACTATTAAAATGACTAACAGGCAGCAGATTGCTATCCATGGTTTCTAATGGCTTGAACCTATCACCAGATACTTCATACCCATAGAACTTAAAGGACAGCTTGAAGGGTTCCAAAATAATTGTGGCCCTTTTAAACACATATTACTTGCCTCTCAAGCTTTCAATACTGGCCCAGTATTTTACTGTTGAAGTATAATAGTTTTTGCTCACATGATTCTGGCCTCCCCAAAATCTTTTTTCTGTGTAGAATTCTAAGCAATCTTTTTAGGAACTCAGTTGGAGAGATTTTAAGGGCGATTCTCTCTCCTATGTTATTTAACATCTATGTGCACCCCCTCGTCCAGTTGGTCTGGGGGTTTGGGCTGGGTTGTCATCAATATGCAGATGACACCCAGCTCTATCTGCTGATGGATGGGTGGCCAGACGCCAACCGAGAAATTTTGGACAGGGTGTTAGAGGCCATGGCTGGATGGTTGCAGCCGAGCTGGCTGAAACTGAATCCAATGAAGACGGAGATCCTGCACCTGAGTCATGGAGGACTAGAGATGGGGATTAGGCTCCCGTCTTTGGTGGGGTGACAGTGGTGACAGCGCTGTGGGTAAGGAGTCTTGGAGTGATGCTGGATCCCTTGCTTACCATGGAGGCCCAGGTCACTTTGGCTGCCAGATCAGCCTTTTACCATCTGCAGCTAGTCAGTCAGTTGGTTCCCTATCTCACTCCTCAGGATTTAGCTGCAGTGATCCATGTAATGGTCACTTCCAGGCTGGATTACTGAAAATCACTTTATGCAGGGCTATCCTTGCAGCCAGTGCAGAATGCAGCAGCACGCCTGCTGACAACAACACCTTTGTGGGCATGTATTCAGCCAGTGTTGTGCCAACTGCACTGGTTGCTGACCGAATACTGGATCAATTTCAAGGTTATGGTTTTGACCTTTAAAGTCCTATTTGACCTGGGACCATAATACCTACAGGACCGCATCTCCCTATAACAGCCCAGAGAGCGTTACACTCTTCTGATCAACACCTCCTGGTGACTCCTGGCCCAAAGGATGTCTGCTTAACCTCAACCAGGGCAAGGGCTTTTTCGGCCTTTGCCCCAACCTGGTGGAAGATGCTCCCACCTGAGATAAGGACCCAGCGAAACCTATTACAGTTCTGCAGGGCCTGTAAAATGGAGCGGTTCCACCAGGCTTTTGATTGCGGTGGCGGATGTTCAACCATTCTGGCCTCACCTGTTTATGGCCTCTTTCCCAGTGCCTGCTGTCAGATAATATTATTGGGCACTGAAGCACCAATATTCACCTGATATGAGGCATGAGATTTGATGATATTATCTATCATGTCATTGTATGTTTTATTGCTTTTACTGTTTTATTGTTTTATGGACTGCATGCTGTAAACTGCCCTGAGCCCACTTGAAATAACAACAACAACAATAATATTTTTTAAAAGAAGAGGCTGGAATAGCACAATGGAACTTTCATAGCTATGGCACACATAGGCTGTAGTCACACACACTAAATAATCCACTTTCAATGCACTTTTCGACTGGATTTTGCCAGTTCACAAAGTAAAATCCAGTTGGAAATGTCACTGAAAGAGGATTGAAAGTGGATTATTTAGTGTTTTTGACCGCAGTCATACTTAGTAACTTTGCCATAGCAGGATTGTCCATGCCAAACATTTCTTGACATTTAATCCTTGTTAATTTTTTCAAGCAAACATAAAAAAGGTTTGATTCTTTAATATTGGCAGAAGGTTCCTTGTTCCCAATGCAACAAAAAGGGTATGTCCACCAGGTTGCCAAGAATGTAATAAGAATAAATTGCTCTAGATTTCAAATTGTTTGACATATGTTATCTCACTAATCCTTACAATCTTGTAATGTCTGTCAGGATTATTCTTCCCTTTATTTCAGATGGCTGCTGAGGCAGAAAGCTTGTAGGTGGCCTAAGGCTGTCTTGTGAATTGCTAGAAACGTTGATATTTTAAGCAAGAAACTTCCAGGTTTGCAACTGGGATACTACTCAGTTTGCAACCCCACTGTTTCAACTGCAAAATCTCAATTTTGATTTTGTTTCTCTCACATGCTAATTAAACCCACAACTCTTTATTTTTTAATTTCATGTTTTTGTTTCCTCACATCACTTTTTTTCCTATTAAATGTATGAATGTTAATGTTCTTTCCCCCTTATCTTGGCATATAAATTGTGGCTAAATGTGGATAATGTATCCATGACATTATAGTAGCATAAAATACTGTAACAAACCAATCACAAATACCTGCAATTAAAATGGGAGAAGACCAAGGGTCACCACAGCAACAAATGAACAGAAATGAAAAAGGGCAGGTTTGCACATTTTAGCTAACAGCTTCATCTCTTCACCACTGTGCAACATACGGATGTCGAGATTGAAGTGAGTTTTGATGGGAAAGGGCCCTGCTTATTCTTCTGAATTTTTAAGAATGTGAAGTGCAATGGGCCATGCTTGCATCGTGGGCTCCCTGGTAATACCACAGTAATATAAAATTATTCCCTGAGGCAGATTACTTTTCACTCTACCTGTAATTTTTTTTCCTGGCACTTTCCTTGATTCTAGCAATGCCTCAGTAGGAAGATTGTAAAATTAGAAGGAGGACTGAATGGTTTGGCAGCCCCTCAAGATTGCTTGCTCTCACATAAAACAGAACATTATCAAGATTTCTGGCTCCATTCAGAAGAAGACAGCACTTTCCTCACTGCAAATTGCTTCACACTCAGAGATGGTGCCAACATACAAAATTGGATTTCTTTAAGTCAGCCAAAGTATAGTATTTACATTATCTAAGTGTGATAATTAAGTAATTAAACAAAAAAGAGCAGAGGATACAGTAGGATGAGAACTAGCAGGGGGGCGTTTAAATTATTTTATTGCTGAGACATCACAAGACACACAATATAAAGGATCAGAATAGTGAAACTTTAATTGTCAGGAAATAGCAGTGTTAATTTGCCAGAACATAGATTTTCCCCTTGGCTATGTCAAGGTATCCTTTACAAGGGCATAACTACATTGTAGGTGACCTCATTTAGTTCTCATGAAGTTCTGTATTTAGGCTTTGGTTGTTTAGACTTCAGTTATTCCTGAACCTGACCCCATCTAATTGAGTACACACATATCTCAAATGTAGAGCTGCACAGTATAGTCTTTAATTTAATGTTCACTTTTAAAGTAGAGTACTTGAAGTTTTTTTAAAAAAAAACTGCTGAAAAAATATTTCACATTGTTTTGAAGCTTTCTGGTGCCCTTTTGTTCCTTCAGACCGTGTCCTATCAGCATCATTTTCATGTGATGACTCCAGTGATTTTGTTTACATCCCGTTTGCAGTGTCAACCTAAGCAGAGTTACACCCTTCTAAGTCCATTAAAGTCAATGGGCATAGAAGGGTGTAACTTCATTTGAAAATTCGCTGTCAGAGTTATGACACTGGCAGAAATCACATGGGTTATGACAACCAATAGCTTTAAATGATAATTTGGGCAGAGACGTTGAAGAGGACAGAGGATGATAGGAGGACAAAGAATATACTCTAAACATTGCAAATGTTTTCATGATCAATGCCAAAAGGGAAAAAAAAAACAGAAATGGAGGGTTTTTTTTTTTAATGAAAATTAACAAGAAGGCATTTAGGCTCCGATCTCCTCAGAGGTACATCAGGTAACTAGAAGGTAATGGGACAATGGATGTGAAAGTGTCTGCTTTTACCCCTTTTGGATCCCTATGGATCAGCACTTTTAAAACAGGACTGGTTGGTGTCACAGACATTCCTTTCAGGGAGGCTAATCAGTCTGGGATCTAGGAAGCCATCAAATTCTCCAGTTACCTCGGTTGCCAGCCTTTAACCCACCAGAAAAAGGGGAGAATCCATTAAATAGGATTATTCTTCTACAGAATAAAGAGAGGATCCAAAGCATTGCATCCTTTTGTGGGAGCCTTTTAATTATGAAAAAACATATACATCTATAAAAATAACTGGCAGATTTTAAGGAATAAGCATGGGAAAGATACAGCAGACTCTTTGGCTCTCTCTCCCCCTAGTTGATTGTACCTCCTCTTTTAAGTTAAAAGTTTACAAAAACTTTCCATGAAGCTTCATAGAACAACATGGTAGGCTGTTGTGACTCCATTGGCATCAACGATTTCAGCAGGCAAGATTAGTTCCTTAAAATGGGGACAGTGTGACGTCCAAAAAGTCCACATTCTGTATTCAGAAATGCTGAACAAGACTGTCACATACAATGGAAATGTTTAAGTCCTTAGAAACCAGCATATTCAGGGCATCATGGATGTTCAAAGGCATCATACTATGGCCAACCATGACCCACAACACTAGACCACAAGGACATACTGGTATGATCCACAAATGACAGCTATGACAGCAACGCTCACTTGTGTCTTTATTTTAAACATTTGTAGCCCTCTTTTTCTGATCTTAATTTTTTTTCTTATTAGAAATCAAATGATTAACAGTGTACAAAATAGCATCTGGAAACAGTGAATTAAAAAAAACACACCAAGAGAATTAGCAGCAAAGTGAACTAGTATTAGCAGCATTTTAGTTCTAAACTCACCCTGGTGGAGTTCCTAGTTCAGAGGGTAACACAATCATAACCAAAATAAGACTATAAATCTATCCCTGGACATTATGAAAAGGGATATTGCAATCCCAGCCCCTTTTGAGAAATCAAATGAGACACCGGACTGGGATTGGTTTAGGCATTAATTGCCCAGTTTAGGAGGGCAGGGTGCTGAGGATGCGTATACTTATGGCTTCCCACCTCTTCTGCACAGGCATTGGCCATGTACTGCTGAGGGGCTGCATGGGATTAGCTGGTCACATACGTCAGTCAGGAGTTTTTTGGGTTCCCTGTGATTGGCCTTTTAGGGTTCCATTGTTGCCTGCTCAGTGCTATCACTGGAGGGTTTTAAAAAATAATCTTTGTTTTACTTAGGCTTGGCCAGTTAAATGATTAGGCCATAACTTGTTTAGCAGAGATAGGGCAGGTTGCTCATAGGGTTGCTAGAGTCAAAACCAGATCTGCGTCAACCTCCATCCATATCTTCATTCCCTTCCTTGGTATCTGCACTACTTCCTGTTCCTCAGGGGACCAAAACAGATGTGATGAAAATCACAGATCTATCTGCAAAAAGGTAAATTACCTATGAATTAAGATGGGGATCAAGAGGGCAGGGAAGAGGAGATTTAACCCTTCAATCTCTGCTTAGTTTTGCTAATTGAACATAGCTTCCACATGTTATTAGTATTTTTAAGGGGGGAAAGCACAGAACACTTGCCCACCCTGTAACCATGTGTGTTTGTAACTGCATTGTCTGTACTGTGCTGCTGCTACGTCTGTCAGATGTCTGTGTATCTGTGCATTTGGGACTCAGGGATTACTGCTGTGTTTGCTGCTGTGTTTGTATGGCTTGCCTTGCATCTCATGCTTGCCTATGGATGGGCAAGGCTTGGGCTGCCTGGACTACAGAACACGTGCTTCCCTGCATCTTCCCAGCATGCCTTTGGACCAAGAAGACCAGTGCCATTATGCCCAGTTGAGACACTTGGAGAAACAACAGGCTTTCCCACCATTGCTGAACTGTGGGAAACCACGTAACTCTTCCTGCTATCTGTTTTGGCATCACAAAGAAAACTTCCTTTATTGCCCATCATGGAGCAGGCACATCTCTGCAAATCAAAGGTTGCCAATGGAAACAACGGTTTCACACCTGGCCACATGGCTCTATCTTTGAAGTTAGGGCAGAGGATCTGCATATTGCCCCCTTCCCCTCGATTAGGACGTCACAACTCTTTAGCCTATAGCCATAGTAAAGAGGACGGACCCTAAGGGTTTATTGGCCTTAAGCCAATAACTAGCTTTTAAAAAGAGAAACACAGCCTTTGTTTCTCTGGTTAACCCATCCCTCCTTACCTTGCAACTTAAGTGCTGCAGGTGATTCTTATTGTGTTCCCGGGAGTCGCGGGAACCAGTCCGTGTGTTTTTAGAGTTCACCCGCTGATCCTTAAGCTGCCCCATTTCTTCTACGAGGAGATTTCTTCTCAGCTTGGACCTCAGATAAGTATAAGCGATATCCTGCTGTGTTATCCCCCTTGTCTGTTGAATTTCTTATTTTCCTTGCTGATTGCTTTCTATATACTATTGTAACTAAGGAACTTGCGTGATTCTGCGTGTGCATCTGTTTTTCGTATGCTTGAGAACTGCTTAGTAAAAGGCAACATTTATTCATTAAACCTATTGTGTTGTCTCACTTCCTGGGAAATAGCAGCATTCGTTGGCCAATCTGACCTCTGTATACACGGGAAAGATTGCTCACGCCACGCCCACTGTCGTAGATAAGTCTGAGTTGGGCATTCGGAACCGTCCTTAGAGGAGGTCCGGTATCAACCCACCCCTTGAATGAAACACAACACAAGTTATGGGTTAAACTGGGAGTTTATTTATACATAAGCTGATCTGCACCAACACATAAAAGCACGGGTTGTATTAGGCTTGCCATGCAAGCCTCCTGGCAAGGCAAACCCACCCCAGCTCAAAGCCAGGTCCAGCATTCTGCCGGGCCTTACTCATCACGGCCCGCACACCATAGCAGGGAGGGAAGGGCACATTCCAGCCCATGGAGGCCCCCAACTGAGTCACCCTGACTTCCAAGCCCATAGACACCCAGTATGAGGAACCTCCAATTGCTTATATCTCAGGGTGCTTGCCAATTCAACATCCCATTTTCCAGCCTTCCCAGTTAGGGCCTAACCAGCTTTACCAGGCCTATTTAATCCTGCTTGGACCCGAAAACAGCGACCAGCTAATCCCACATGGTCTGAAAAAGAGGGTGGGTGGGTGGGGTGCTCGTGCTGGGCTGATCTGTGTGTGGAGGGTGGCTGCTGCAAGATCTGGCTGGCCAGCTTGCTCTTAATTGGCCGGTGCTCCCACGCTGAGCTAGGATTTGCTTGTACAACCCACATGCTTCATTGAAGAAGAAGGGGGGAGCAGGCAAATGCCCGCACCTGCTCCTGTGGCAGTCACGGCTCTTGCCCGCCCACCCCTTGAATGAAACACAACAGAAGTTATGGGTTAAACTGGGAGTTTATTTATATATAAGCTGGTCTGCACCAGCACATTAAAGCATGGGTTGCAAACCCACCCCGGCTCAGAGCCAGGTCTGGCATTCTTCTGGGCCTTACTCATTACGGCCTGCACATCAGTGCACAGAAGGGAGGGAAGGGCACATTCTAGCCCACAGCTGTGAAGCCTTAAGGCTTGTCATATGCTCCTCCCACCCCAAGGAGGCCCCCAACTGGCAAGTCCATAGGCACCCAGTATGAGGACCCCCCGATTGCTTATATCTAGGGTGCTTGCCAATTCAACATCCCCTCAACCCGTGATTTTTCACCACAGAGGGGGTTAGCCTTGGCTTAACTCCCCTCCCACCTCCCACCAACCATGGCCCACCGGTCACCCAGGCCACTTCGTAGATCAGCTCGGCAAAAGACCAACCTGGTAACTCCCATTTTGCTCTAGACCTGGTGATGCACCGAAAGCCTGATCCCAGGGAAGAGACAGCTGACCTATGGCCCAGATTGTTGCCACCAAAATGCACGATACAGCAAAGGGGACAAAGAGGGAAGAGTGGTAAACCAAGTCCCCCTATGAATTCCGGAGCATTCCAAATCCTCCCCCCTTCACCACACTGGAGGTGCGGGATGCTTATGTTGCCCTGAGCCCAGCTAGAACCTTGGCCTTATTACAATGATCCTGCAGCAAGCGAACACACACATGAACTTCGGAAGTGGCCGTATACTGCACCATACCCCGGTTCCACCAAGGTCAGTACTGTACCCACAAACTGGTTCTGTCGACTGGTCCCCTAAAGCCCGCTGGTGTGGAAGAACACATGCAACTGCCTAAGACTGAATCAGACCCCTGGCGGGAGAGAAAACATGCAGCTGCTTTCTACTAAAGCAGACCCCTGGCGGGAGAGAACACGTGTGGCTGCCCTTATCTTGAAACCGACCCCTGGGTTGGGAGAGAAAACATGCAGCTGCCCTTTTACTGAATACCAGACCCCTGCTGCTGGAGGGAGAGAACACGTGCAGCTGCCCTTATACTAAATCCGACCACTGGTGCTGGTGGAAAAGAACACGTGCAGCTGTCTTCTACCGAATCAGGGGAACACCCCCCCCCCCAAATGGAGTAAGGTGATCCCCAACTGTTGATGGTAGCTGGTCCACACTGGACTTGGAAACCAGAGGGAAGATGCTATATGAAAAGTATCGGAGTTCCAGGCATAGCATAGAAATCAGCTCTCATTTATTAATTACATTGGAAGAAACAAAGATAACTTAGCCGATGTGAACCCGGTGTAACAGGCCGGATTAACCCCCCGGCCAGAGTAACCCCGGGGTTACTCTGGCCGGGGGGTGAATCTGGCCTGTTACAGCTGGCCAGATTAACCCGGGGTTACTCTAGCCTAGGCCAGAATAACCCCTCAGAACCCCTCCGGGGTTATTCTAGGCTAGGGCAGAGTAACCCCGGGGTTACTCTGGCCGGGGGGTGAATCTGGCCTGTTACAGCTGGCCAGATTAACCCGGGGTTACTCTAGCCTAGGCCAGAATAACCCCTCAGAACCCCTCCGGGGTTATTCTAGGCTAGGGCAGAGTAACCCCGGGGTTACTCTGGCCGGGGGGTGAATCTGGCCTGTTACAGCTGGCCAGATTAACCCGGGGTTACTCTAGCCTAGGCCAGAATAACCCCTCAGAACCCCTCCGGGGTTATTCTAGGCTAGGGCAGAGTAACCCCGGGGTTACTCTGGCCGGGGGGTGAATCTGGCCTGTTACAGCTGGCCAGATTAACCCGGGGTTACTCTAGCCTAGGCCAGAATAACCCCTCAGAACCCCTCCGGGGTTATTCTAGGCTAGGGCAGAGTAACCCCGGGGTTACTCTGGCCGGGGGGTGAATCTGGCCTGTTACAGCTGGCCAGATTAACCCGGGGTTACTCTAGCCTAGGCCAGAATAACCCCTCAGAACCCCTCCGGGGTTATTCTAGGCTAGGGCAGAGTAACCCCGGGGTTACTCTGGCCGGGGGGTGAATCTGGCCTGTTACAGCTGGCCAGATTAACCCGGGGTTACTCTAGCCTAGGCCAGAATAACCCCTCAGAACCCCTCCGGGGTTATTCTAGGCTAGGGCAGAGTAACCCCGGGGTTACTCTGGCCGGGGGGTGAATCTGGCCTGTTACAGCTGGCCAGATTAACCCGGGGTTACTCTAGCCTAGGCCAGAATAACCCCTCAGAACCCCTCCGGGGTTATTCTAGGCTAGGGCAGAGTAACCCCGGGGTTACTCTGGCCGGGGGGTGAATCTGGCCTGTTACAGCTGGCCAGATTAACCCGGGGTTACTCTAGCCTAGGCCAGAATAACCCCTCAGAACCCCTCCGGGGTTATTCTAGGCTAGGGCAGAGTAACCCCGGGGTTACTCTGGCCGGGGGGTGAATCTGGCCTGTTACAGCTGGCCAGATTAACCCGGGGTTACTCTAGCCTAGGCCAGAATAACCCCTCAGAACCCCTCCGGGGTTATTCTAGGCTAGGGCAGAGTAACCCCGGGGTTACTCTGGCCGGGGGGTGAATCTGGCCTGTTACAGCTGGCCAGATTAACCCGGGGTTACTCTAGCCTAGGCCAGAATAACCCCTCAGAACCCCTCCGGGGTTATTCTAGGCTAGGGCAGAGTAACCCCGGGGTTACTCTGGCCGGGGGGTGAATCTGGCCTGTTACAGCTGGCCAGATTAACCCGGGGTTACTCTAGCCTAGGCCAGAATAACCCCTCAGAACCCCTCCGGGGTTATTCTAGGCTAGGGCAGAGTAACCCCGGGGTTACTCTGGCCGGGGGGTGAATCTGGCCTGTTACAGCTGGCCAGATTAACCCGGGGTTACTCTAGCCTAGGCCAGAATAACCCCTCAGAACCCCTCCGGGGTTATTCTAGGCTAGGGCAGAGTAACCCCGGGGTTACTCTGGCCGGGGGGTGAATCTGGCCTGTTACAGCTGGCCAGATTAACCCGGGGTTACTCTAGCCTAGGCCAGAATAACCCCTCAGAACCCCTCCGGGGTTATTCTAGGCTAGGGCAGAGTAACCCCGGGGTTACTCTGGCCGGGGGGTGAATCTGGCCTGTTACAGCTGGCCAGATTAACCCGGGGTTACTCTAGCCTAGGCCAGAATAACCCCTCAGAACCCCTCCGGGGTTATTCTAGGCTAGGGCAGAGTAACCCCGGGGTTACTCTGGCCGGGGGGTGAATCTGGCCTGTTACAGCTGGCCAGATTAACCCGGGGTTACTCTAGCCTAGGCCAGAATAACCCCTCAGAACCCCTCCGGGGTTATTCTAGGCTAGGGCAGAGTAACCCCGGGGTTACTCTGGCCGGGGGGTGAATCTGGCCTGTTACAGCTGGCCAGATTAACCCGGGGTTACTCTAGCCTAGGCCAGAATAACCCCTCAGAACCCCTCCGGGGTTATTCTAGGCTAGGGCAGAGTAACCCCGGGGTTACTCTGGCCGGGGGGTGAATCTGGCCTGTTACAGCTGGCCAGATTAACCCGGGGTTACTCTAGCCTAGGCCAGAATAACCCCTCAGAACCCCTCCGGGGTTATTCTAGGCTAGGGCAGAGTAACCCCGGGGTTACTCTGGCCGGGGGGTGAATCTGGCCTGTTACAGCTGGCCAGATTAACCCGGGGTTACTCTAGCCTAGGCCAGAATAACCCCTCAGAACCCCTCCGGGGTTATTCTAGGCTAGGGCAGAGTAACCCCGGGGTTACTCTGGCCGGGGGGTGAATCTGGCCTGTTACAGCTGGCCAGATTAACCCGGGGTTACTCTAGCCTAGGCCAGAATAACCCCTCAGAACCCCTCCGGGGTTATTCTAGGCTAGGGCAGAGTAACCCCGGGGTTACTCTGGCCGGGGGGTGAATCTGGCCTGTTACAGCTGGCCAGATTAACCCGGGGTTACTCTAGCCTAGGCCAGAATAACCCCTCAGAACCCCTCCGGGGTTATTCTAGGCTAGGGCAGAGTAACCCCGGGGTTACTCTGGCCGGGGGGTGAATCTGGCCTGTTACAGCTGGCCAGATTAACCCGGGGTTACTCTAGCCTAGGCCAGAATAACCCCTCAGAACCCCTCCGGGGTTATTCTAGGCTAGGGCAGAGTAACCCCGGGGTTACTCTGGCCGGGGGGGTAATCCGGCCTGTTACACCGGCTTATATTGGTGCACACACTCACACCCAATACACCCCCACTTCCTGTGATAGGTTCTATATACAGAGCCCCGGTAATGATAAGTTCTCTTCAAGATCCTAGCGCTCTTATTGGTTCTCGCTAGGATCCGCAGGGGCTATTGTTCTAGACCTGAAGTTCTGTGAGTCCTATAGACCGCATGGCCTGGCGCACGCGGTCATGGCCATCTAATACATAACACTATAGCAACAGGGTGTGTGTATGTGGGGGGGTGCAGCCAGGAAAAAAAATCCCAGATGGAGTGAGGTGATCCCCCAACTGCCAATGGTAGCTGGTCTGCCCTGGCCCTGCCGCTGGTGACCAAATAAAGCTGAGGCAAAATTCAGGGTCCCACCTTTAAACACCCTTAGCCTGCTTGCAGAGGAGAGTGGCAGGCAGGCGATCTGATCAGCGATGGGCAGCGAGTTTCCCTGGTGAGTCCTTTCTCTTCCAGACGGCATGCAGGGGGGTGGGAACAGCCAGAAAGGCTGTGGCTCAGGGTGGTGGGGGGCCCAGCAATCCCGGGTGAGTCCTTCTAGGCCAGAGAGCATGCACGGGGGTGGGGAACAGCCAGAAGGCCACGGCTCAGAGTGGTGGAGGGCCCAACAATCCCCAATCCACCAGGCACCTCCCTGCACCCCCACCCCCAGCCCAAGTCCTCCAAACCTAGCCTGCTAAAGCAGGCTCACATCACCTCCAGAAACCCGCTGGTGAGTTCCTTCCTAGGTGCGTTCCTTCCTCATGGCCACCCGCTCTCTTTCCCAGCAGTGAAGCTCCATCATCTCCTGAGTTCGCACTGGGCTGATCTATGCGTGTAGGGCAGCTGCTGCAAGACCTGGCCACCCAGCTTGTTCTTAATTGGCTGGGGTTCCCGCACTGAGCTAGGATTCACTTGCACAACCAACATGCTTCATTAAAGAAGAAGGGGGGGCAGGCAAATGCCCGCGCCTGCTCCACGGGCAGTCACGGCTCTTACATGCATTATTTATTTATTTCATTAGGCTTCTATACTGCCCTCCCTGCGAGCGGGCTCAGGGTTATGCACAGCAAATTCATATAAAATAGATATAAATACATTAAACAGTCTAAAATCATAATAACAAATTTCTGACCCCCCCAATTTACATCAATATGGGGGGGAAATGGAGTGAAAAGCAGTTAAAAGCCAGATAATTGTTATAACTGCTAAGAAACCATTAAAAAACTATTGCTGTCCTCAACCGTATGCTTGGCGGAACAGCTCTTCCTTGCAGGCCCTGTGGAATTGTAAAAAGTCCCACAGAGCCCTGATGTTGGTAGGCAGAAAGTTAGCAAAACAGGAGTGTGTGTGTATACGTGTGCGTGAAAGGATTAAATCCTCTCCCATTCCTGCATGGGATAACTTGAATTATGATCACTCACATTTGCCATTTACCTTTTGCAGACTGATGCAGGAGCTGCCTTTCTACTAAATTAAGACATCCAATGGCTCACTAACATCAGCATAACATTATTAAATACCTTAACCATGGCATCATAGTGGTGTACAATCCACAATGCTGGTGTATTTTTAAAATACGACATCTCCCCCCCCCCATCAAGTCACAGTTAGTAGGGTTTTCAAGGCAAGAGATGTTCAGTCCTCTGCATAGCAACCCTGGTATTCCTTCGTTCTCTCCCATCCAAATACTAACCAGGGGCAACTCTGTTAGCTTCTGAGATCTGATGGGATTGAGCTAGCCTGGGTTATCCACCTCCGGGTATGCCATTTTACAGGAGTCCAAATCTTATTGGCTCTCCAGCTGGCACAACAAAACCATACAATCGTGCTGTAAAAGCCCCTTTGTTCCACAGAGAGTTAAATAGTATTGTATTTTCTGTCTTCTTATGCATTAATTTTATGTGAATTATATGATGAAGCTATAACCATATTGCTTGAGCTGTGGTGTCCCCCCCCCCCGAATCAAAAATATAAAAAGAAACGCTGTCGTTGGAATATCCTATGGTGTGGTAATATCCTGAAATAATGGCGCAGGCTGTCTTTCAAACCAAGGGAAATTTGGCAGCCCTGTCTGGGGTAGGTTTGACAGGTACTTTATGCCTCACTGCTGTTTCCATGTTTGAACTGATCCTGTCCTTCATTCTTTGGGTTGTCTAGTTTCCTCCTTTACAGATTGCTGACCTGAAAACATCCATGCCAATGGCTTCATTGTTGAAAGCCGCTGCAGTGGAGTACGGGCTTCCTAACAGCTGGCCATACTTCATTGTAAAATTGTAAATGCTCAAAACTTTTGCTCCCGTTCCTAGGGGATCCCCTATTAAAATGATTTTGCATTCACAACGTGCCAACATTGCCTGTAAATGAGCCAGAGAAGCAGCAGATTAAGCATAACTATGAATTCTGAGTGGGTTGGAGTAGTTGGAGATTGTTTCTCATGAAAGACTCATTTCTTTTTTTCCCTTTTTTCTTTTTCGCCGAAAATTCAAATAGCCAAGGATTGAGTGCTCCATCAAGGCTGTAGCGAAATGCAGTTCAGAATTAACACCTTCTGGATTTTCTCACCAGGGAGATAGAATGCCTTCATAAATTCATTTGTTCTTTGCCTGCAAAATTTGGATTTATCTTTTGGATTCTCGATCTCTATCCCATTTATTATTTCACTTGGTTAAATAAATGTGACTTCAAAACATTTCCTTTTTTTAAGTTTTGGTAAAGTAAATGTGGTGTGACATTCCACCATTCAATACTTTTTAATCAGTAGACTGAGATGTGTAATCCTTTTAATTTTACTAGCTTGCTGACTGGAGTAATGTGAAAACAAGTTTCAGAGGGTAACTGTGTTGGTCTGCAGTAGAACAGCTAGATTCCAGTTCACTAGTGCCTTAGAGACCAACCAGATTTTTAGGGTATGAGTCTCTAAGGTGTTACTAGACTTGAATCTATCTGAAAAGTTATTTTGGCTGCCCTTTTCCTTAAGATGCTCCCACACAGTATTGGTGCACAAAGGTACTTCCTTGTGAATGAAGATGCACACATAGAAGCAATGACTTTACTGATAAATATTTTAAAATGGCACTCACATCAGACAACCATTAAAGATGTCAAGTTTCTGATTAGGAATATTACCAAATTTCACATTTTTTTTAACACAGGAAGACTTGTTTCAGTCCCACTTCTGCCATGTGCAAATTGAACTTGTGAATCTGGGTTGTTAGTTTTTTTAGCCCCATGTTCTAGGTTGTTGGGGGTTTTTTGCCAGATTTTCACATTATGTGCACATGATTTTGATATTATTTCTGCATCAGTTGTGCATTAATGGCAAATATATAAATGGCATAAAAACTGTAAAAGAGGCTTAAATCAGAAACCCCTAATAGCGAGCTTTAATTCCCCCAAATTATTTGTGGTTCTGGGTTCATATCCTAAGGTCAAGTTGTAGAATCCACACATGCCTAAGGATATATGTGAAGGGGAGCAAATATGGAAACTAGGCAATGTAAATGAAAGCACTTTGTATCCATTTCTCTCCTTCAATTACTTTGCTTCAGAATGTTTCAGTGAGATAAAACAAAATACTGCTGTTACTCTTCTATATGATTAATTTTTGAAACCAAATTCCTTTCAGAATGTTTGATTAAAAGGTTTTTGCACAGTGGTAATGGAAGTTCTCTCTCTCTCTCTCTCTCTCTTACATTGGAGCCCTCCTACCTGTTACTGCCATGCTTAAAATAATTGGGAAACAGTACATGACATAATATAATACACAGCCTATTACTGAGGAATATGTGGCCTTGTTGAGGTTCTGGAAGGGTGTGAGAAGAATCTCTGTGTTGCTCAGAGACAGAACTGTCTATTAACCTTTCCAAAGTTTTAAGAGGATCCAAGACCCAGACATGACAAAAATAAGGCTTTGGTGTCTCATAAAAATAATGCGGGTAGTCGACCTCAATAATAAGGCATGCAGGGATTTGACAAAGCTGACATGGGCAAATGGAAAATTCATCTCTCTCTCTCCTCATCATGCCTGTTTAGTTTTCTTTTTAGAAAGAGAAATCTAATGCTAGCTCCCTTCTGATAATGAGCCTATAAAACTAGGTGCAGGCACCATCAATAACAGGTGTACAACCTCTTGAATCTGAAATGTGGGTTGATATATGGTGAAACTTTAAACTCTGGCTTCAAAATATTGCCTGTGATATACCTTCCTTCCCATAATGACTCAGAAAGAACACGTGAAGGTAAAATTAATTAAAAATGAGATTTTTTTTTCATGCTCAGAAATACAGACTATGTTTGAAGACAGCATGTATAACAAGAAACCAGAGTCCGTGGATCATATGTGTCATTTGTGAGCACCTCCCACACCTGTTGGTTGAAAGTATGTGACAGAATGTTCAAGAACATCCCAGCTGATCAGGGAATCTGTGTTTATCTTTTTATTTGTTTCAATTATGTTTTAATTCTTTGAAATATTAGATATAGATAGATGGTATTTTAAATTATTTTTAATATATGAAATGTTGTAATGTTCACAGGCTTGGGGACTCTGAATTGTGTGGAAAGGTGCCATATACATTGGCTGAGTTCAGACTGGCAGTTTGGCCCGATATAGGCATGTTTCAGAAATGGATGAAAGAGTCCGGTTCACAAAGCCACAGCTGTCAGGTATTCCCCAGCCGTACTCAACCCGTCCTATGACGATTCCCTACTGCATTAAAAAAGTACCAGGTGAAAGCGGTAGCAAACCCTGGAGAGCGCGTTGATCCTGCTTCCTGGAAGTGTGCACGCTAAAAGCTGCAAACAAGTCACATTGTTGCGCCTATGTCGCCAGAGTGAAAAAAAGCAACTCACAGCCACGCCTCTGCCAGGGGAAGGCCAACAGTGCGAATGCTCCCTTGCACCTCCTCCCTGGTATGCTCTCGCATCAGTAGGTGCAGTGCAACCAGGAATCCCCGGCACAACTTGGTCTGGGTCTTTTGCCCTGCCTCCCTCATGCTTCATACTGCCAGTCTGTCCTCAGCCATTGTTTAAACAAACAAGCAAACAAACAAATAAGAAGCTAAGGGTTAAGAAAGCGCAAGAGGACAAAACCCCAGATGAACAAAACTCTAGAGGTATATAAAAAGACATGAAGCTGCCTTATACCAAGTCAGATTATTGGTTCATCTAGTTGAGTATTATCTCCTGTAACAGGTAACTAGAGTAGCCAGCTCTGTTGGGAAATACCTGGAGATTTGGGGGGCGGGAACCTGAGGAAAGCACAGTTTGAGGAGGGGATGGATCTCAGCTGGAATGCTATAGAGTTCACCCCCCAACCAGCCATTTTCTGACCAGGGGAACTGATCTGGGTTGTACTAGTGGGAGATCACCAAGTGCCAGCTGGAGGGTGGCAACCCTACAGGTAACACTTCTCCAAAGTGTAGGATATGTTAATGTCTTTTCTGTCATCTATTGCTTGATATTATTTAACTGGAAAAGCAGAAACTGAACTTTCTGCATACAGAAGACACACTCTAGCACTCTAGCATTGAGCCATGGAAGAGCCGCTGAAGGAAGCAGGTGAACTAAGCAATATTCCGTAAAGCCTCAGTCTGAGTAAGGCTACACAGAGGAAGCAAACTCCTGAGGGAAATGTGGTTGAGAAACTGAGCACCCCTCAAAGTCTTGAAGACAAGAAACATAAGTCTCAGAAAATTGAATGTGAGGCACACAAAGGAAGCAGGATAACTGAAGGAACAGTGGCACACAAAGGCTCAGCTGAAATCTGTAGGTGGAATCAGTAATAATTGTAGGAACAAAAGGCTGGAGACTGAGAAACTGAAAGGCCGAGGGATAAGAGAACCTGAGAACCAAAATACATTACGTGAGACATCCATGACTGGATCTTCTGATGTTTTATTTGAAATTAAAAAGCAGTTACTGGCTGGTGACAGTAGTTTGTATCTTGACTGAAGCAGTTTTTAAAATCTCTTTGGGTAACCACCTTCCCCCTAGCCCTGTGCTGTTCTGCTGATACAAATCATTCCTGTAAGTGCTACTACTAGATAGAGAAAACAAGACAAGTACCCATATCTAGGGTATCAAATTATAGGGGGTGAGTAGGCAGAGGTGCCCAGTCTGCTACTTGTCATGGTGAACCTCTTAGTAACACACAGAGGTATTATTTAAGGGCACTCCATTAAGTTCATATTTCAAAATTATCCCTTAGTCCAATTCTACATAATTTCTTTCATGAATAATACAATATTTGTTTCCTTTGGCCATGGAAAAGAAATACTGACTGACTACAATGTGCATCATGGTAAATAAAAAGAGATTCAAGAATGAGAAATCTGGTAGAGAGCCAGTTTGATGTAGTGGTTAAGAATGTGGACTCTAATCTGGGAGAACTGGGTTTGATTCCCTACTCCTCCACATGCAGCTGCTGGGGTGACCTTTGGTCAGTTACAAGTTCTTTCAGAGCTGTTCTCTCACGAGCAGATCTCGAAAGAGCTCTCTCAGCCCCACGTACCTCACAGGGTATCTGTTATGGGGAGGGGAAGGGAGATTGTAACCTGCTCTGAGACTTCTTTGAGCAGTGAAGGACGAGATATAAATCCAATCCTTCCTCCTCCTCCTCCTTCATTGCTAGCTGCCCTTTGCTTCTGTTTCTGATGCACACCAAAGAGCTGACTGAATAAAATTCTCAGATTTTTCTGATACAAAAAAGATGAACGACGAGAGCTTGAAAATGAAGCACATGGAGGTGTATTGGGAAAAATCAAGTTAATTTATGTAACATTTATCTTTGGAGACAGTCTTAGAACAGAATGATATTTGAAGTAGGAAGATTAAGGGTGAAAATCTCCACTGTTAACATGTGCTAAGAATGTAAATAACAGAAAAGGCACAAAAGAAATGCAGAATAAGTAGAGAAGGAAAGTAACAGATTCCTAAAGAAACAAAATGTTACACTGGCAATACCTACCCAGAGAGTCAGCTCACTGAATTTGATGGGGATAGGTGTTAGGACAGTGTTTTGAGATTTTTTGAGAATGTTAATAGGCAGAAAATATTTTATCTGAAAAAAGTAGGCAAGAATAATTCAGCCTAAAACAATGTATTGGTTAATATGCTGATATGATGGGGATTCAATTTCCTTGATAAGGAGCACTAGCCTAAGCAGGTCTACTCAGACGTAGGTCCAATTTTATTCAATGAGGCTTACTCCCAAGAAAGTATTCTTAGGATTTTAGCCTAGGCCTGGCAAATTCTAGCAGTGCAAGCTTAAACAGCTACAAAATTTTAAGTCCATTGAAGTCCATCACTTGTAGCCTTGCAGACCCTAACTTCATCACAATTTCTGTGGACTATCAATCAAGCTAAATACCAAAGAAAAAGTTATAAACATTATACTTTTAAAATGCCCTGGAACATATTTGGCACTACAAAGCAATCATTTGAAATTAAATAAGAACCATTTTCTTATTGTGTCTCAAAAGCGCAACCAATCTACTGAAAACAAAAGGTACTTCTGTAGGAGAAAAAAATACACAGAAAAGCCTGCACTGTGCTACCTCCATTTCCTAAATATCATGTTCAGATGGGGATTGTTAGAACAGCATGATATGAGCAGAATGCTTTCAGCTTCCGACATCAAGCTAATCTATCCAATTTAATGTTCCAGAAGGCTTGCAATAAAATGCAATTTTTAAATGGATCACGGAAGAAGAAAAGGGGTGGATGTTAATTTTTACATATATTTATATGGGTTGGGCAATAAAATGTGATTAATTCCACAGATTAATAAAAGTAAAACACAGAATTTACCATTAAGGTTTTTAATGACAGGCTTTCTAAGAAAAACAACACATTATGTACTGGACTAAGCAAGGGAACTTTTTTTTTTACTACTATTGTTAATTTAGTGCCATCAATGTGCATGCCACTTTATAGAGTGCACGTCAAGAGACCTCTGTTCTTAGGAGCTTACAAGACAAGGCAGATGACAAAGGGAGGGGAGGCGGGTGGAGGCTAGGACAACCAGGGGGAGAATATGCATTCATTCCAGTAACAGGTGTTTAGGAAAGAGCAGCGGGCCAAAATCCTTTACGGAGGCATTTAAAAGAATTGTGAGGTGAGGGCATTCTTTTTTCTTTTTTTATCTTATTTATTGTTAAATGTATACCCCTGCCCTCCCCAGATGGGCTCAGGGCGGCTAACAGATGGGCACATATGCCAAAATTCCACAGGTAAAAACAGAATAAAACAAGCAATAAAACGATCATTCATATAAAGTACAAGTGCTCTAGATGTCACAAATAACAGATGGGTTCACACATAACAAAGTGGTCTCAGAGTGACACGATAGAGTCCAGGTGGTACAACGATCTGTCCTTCCTCCCAGGGCTATCTCGTTCCCCGATGACACCCATTCCATTTAGTGGTGGTGGTACGGTGATGGTATAGTGATGGTTCTTCGTTTAAGAAGCAGCAAGAGAAAAAGAAAAGATGAGTTATGTCTGGAAATAGGAGGCCTTTTGACAGCTAGAGGTGTTGGAGCTGAAGGAGTGAAGGTTATGGGAAGGGATCTATCAGGACATGACAGTGGAGAGATAAGACTAGGGAAGGGCTGTGGCTCAGTCACAGAGCATCTGCTTTTCATGAAGAATGTCCCAGGTTCAGTACCTAAGATGTAAAAGACGCCCACCTACGGAGCTGTTGACAATCAGAGGAAACAATAGTGACTTTGAGAAACCAATGATTTGACTCATTTTAAGGCAGCATCATATGTTTAAGATGGGTCATGGATGGAAAGTTTGTGCTAGCTTTTGATGCCAATGTAGGGTTTTAAAGAAGGGTATCACATGATCACAATCATGCAAGAAGTGAATGTAAGCGAACCCACTGGGGACACTCATGGAAATCTAACGTGCAAAAGGATTCAAGCATGATTGTTATTCTCCACTTTGTAACACCATGGCAATCACAGCTTTAGACTTATTTGGCTTCAACGATGATGAGGATCAAGGTGGGAGGTTATAATGACGTGTGAAAGTGGGCAATTGCCTGAAGGAAGTGAGTTTATATGTGGCCCTGCATTAGAACAGAAAATGAACATACAAGCTAGTTATAATGACTTAGACCATTGGCCCGTGTAGTCTGGCAGTAGGTCTTTCCCAAACCAGAACCTCTGAGGGGATTAAACCTGGCTTTTCACGTGCAAATTATATGCCCTACCCCTGAGCTGCAGTCCTTCTAATTGTACTTGCTCTGTGCATATTTTAACACTATGTGAAACCATCAGGTCTGACACAGGTAGCACTTTAGATCATACTAATGCTAGAAAAACAAGGCATTTAGCATGTACTATTTCTATATGCATGCCAGAACATTTATTAGCTGTGCTAATGTCTAATCTGCCAATGTCTGTAGGACACGTGAAGTGAGGCAAATGAATGGATCCAAAAGGCATGTCAGTAAAATTTGGCATGTCTGGACTAATAAAACCCACAATTTAAGAAACTCACACTTCAGTTGTCCTTGAATGGGCAGAATTGCTCACTAGGTGAGAATGAGTCACACTGTATGCCAAGCCAGGCATCTCAGGGTTTTATGCACATGTAGCAAGAGCTGTTAAAAGCAGTGTTGAGCTGACTAGTAACTGAAGAATTCCTATAGAACCTCACATATTTGTTGAGACCAGGAGATTTATAGAAGAATACATAAAATATGATGAGGGCATTTAAATTACTGGTGGTGATAACAAAGAAAAACATTCACAACAGATAAAGGGGTTCTTAGTTAAACACACTGAAGCTTATTTAAAGAGACCAGATTAGATCATAGATCAACAGGGGCCTCAGTGGAATGAGGAGTTTTGCCTTACACATGGGGTTGTATAATGTAGTTCCACTTAGCTGTGGCTTTGTTGAGATAAAACTGTTTGGCTTTCAAACTAACCTTGAGATGACTTTCCCATACAAAGAAGTTGTGCTTTCCCTCAACTTCTCAGGTGAACAAATTAGTTAATGGATCTGCAGTATCCTGAAAAGTGATGGTCCATCTCCCTTCTCCAATGAATCTGGAATGGGCTTGCACAAAATATTTTTTCCCCCTTAAAAAATTAATAATAGAAAACAAGCATTTCATTTTTTCCCCTGAGTTCTTTCCAGAGACTAGACCCTGCTTCATTCATGATGCCATCAGGGACACCCAGAGGCCTTCCAAGTAGGGCTGCCAAATGCCCCCGGGGGGTGGATTTCCCCCCGCTTTCAAGCCCCGATTTCCGCCCCCGCGGAATCGGGGCCCGGGGGAAACCCCACCCCCGCGTGCACGTCACATCCGGGTGACGTAGGTGTGGCACATGCACCGGGAGATAGCCTGGGTTCCCCTGCCGAGGAGGTAAGAGACATTTGGCAACCCTACTTCCAAGTGCCACATTCTCTAAGCAGCACCTTGTCTTTCTCCAGTTTAACAGTTGGCAGAGGGGAAGGCTCAGGATATGGATTTTTGTAGGCACTGACATTATCACAATACACTCTGGAAAAATCTGGAGGCACTGGGAACCGAGTGGGATGTACAATTAGTAAACAAATGGTGAGGAGAAAAACGCCAAAGTAAGGCCATTCCATATTAGGTCTAAATTCAGAGAGGTTGGAGGCTAATTCAAAATGAGCTCAATGGGGGTGGAATCCAAAAATTCATAGTTTGCACTCCCTTTAATTTCCCCCATGGTATGGTAACACAAACAGCACGAAAGTTTATCAAGAAATAAGAAGGAAAGTTATGTGACTTTTAATTAACAGACCTTCAAACACATTCATATGTAAAGCTATGACCACCTGTGTTTTAATAACACAAAGTTATGCACTGCTTCTGCTCCAATAAAATCTGAATTCTATAACCTTCAAAATTATTTAAATTAAATAGATTTACATCTATAACCTACTCTGTGGCTTCTACTCATGGGAAGAGCAAAGAGTTATGCAGAACATTAACGTCTAAGCCTCTGGCCACCAGGAATTCTACTGGACCTCTGTTGTCAAAAATGTTATATGATCCTGTTCATATACTTTAAAACATGTCCTTTCAGACAAAATAGCTCAAAACATGTTTCTTATACATAAAAAGATGTAATTCTTAGGACAATGAATTCTGTTCTCAGTGCCAAAATGTATGAGTGTTGACAGGGAAAGCCTGGCCAAGATAGACAGCATTGTTGGTAGGTATATTTCATCATGGAACTGGATTGGAAGAGAGAAAGGGTTTGGGGCCTCTAGTTTTCAGGCAAGAGGAATGGGCAGAATCTCAGCTTGCTGATTTAGTCAGAAAAACTCCTTAGCTGTCAAATCTACATAAGAGATGTTCCTCATAGTACAGAATATGGACCTCTTCTACATACAAGGGATCATGGCAGGGGGTGGGAGGTTAACCATTTAAATCCCACCCTTAGCCACCTAAGTCTTCCATACCATGATGCTATAAGTATTCAAGGCTGATTCCCTTCCTGCCTTTTAACTCACTGTCAGTGGCTCTAAACATTCCAAATTCCTGGGGCACACTCAGTCCTCATCAGGTCATCTGGGGAGAGGGGTTTCCTTTGGTTAATTTCTAATTTCTGCATACTTAAGAAGTCCCCTGAGGATGTAGAAATGCCTACTATGCCTGTGATTGGCCCAGTTCTACTATTGTCATGACTGGTACAGAGGACAACCCTTTTATTGTTAGATAAAATGATGTGACCACTGGGGGTAGGGGGACTCATTTCCTTATAGCCCAGCCCACATAAGCTGTACGGTCAGGTTACAGAAAACTTGCCATGGGAACACTGATTCTTCCAGCAAATATAAGATACAGACTACCTTTGTCATGGGGTGCACATTGTTTATTAGTGTGCACAAACATCTACAACTAGGGTTGCTAGCTCTGGGTTGAAAAATACCTGGAGATTTTGGTGGTGGAACCTGAGGAGATAAGGGTTTGTAAAGGGGAGGGACTTCAATGGGGGATAACGCCATAGAGTCTACCTTCCAAAGTGGAATATGCCATAGAGTCTACCAGAGAGCCATAGAGTCTACCTTCCAAATGGGGTCAGTTGTAATCCCAGGAGATTATTGGGCTAAAACAAATAAAATGAATTTCAGTGGGGATCAGTGTTTCCTCTAAGCTGAGTTAGTGTGAGCTAGCTCACAGTTTTTTAGCCTCTGGCTCACAGATTTTTGTCTTAGCTCAGGAAGGAGGGCTTCAGAGCAAACTAATTCATGCAGCAGCCAAATAGCTCGCTCACAACTTTAATGCCAGGAGCTCACCAAGTAGAATTTTTGCTCACAGGACTCCACAGCTTAGAGGCAGCCTTGGTGGGGATAAATGTAAAGTTCTGCATTTAGGTAGGAAAAATCAAATGCATAATTATAGGATGGGGGAAACTTGTCTTGGCCTTACTATATGTGAAAAGGATCTAGGGGCCTTAGTAGACCATACACTGAACATGAGTCAGCAGTGTGATGTGGTAGCTAAAAAGGCAAATGCAATTTTGGGCTATATCAACAGAAGTATAGTGTCACATAAAGTGATGGTATAACTTCACTTGGCTCTGGTCAAACCTCACCTAGAGTATTATGTTCAGTTTTGGGCACCACAGTTTTATAAGGATATAGACAAGCTGGAACGTGTCCTGAGGAGGGCAACGAAGATGGTGAGGGATCTGGAGACCAAGTCCTATGAGGAAAGGTTGAAGGAGATGGGTATGTTTAGCCAGGAGAGGAGATGACTGAGAGGTGATATGATCTTCAAGCTCTTGAAGGGCTGTCATACAGAGAATGGTACAGAGTTGTTTTATGTTGCCCCAGAAAATCGGACCAGAACCAACAGGCTGAAATTAAATCAGAAGAGTTTTAGGAAGAACTTCCTGACAGAGTGGTTCCTCACTGGAACAGGCTTCCTCTTGAGGGGGTGGGCTCTCCTTCTTTGGAGGTTTTCAGACGGAGGCTAGATGGCCATCTGACAGCAATGCAGATTCTGTGAACTTAGGCAGATCATGAGAAGTAGGGCAGGAAGGGTTGCCTCTGTGCTTAGTTCTTGTGGCCCTTTCTTACATGCCCAGGGAAATGCTGATTGCCACTTTGGGGTCAGGAAGCAGTTTATCTCCAAGTCAGTTTGGCTGGAGATCCTGGAGGTTTTTTGCCATCTTCTGGGCGTGGAACAGTGGTCACTGAGGTGCATGTGGGGGGAGGTATTTGTGAATTTCCTGCATTGTATGGGGGTGGACTAGATGACCCTGGAGGTCCCTTCCAACTCTATAATTCTATGAGATCTCTAGCCACCGCCTGGAAGTTGGAAACCCTAGTTTCCAATAAGCAGATGCTCTGGCAAGTCTTAAGCAGGGAACACTGATTAGAAGCTCCGTCCATATGTCCTTTTGAAACACTGTATTCTGTACATCCCATTGTCCTCATCAAAGGCTGCTCTTTTCTTTTATTTTAGCTTTTGGTCCTTTAGGCAAACCAACACATCAGGAGATAAAACAAAGCTGATGTGCTTATAAAAGTCTAGAACAGCATTTGCCATAACATAAACTGCTAGAGGTTTCCAGGGGCTTCAGCACTCCTCCAGGCCCTTTATTCAAAGGTTTGTCCCAAGTCTTTCCTTTTGACCCTAACTGCTCTTATAATTTCCGCCATGAAGAGAGATTCAAGTGGGTAGTCATGTTGGCTACTGTGAAAAAGTATGCATGCAGGGGCAGGTGTCTGATCGTGGGAGCGCTAGTATCCCGTGGCATCCAGTGCCCGTCCATGTCCCATCGCAAACCGGATGTTTTTTGTAAGTGCATGCACACAAACACGTAACTGAAAGCAGTGCTGCTCCGCGGAACTGCACACATGCACAAACACAAAACTCTTGCTGCGCTGCTTCTTTGCCACACTCCAGCATCGCCGTGTGATCACCAGCTAACAGCCTAAGCGCAAAGACTCAGGGAACCGTATGATCGGGCTACCGCGCTTAATTTTGCTCCGGGGCAAACAGCCACGCCTCCCTCCCCACGTTATCTGGCCCGTGTGACCGGGGCCTTTGTTGGTCTTAAAGGTGTCACTGGACTCAAATTTTGTTCCATTTCTTTCATGTTCACTTCTCTTCACCACAAAAGCAACAATTTACCTTCCTATATCCTTCTTAGCTAGCTAAACTTTTCATGGGCTACTCTTGACGTTCCAAATTATTGCTTGATCTTGGAGGAGCCCTGTAGATTCCTCTGACCCTGAGGATCTTCACAAATGGCTGAGGCTGCCTGATAAACTTTTTATTTTCAATACAAACATAAATATTGACTAAAACAGTGGTTCCCACCATAAATCAACAGCTCTTAGAGATGGCACGTGGTCGAAGGGGATGGGGCTGCTCTACCTCCGGCTGCGGCGCTGTCAAGTCTCAGTGTTTGCGATTCTCCGCGCTCTCGGCTTCTTGCATCCATGCCATCAGAGAAATCGGGTCTACTGACCTCAGCACTGTCTCTCTGATGTCTGCGTTTAAGCCGACAGGGTACATTTCTGCCAGGACGTTACCTGGCCAATTGGGCAACTTGGCTGCGTGCAGTTTAAACTCAGCCGAGTACTCATGGACCATTCTCCTCCCCTGCTTCAGGGTGCGCAAGTACGCTCGCGCTCTCGGTCCCGCATTATGGTCCTTGTATTGGGTTCGCAGCGCCCACATGAATGCATACATGTTTGTCAGTTCAGGGCCTCTGGCATTATGAAGTCCCACATACCAGGCTGCTGCGGCCCCTCGTACTCTCGCGGCTACCATGTCAATCCGGCTGCTGTCATCTGGGAACAGGTGGCCCGAGCGACCCAGAAACTTCTGTACACGTACCACAAAGTAGGAGAGTTCCTCTGGATTTCCGTCAAACATCACCTCTATCAGGTTCTTAGGACGGGGAAGCACTTGTCCCCAGGGACTGGCTGGACGTGGCACCAGAGCGGGAACGTCGGGTGGCCTCGGAGCTGGGATGGGGACCAGTTGCTGGGGTAACCCCGGTTGCCCAGATGGCCCTTGTGGAACCGGCCCCGCTGGACCCGGTAGCTGCTGATCCCCCGGCACCCCATCCTCCAGTCGCATCCGCGCGATCGCTTCTTCGATAGTCTGCGTCACCAACTCCGGGATGGCATGTATCACTTCCTCTAAAGTCTGCTGCAGCTGCCACACCATTCGGTCGGTCATCTTGACCCTTTCCATCAGTCCCTCTTCGGGGGACGCCCGGCCACTCCTGGCCTTTGATCGGTCCGTCACCCATGGCTGAGTGATGGGTTCAAATGGGGCTCCCAGGGAAGGTAGCCCTGACGCCCCCAGTCCTTTGTCATATAGACTGTCCCTCAAGTTAAATCCCAGCTGTGAATACGACTCTCTAGTGGTATCCACATCAAGTTGGCTCCAGCTCGGCTGCGCCCCGCCGCTGTGCCTCGGCCAGTACCTCGGGCCCTGAGGTGTCAGGAACACGGTCGCTGTCGACTTCTTCGGGATCGCCCCCCCATCAGCCACAGTAACCAGTGGTTGAGTAGTCACCGGCACGGCAGCTGTGGTTACCGGGTTGTCTTTTCCCGAGTCTGGCTCTTCAGGTTCCTCCTTGTCAGGGTTGAGTGTTTTTCCCTCTCTGTCACTCATATCGATATCGATAGATTTGCTGAGATGGGGAATAAAAGGATTCTGAACAGAATGTCAGACTCCTCACCGCATCATCACAAAGTACACACTTGTAGAAAAGGTTTTACTTTATTTTGAAGCTAAGGTGCATAACAGGATCACTGTTCAGAACTGGAGGGAATCAAACAGCAAAGCATATTATAGTTCATTCAAACTACTGGGGCCCAATTGCGGGGTTTCCCACTCACGCCTTTGGGCTTGAGAATAAACGGTCCTAGGCAGAATATACTATCTCTTTCTCACGCCGTTTCATGAGAACTTCATTACATTAACAAGCTCTTGCAACCACCTGTGGCCTTGGGAGATATAATTGTTTCGGCAGTCTACATCGTCATGTGCATCTACAGTCTAGCGGCTGAAAGTGAAAGCAGACAAGCGAATACAGACATACAAAGCAAAACATTGGCAGCTCGCTGACATGGTTAAATGTGCAGACTCTAATCTGGGAGAACTGGATTTCATTCCCCACTCCTCTACTTGCAGCCACTGGATGACCTTGGGCAAGCCATAGTTCTGTCAGAGCTGTTCTCTCAAGGACAGTTCTGGAAAGAGCTCTCTCAGCCCCACCTACCTCACAGGGTGTCTGTTGTGGGGAGGGGAAGGGAAAGGAGTTTGTAAGCTGCTCTGAGACTCCGAGTGAAGGGTGGGGTATACTTTTTCTTCTTCCCCCTCTCTGTGAAGTGCCTGCGTTGCCCTGTAAGGAGCTTATACCACTCTTATGGACTTATGAGCCATAACCAATAACTGGACTGTGCAATGAGTGTGCCAGAGAAATGGACTAAAGGGTGACCACAAGCTGATGCCAACTGCCTGGACTGTGAACACGCGCCCAGATGAGGGAAACTGCCTCCTGAGATGATGTGCCAGACCAATGATGGCTCCATGCCACCTCACCTGCAGTGCAGCAGAAATGAGCCAAGCATCCTGGCCACAGACTGTGCATAGAAGCCAGTACAAGCATGCTGTAGAAGGATGCCATGCCATGTGAGACGATCTGAGAATCTGTGCAGAGACACCATGGACAGAAACCTCTGCTAGCACGCAGGCACACCTCCCCCCCCTTCTCCAGATACTGCACGTATGCTGCCTAGAAGAACAAAAGACCTGTGTTTGCATAAAGGGATTAGCCAACTGACTCATTGGCCAGAGCAGTCATCAAACCATCAGCATTAACTACCCTGAAGACTAGTGCTACTGTCCTCTAAAGGTGCCATTGTCTGTAGTAATCAATATTGCCCAATCTTTAAGGCCCACCACCCTCATGCAACTAGTTTTTGCCAAGCAACTTCCTGGGGAAGTGACAGGGCCAGTGCAGCCCACCCCCAAGTCCAGACAGTGTATAAAAAGAGCAGGACTAGCCATGTTCTCTCTCTTTCTTCCTCTATACCTAACCTTGCCCTATCTCGTTGACTCTTGGTGTAGCACTGCCCAGAGTCTCTCCACGTGTTCTGCCAGTTCAGAATACGACCCGTTTCCCTTATAGTCTCCCTCCCTCTTTTCACTGCGGATCACTTCACCTCTTCATGGCAGGTACGTATTACCCACCAACAATTTGCCTACTAATGCGAACATCACTATCCCTTTCTATCTGTATTTCCTAGGCCTGAATAACTGTGTGTGTGATTGTGTTTTATTATATGCTTGAGAATATCCCTCAGTAAAGAAACCATTTCTTTGAGACTTGACTTCTGCGTTTATTTCTGGGTTACTGGAAAAGGCGGGACTTCTGTATACATAGGCTTTGCTCCCTTAGATGCCAATTGCACATTAATAATCATAATTCCCCAGCTTTATTAATAACCGAAAGCAATTTGGGTAACACCTGCCTGGTTTGCTGGGGGAAAGGAAGCAAATCTCAGCCCATGCTCGGCTTGCTGCTGGTCCTATTGTAATGCCTGAGCTGATTCGGGTGGTGCAAGACAAAGTTCATCTCTTTGTTCTCCTCTCAGATTGCCTGCAGTGGTGGTGGTGGGGGGTGTAGGAAGGGGACACAAGGAGAGTAGCCCATTGGCACTAGGCATTAAGGGGCTGCTCAGGGGGTTATTGTCCTCCTCTTCCTGCTAGATAGCCAACAGAATCAGGTTGTGTTTGTAAAACATCAAGGGGCTCTTCCAGCTCCTTCAGCAACACTTTGCAGACATCTTGGATCTTCTGTGGGTAGGCTTTGATTCCAGAGCAATGTGCAGTGCTTCAGAGAGAATACAACTCCCAGATACAAATCCTGGCCTTTCTTTATTATTTCCAAACTGCCCCATGTGCTGCTCCCCCCCCATTTTTACCTGTCAACTCTTACCTAGCCATGTCTCTCCTCATCTGTATTTCCCTAACAACAACAACAACCCTGTGATGTAGTCAGCTCCACTGTACTAAACTGCCCCTTTGGGCTTTCTGTAACAAAAAATATTCTGGGTATGGGGCTTCTGTACAGTCTTCCTTTGTAATCTACTCTCTGCATGATGGTATGCCATGTTTTAGACAAGTGGGGGGGGGGTGCGTTGTTTTACAGTTCTGTAATCCTAGTCTTACTACATTCTCTATTGGCTGCTTTATGCTATTTGACTGAATTTTAGTATTGTAATCTCTCTTGACTGTCAACAAGAAAGGTGGGCTATAAATGAAGAAAATAAATAACAGTAAAAATGGCTACTGTCTCAATGCAGAGTGCATGCTACTGGATAACTGTGTGCATTTGGTATAAACTGAGCCAAATAAATACCCCAAAAATACTGCTAAGGCATTTTTTGGGTATTAATTTAGCCAAAAACAGATTAGAGAATCTGGTTTAGCTACCAATATAGCTGAGCCTGAATAAAAGCTGAAAAAAAATCAGCTTTTATTTAGGCTCAGCTATACTTAATGGCTGGTGGGCTCCTTTTGTAGCTCGTTGCAAGAGGAGCCATCCCCAGCTGTGGCAGCATGGAGCTCTCAGTTCCCGCCACCCCAGCTGATCCTCTCAGGTCTGTGTGTGGCAGCAATAGACCTCCCTACCTCATGCAGATCCTGGGGACAGCTTCTCCTGCAATGTGGTTTAAACCATGCTGCCAGAAGAGCCCTCCCAGCCAGGTCTGTGCACAGTGGTGAGAGACCTCCCTGCTGCATGCAGATCCTGGAGACAGCTTCTCCTGCTGTGAACTCACCACTTCGGAGTTGCTTCGTGAGCAGTGCGACTTGCAAAGGCCATTTAAAGAGAATAAATTTAAAGAGAGCTCTTTAAATGGCTTTTGGAAGCCATGCCACATGAGAGTCAAAGCAGTGAGTTCCTCCAGAAGGTGGGTGAACTCACCATTCGGAGTTGACTTGTGCATGGTGCAGCTTGCAAAAGCCATTTAAAGGGAATGTGTTCCCTTTAAATGGCTCCCCTCCTCCACTGGAAATAATGGAGAATGGGGGCACCTTCTTTTGGGGCTTATAGAATTGGACCCCCTTGTCCAATCTTTTTGATAGTTGGGGGCTTTTTTAAGGAGCTATGCTGCAAATTTGGTGCCTCTACCTAAAAAAACCGAGCCCCCACAGAGCCCCTGATTGATTCTCCATTATACTGTATGGGGATGGTCCCCATAGGGTATAATGGACCTCAATAAATTTGGGTTTTCAAAATATTTACTGAACCCCAATACCATACTAGTGTTGGGAACTGGGGATATTGGGAAATACCGATATTTTCTGGGTCCAGTAGACTCGAATCTGGGGGGGGGAACACATTTTTTCCCTTGCACACCCCTATTGCTGGATCGCAGTTCTGTAAAACTGTTCTAAATCTGCTTGAGCTTAGCAGTGTTGCCATAAAGCATTCCTCCATAAAGCACACTGCAGAAAAATACAGTAAGACACAACAGTGAATATCCAAATCTCAGTGACTTCCGGTTTATGGCGGCACGCCGAGCAGACTCACCTCCCGGACCTCCCGGGGGGTAAAAGCTGCGCACCAGCAGAAAGGGGGGGCGAGGCATCGCTACTCCCCTGGAGCCTGGTGAAAGGCTCCTAGCCAGGGGACTTCTGAGGGATCGCCTTTTCACCAGCGTAATGCTGGAGAATCGAGGCGCTTCTCCGTCCCGACGGTACTTCTGCTGAGTGTCCGAATGGAACAAATGACGCTGACCAGGGCAAGCGCTGGAGATCGAGCGGTTAAAACGGAGGCTAAACGAGGTTGTATGACCGAATATGAACATGAGTCGGATTAAAGCGTATTTGCTAACTTAAAAAGAAAGCTCCCCACCCCACGGACTAGAAAGTAAAGCGAGCGGGGGCGGAGCCCCTCCCATGCACACAAATTTAAAAGCAAGACCCAGGGGGGGGGGGAGCGGAAGCAAAAGTGACAAAATCTGTTGGGAAAGACTTACCAAGGTGCATATGAGCATTTGAGCACATATTTAGAGACTTTATACATCTTTGCGAAAGTAAACAATTCATAAAAATGGCGGGGAAGAGGACGGAGAAAGAAACTTCCAAAAGCGAAAGTTGTTGAGAGCCCACGACCGGAAGGAACCACCGAGCTGGCCAAAACGTTGGCAGAATCCCTGCGCCCCCTGCTGGATCAGATGAATAATCTCAAGGAACAGCTGTCAACAATGAACCAATGTATCACCACTCAGCAAAAGCAAACGAATGAGACTCTTAAAATTACAGAACAAACAGCTGAGAAGGTGAAAGAAGTTGACGCCACTGCTCAAAAGGTGAAGAAAAAGGTACAAAAATGGGAAAAGAAGCAAGTTTCTACAGAAGAACAGCTTTTACAATTACAAATGGAGAAGTCAAACTTGGTCCTTTGTTTCCAAGGTGTCCCAGAGACTAAGGGTGAGAATCTGAAGCAAATGATGAGTGAAGCATTGGCCCCAGTGACAGATTTGAAGGCGGAATTTTTGATAAGCGAGATGGATGTGGTCTACAGGTCATATTCTGGATATATAAAGAAAAATAATCTGCCCGGGGAAATAGTAACAAGATTCTTTAAGCCGCCCTGAGCCCACGTAGCAGGGAGGGCGGGGTATAAATTGAATAAAATAAATAAATAAATAAATATTCCATTTGAAATAAGACAAAAGAGAAAGAAGTACAAAGATCTAATCCTTTTTCTTCAAACAAATGCCATCGTGAACAGGTGGCTAACTCCAGAGGGCGTAACCTTCAAACTTCAGGATAAAAAGGAAAAGATTGACTCTGTTTTTAAAGCACGGGAATTTTTGAGAATCCAGTTGGGAGAGCCAGAGGAGGTGGAAAAAGAGGAAAAGGGCAGTAAGTCCAGTGGCGAGCTGGACTCGGGGTCTTCTGGAGAGGACTCTTTTTCTGAGACAGGTGCAGCTCCTAAAAGTCCTTACAAACTGCGGAAAAGACAGGATAAGAAAAAATGAAGGCTGAAGGACTCTGAATTGTGCCTTTGAAAACATTGTTCTTAATAATGAGATGCTCTGGGGAGTTTTATCAACAGTTAAATTTAAGATTCAAAAGATATACTAGCATGTCTGACTCAGTTCATTAAAATGTTAGCATTTTAAGGGGTGGCTTTGTATTTAAGCAAATTTGATGATCTCCTCTCTTGGGTTTTTAGTCAGTAGTGGGTATCTTTTCTTTTTCCTTAATTGTAGTTCCCCTCCCGTTTTTCGTTGTAGTTTGTAGTCCTTATATAAAATGCAATAAAAAATCCCCTTCGGGGGGCCAATATATATCCAAATCACAGTTATATACTTTGTAGACCTTAACAGTCAAGGAAGATTCTGTGTGCTGAACAGAATGTTTTCTCATTCAAGTCAAAATGGTGATTTTTATAGTTTTATAGTTTTATAGTTCTGACAAAATCAAGATTGCTGACAATCCTGGTTTGTATCCACTCTATTAGCTAATGATTTCACTGACTTCATATGTAGAGACCGTCCTATGAGGAAAGGCTGAGGGACTTGGGAATGTTTAGTCTGGAGAAGAGGACGTTGAGAGGGGATATGATTGCTCTCTTTATGTATTTGAAGGGCTGTCACTTAGAGGAGGGCAGGGAGCTGTTCCTGTTGGCAGCAGAGGATAGGACTCACAATAATGGGTTTAAATTAAGGGTGGGAGGCTATTGGCTGGATATTAGGAAAAACCTTTTTACAGTTAAGAATTATTCAACAGTGGAATCAGCTACCTAGGGAAGTGGTGAGCTCCCCCTCAATGGCAGTCTTTAAACAGCAGCTGAACAAACACTTGTCAGGGATGCTCTAGGCTGATCCTGCATTGAGCAGGGCCAGGGGTTGGAGTAGATGACCTGTACGGTCCCTTCCAACTCTGTGATTCTATGATCTGCTCCTGTTTTGATCACTGATCTTTTCATCATCATCTAGAACTTCCATTAGGAGGGATGGAACAAATATTTTTTTAAAAATAGTTAAAGAGGCCATCAGCATGCTTCCCTTCAAACACCAGAACTGGATTTCATGTGCTTCTTTTCCTTTACTATAACCTGTCAGAAAGTATTTGTCTATTCACCTTAATACTCAAGTGCAGAATGGGCAATACAGACACATGTCTTTAAAAGATAGCTCTTGGCTAAAGGATGCCCTGGGAACTGCCAGCTGACCTTATGAGAGTTCATAGGGCAGGATGCTGTGGAAGACAGGTACAGCAGACACGCATTTCCGCTCAAATATGCCCTCCAGAAAAATTCAAGTACTGTCAGAAATGACACCTTTCTCAGGAATTAACGTGCACGGTTCTTGAAATACCTGAGTCCTAGTTAAATTCTCTCAGTACTCATTATTTCTGTTCTAGGGCTGAAAACAATTACCTCAGGAAAACCTGAAGGGACTTTTCATTGTGCTTATGAACTTGTAGAATTTGTTTAAATAGATGTCCTCCAGATGGGGGGATGTGGTGGTGAACAGAGAATTATTTCATCAGAAGTTAAGGCTGGATTCGTAAAAGAAAAGAGCTGAATTCACAAGCACTGTAACGAGCTTGACCAAAATGTCATTTTAGCCAAGGGTCTGATCGAAGAAAAGTTGCTTTTTATTTTATTTTTTCCTTTCAAAAATAGTATTATTTGTTTGTTCTTCATTGTGACTTTTCCCCCTGTAATCTCCTCAGTAAAGCAGGGATCCGAAATGGAAAAGGAAACCTCAACAATGCAGACTGGCCTCAAGGGAGGGAAGAGTGATTAATGGACAATTTTATGGCTCATTTGTAAAATGGGAAACTCTAACAGAGCACTTTGTTTACTTTGTCCATATGATTCATATCAGGAAGCTGGGAACACACACACACAAAACCAGTATATATCAAAGCATCAGATGGTTTGTGAAAACAAAGCAAACAGCTTATGGACATTAGTATTAAAAGAACCCAAACTACTGGAGAATTTATTACCGACACTGACTATAGTGGAATGGCAAAATAAAATAACACAACATTTTTCTTCATAGTTATTCAAGCACTATAAACTTAACCTAATGATACATGAAAGCTTAATGGTGGTGGTTTCCAATACTTTCTCCTTCTGAGGAGATGGCTGGTTACTGACTAAAACCAGCTTGGTGGCTTAATGACTTTTTGGAGTTTATCCATATATCTCTACACACTTGAGATATTGTGGCTATATTTTCAGACAATGGGAATTTCGTCAAGAAGCCACTCACGTTTCTAAACCTCAGTAATGGCTCATTTTGCACAACATTTAAGCCAGGATATCTTGATATGAAGCCCATTTGGTTCCATTGAAATCAATGGGGACATATCAGCATCAATACAAATACTCTTGATTTAACTTGGTCAGGGAAGTATTTGTAAATGAAGAGAAGTGCCACTTTTTCTTTAGTTGCCCTCCCCAATATTCTTTCCAACTCAGAGGGAATGGGGAAAGAGAGAAAGAAAACAGACGGAAGGAATTAGATCAGTCCAAGCCAAGTCATGCTGACATAATGGCTGGTGTCCAATGCAGCTTTGCCACTATGCAATGGATGTGAGATGTCACCTGGCTTTGATGCACATGATGGGACCCACCACAGAGCAGATGAGGAATCAGTGTCAAAAGGGAAAAGGATATGGAGCAAAGAGGCAAGCCAGCCAGATTAGAAAGTAAATGAAACTGCATTCTGAATGATTCATTTACAATAGCATACAGGTTCACAAGTGTCAGTAACGAAGTGATCGTGTGACTTAGGAAAACATGGGAAAGGCCATTTTCTCACTGCCAAATCCCAAAATCTATATACTTTGCATTCACTTGGGAAAGGAGTATCCCAAAGACGGGAATTGCTTTGGGCTGAGTAGCTACACTGAGGCCTCTCTCACATTTAGGTTGCTGCATTTTGAATGTTATGGCACAGCAACATGTCCTTGACATAATGACATTTCTTTAATCCTGCAGCAAGGGATGCTTGCTTTCTCATGAAACATTTGACCAATTTCAAGTTACTTTGCAATTATGTCAAGTATAACCCTATATAAGCCAGTTTCTCCTCCTCCTCTTTAATTAGTAATCATTCCTATGAGAATTGATCTGAGGTAGTGGTCTTTTTTATTTGTTTGTTCCCATGTTGCACACATGGCAAATATATTTGGAAGTCATTAACACAGGGAGGGACATTCTTTCAAAGAAGTTCTATTTCAGTTCAACATAATTTACTGCACCTTGATAGATATCCCTGATAGAATTCCCAGCAAACACTGCATCTCTTATTTGAAGGCTTTCCAAGCAGTAACCAGCTAAGTTTATGGGCAAATCTGCATGTAACTATGTTGTGTTACTAACAGTGCAATCCTATATACAGTTACTTGAGGCAAAGCACTTTGGTTTCAATAGCCTTAATTCTGCAGAGAATTGCACTGTAAAAGAAATCTTATCTAAGTGCTCCCCCCACCTTCTGCAGGGGGTTCAGCTTGAACTGGTGCCCCTGCTTACCTAGCACATAACCCATAGAAGTGAGAACAATATACTCTGACATGACAAAATGTTGCCCTGCAAGGCGTATATTGCGCGCTTATGGACAAAGTTCATAAATAATAAAACTGGACTGTGCAATCTGTGTGCAAAAAGGGACTGGACTGTGTGGTCACCCAAAAAAGATGCCAGCTAGACACATACCCAGAAGCAGAAAGCTTTCTTGTGAGATGCTGTGCCAATGGTTTCTGGAAGTTACCTGCCCTCTTACCGCTGTAAGATGGACCAGTTCCCTAAGCCATGTGTAGCACTATAAACCAAGGGAGAAGACCAGAATCCAAACGCCATGAGAAGCTTCTTCCAGCACATGTAGGCAGCATTCCCCTCACCCACAAAGTCTCACCTGGCTGAAGAAACAGCCATAAGACAATCAAGTCTTTTTTTAATGACAATGACTCTAGCCGCATGAGTCATAATCCTTTCAGGTGCTACTGTTCTGCCCAAAGTTACTAGATCTCAATATTGTCCACTCCCTTAATCCCCTTCCCCTAAACCCTGCTCCAATAGCATGTTTTTGGGACGGACTAGTAGGAGGTGGGCCAAGACACGTGACCAGCTTAGGCCACCCCAAAGAGACATGTGACTAGGGGATGTGGCCAGTCTGGCCCAAGCCCCCCCTCATAAAAGGGGGCATCCAGCCATGTGGGCTCTCTCTCTCTGTGTACCTAAACCCTATCTTGCTGACTCTGGATTAGCTACCCACGAGTCTTTCCATGTGTCTTTGTTGGTTCAAGACACAACCCCATTTCCTTATAGTCTCCCTCATTCTTCCTAAGGATCACTCCATCCCATCGTGGACAGGTATATATTGCCCCTCAACGAAATATCCTGCTCATGCGAATGTCTCTTGATTTTGTATCTAATTTCCTAGAAGCTGTGCAACTGTGTGTGTGCTTGTGTATTGTTTGCTTGTGATGAATCTACAGTAAAGGAATCATTTTATACTGAATCTAGCTTCCGTGTCTATTTCCGGTGCTTCTGGACCCCTGTATATAAAGGTGTTTGTTCGCTTATTGCCTATTGCTATTTTATAATATCTCATATTCCCCAATATTGATAATAACTCAGAGCAATCAGGCTAACACAAAACTAGTGTCATCTGTCTTAGGAGTTAAAGTATTCTACCACTTCCTGATAACATGTTGTTGATCATCACTAGACACATTCTATGGCTTATCCAGACTTCATGAACAAACTGAATGACAAGGCATGAACTACCCTGGAATCCTCATGTTTGCATGCTCCCTGACCCTGACCCTTCCTTCTTCTCTCCCTTGCACAGAGGGAGAAGGATGAGGGCTTCCTGGTTTATAATGTGTCTGAATTAACCACAATTTGGTGTGACATCTGAATCCGGGCATTTTTATACATTTGGGATTGTTTCTTGTTCATGTACATGGATCCTAAGGTAGAATTAAATAATGGTTTTAAAAGCCTGGCATTTATGGCCAGAAACAAATCTCAGTATGTTAAATGGCCTGATTCAATCTACACCAAGCTTCAGTCTTCAGTCTGTCCACAGGGGGAGTGCTGAGAGTTTAGTCTTGTTTACATCACAAACTATGTGTTCTATGTGATATTTGAATGCAGCCAGTATGTACAAGGATAAGATAAGAAAGAGATATCAGGAACTTTTGAAAATGGTTGTACCGTTGTATTGGTGAGTTTTGGTGACCTGTATTTTTTAATATAGTGCCAACAATTGTTTTCTAACAGATTTCTATGGACAAGGCTAGTATCCTATTTAAAAATATATAAAAATATAATAACAAAAATATCTATCAAAAACTTAAAAGCAACAACCTTGTAAGCAATAGTGAAACCCACAGAATCAAATAATCAACAGATCATAAATGAGGTTATCAACAAAGAATGCTGAAAGTGGATAGCATCAAGAGATTTCGAAGTCTCTATCAATTAGGTCTCAGATAATATAGACGCAATAAAGAAAAACCTGAACAAAATCAATAGAATCAACCACATGTCTGGGAAAAGATGACACAAGAGAATATTTTACTGATTCTTATTATGGCTTTTACAATACTTACTATTATAGACTTGTAATTGTTAGTAACTGACCTTGTTCAGGAGCATAGGTTATAACATTACAAATAAAAAGGAACTGAGGAATAAGAGAAACATTCTCAGATGGAAAAGGTTGTACTTGAGGCATACAGCCGTTCTGTATAATGGAAACCAGAATAGATCTTGAAAGTTATATAGTCACACTAGCCTGCTACCCGTGCTTCGCTATGGTATTTAAGTTCCGTAAATCCAGTTATAATACCAATGATGTGAAATTTGAAATGAGACATATGTTGTAGGAATTCTAACAGAAAATTGTAGTGTAAGAAATGAAGTGAGACATACGTACTGAAAGACCTCTCTCTAGACCACATTGGTGGTTCTGCCCTCAGGTGCTAGGATCACCAGGCTGCTTGATGAGCTCACTCTGGAGGAGGCCACATAGAACTGTCCGTTTAAGAAGCAGTCGTCTGTTAAGTCAACTCCTGCTACCTTCCTCGAAAGTGATGGCTGCTCTACTTGTGTTCCTGGATTGTTTTGCTCATATGGAGACTGTGTTGTTCTGAGCACCTCAGGGTGATCTTGCTGGTACTTGGGCTGTGCAGCTCAGTGCACTGCAGGAGTACTATGTGCAAATGTTTTTGCAGCATTCCTAAGTTGCCTCCTCCTTGTAGCGTTGGTATATCTGGCTCGATGTTTGCCAGGAGCTTTCTTGGGGGCAGTAAGAGGTGAGAGTTGGGAGGGGGAGTTGGTGTGAGGGTGTGGTGATGTGGTGGACATTTCTTCAGGTTCATGAGAGAGGCATGCATCAAAATGGCTCCTAGAAATGTCCTTTACCATCTCCCCATAAACATTCATACCCTGGCCATGCTCCTATACCTGACAGACACGGGCCTGTCTGGTGTTGGGGGGAGGGGGTTGTATTTAAAGGCATCGGTAAGGCTGGGCCAGCAGCAGTGCTAAGGAAATCCTGCTGAGCAAACCTCCCCAGTGGCTGTAAGCATCCCACCTCCTCTCCTACATCTGACAGGCAGCTGCCTGTCCAGTGTAGGATGGGGAGGGGGGAGGAGTATTAGAAGCCACTGTGGAGGCGGGGCTGGCAGGATCACTAAGGCGTTACTTCTGGGGCAGGCTCCCTCGTGGCTTTAAGCACCCTGCAACTGCTGCTGCACCTGACAGACAACTGCCTGTTAGGTGTAGGAGGTGGGGGGAGTGTGTTGGAAGCCATCCCACCTCTTCTCCTACACCTGATAGGCAGCTGCCTGTCCAGTGTAGGAGGGGGAGGGGGAGGGGGATGGGGCTGCACCTGATGGACAATCACCTGTTACGTGTAGGAGGTGGGGTGTGTGTATGTTGGAAGCCATCCCACCTCCTCTCCTACACCTGACAGGCAGCTGCCTGTCCAGTGTAGGAGGGGGAGGGGGGAGGAGTATTAGAAGTCACTGTGGAGGTGGGGCTGCACCTGACACCTGTTAGGTGTAGGAGGTGGGTGGAGCATGTTGGAAGCCATCAGAGAGGCTGGGCCAGCAGCTTTGCTTCACCTCACAGATGGTTGTTGGCCACTCCTGATCTCCTCAACTGTCATTAGCTCTGTGCAGTCCCCTGTAACTGTTGGGCTGGTTTTTTTAATCTCAGAACACTGAGCTCTGCAACTGACCAATCAGAGAGTGGGGGGTGCATAGAGACAGCTGCCTAGCAGCCACATAGGAATGGGGGAGCACATTTCCCCCCTTTTTTCCATACAACTTTTATTATAGATTAACAATTTCAACATTTATACATCTATCATCAAATCCATTTCTTTTAACTCCTCCCGCCCCCCTGTTGTTGGCTTCCCGCAATGCTTCTCCCTGTTGAGCCATATTTTTACATTTCAAGGTAACACTTTTTACTTACAGTTCTAACCTTAATACATTTCAATCCTAATAATTGTCTAAACACAAAATATTATTTTAATATCCCAATTTATTTCTAAATAATCCTTAAAGTCCATCCATTCTTCAAAAAAGTCTTTGTCTTCTCTGTTATTTAACTTCTTGGTTATTTTATCCATTTCTGCCATAAATAGGACTTTCTGTATCCATTCCCATTTATCTGGAATTTTCTCCTGTTTCCAACATTGTGCATATGTCATTCTTGCCGTAGTGATTAAATACCATAGCAAAGTCTTTTTTTTGTACATTTACTTCTTCCATCTTTAAACTTAGAAGTAGTATTTCCGGTTCTTTCTTAAAATTGCATTTCTTCATGTATTTCTGTCCAAAAAGTCACAGCCTTATCGCATGTCCACCACATATGATAAAAGGAGCCTTCTTTTTTCTTACATTTCCAACATTTACTGGATTGAGGTAGTGTGGGAGGCAAAAGGGAAAAAAATGATATCAAACCTGTATAAAGTTTTATTAAAATGGTTTACAGAGGATGAATTAGTTAAGGAGCAAATGCTTAAATGGGCAGTAAATATGAATAAGGAGGTGACCATGTTATCTTGGGAACATTTATGGAAAAATTCTATTAAAATATCAACATGTACTAATATAAAAGAAAATTGTTATTAAATGATGTATAGGTGGTACATGACACCAAAGAAAATAGCATATATGCACATTTCCCCCCTTTTGACCCACGTAGGGATCAAATTTCTGAAAATCCCTTCTTAGCGAGCACCTACACCATGGTAGTAGCGCTCTCCCCGAATTTGGTGTCTCTAGGTCCAGCGGTTTGGCCTGGGTGCTGATTTTACGGTGAGGAGACTTTCTTTTATATATATAGAAGAAGACGGTATTGGAGTCAAGAGAGGGGATGCTGCCTGACTTTCTAACATGGGCATTTGAAAGATATACCGTGCAGTGGCCCTAAGCAGATTTTCACCCTTTTGAAGTCCACTGAAGGCAATGGACTTGAAAACAGTGTCATGCTGCTTAGGATTGTCCTATTTTCCATTGGATGCTCCTTCTGAATCAGATATAAGTACCTGTCATTCCCATGTTTTTCCCTCCTCACTAACTAGCTTTTATAGTGCAGGACTGAGAAACTGGTACATGTATCCCAGGATTAGGGCTTAAGTCTTTTTGCAAAATCTTGATTTTGACATCACAGGGGCTCACTGAAAAGATCAAAATCCCTGAGACCTAGATTTCAGCTAGTTTTGTGCGTGTGTGTTTAATGTATGTATATATATAGGCAACAGAACTTTTTTCTGGCTCGTATGTCAACCTCTGCCATGACCTGGGTTGCGATCAGATGGTGTGCTTATCATGTTGTTTGCACGCTGTCCCGCCGCGGGTTCGTCCGCGGCCGTATCGGCCGCTGCGGCGGTATCGGCCGCTGCGGCGGGACTGGCGCGTCTCGCGCCGATCCCTGGGACATCAGGGACGAGACAGAACAAGGGGCATCTCCGAGGGTACGAAGACAGCCCAGTGGCAGAAACGAGAGAAAGAAGGGGGCGTGCCAGACACCGGAACCGGGAAGCATTACCATGGAGTCGCAAAGATACCGGGGACGTTATCAAGGAGCCGGACGAGGCAGCCTCTTCCGAAGTGCAACACAAGCCTCATCACGTTAAGCAACACAGGAGTCGTCAATTGACCACAAGGGGAGGGGAGAAGGGGAAAATAGCCACCTGTATCGAGGAACCTAATTGTGTGTGAACACAGGGTGTTTCAATCACTGTGATAAATGGCTGTGAGGAAATAAAAAGAGGAAACAAGGAAACACCGGGGAGGAGAGAGAGAGAAGAGATCGAGAGGTGTTTGTTTCCGCACTTGCGTTGACTCGGGTGTCTGGTTCTTTATTTCCTGGTTAAGGCATCACGAATCCCGACACACGCCTCTAATTTTATCTGAGTTTATTTGTTTCTTCAGAGATTTAATCAGACATCCCACTCTTCATCCACTTCACTACATGCTCACCCCATGGGCGATCATCCAGACCATTGCTGTGTGGTAGCCACAGAGCCCGCATATGGGCAATGTTTTTATAAACTTCATTGCTCATGCATGCACATAGTTCCAGCTGCAAATATGGGAGCTTTAATGGGGACTATTTCCACTGCTGTCCCACCCCAATAAACAGGAGAGAGGGTTTTTTTCGGAGGGAGTTTTCTACTCAATGACAAGTCCCCTGGGGTTCCCAATCCTGAAGGATGGTCTGGGTGCCAAAGCACATCAGCGGTGATGTGGTAGCCTGGGGGGTGATTAACCACTTATGTGCACATCATGAACTGCCTTTAAAAATGGCGCCAAAACAGAGCAGTGTGAAATGGCTTGACTTTGCAAGAGAGCAATCAGGCATCCGGAAATGCGTGGTGAAACCAGCAAGTTCCATTAAGATTGGACTTTATCTGGTGTCAGGAAAGTCAGGGGTGAGAATGGGGGGCCAACAACTGTGGTACAGGATAGCAACGATGCTGTCTGAATGAGCAATTTAAATCTGGAAGGGAGAAGCAACAACACCGGATCAAAAAGTCCATCTGATCGCAACCCTGGATAGACCAGGCTAGCCTGATCTCGTCAGATCTCAGAAGCAGGGAAGACCCTGGCTAGTATTTGGACGGGGGACCTCCAATTAATACAGGGTCATGACATGGAGGCAGGCAATGGCAAACTACTTCTGAACTTCTCTTGCCTTGAAACCCCTATGGGGTCACCATAAGTCAGCTGTGACTTGACAGGGGGGGAAAGCTGGTCTCTGCCAAGGCTCCGTAAGACTAAAACAAATCCATGGGAAAAATACAGCCATTATTATGACTACGAGCAAATGTCCTCTGCAGTCCTAATGGATTATAAAGTTCTCTAGGTAGGCTTCATTTGTCATCTATTGTGACACTTCGGGCGATTTCTCACTAGAGCTGCCTCGCAGCACAGCGCCGTTTGCCCCGACACAAACATGTCAATTTCACACCCAAAGCTCCGGGGCTGCATTTTGACTCGGGGCTTCACCCGATTTCCTCCGCAGTTTCGTAATCCTGGTTTTTGAGGATCATGAAACTGCGGAGGAAATCGGGCAAAGCCCCGAGTCAAATGCAGCCCCGCAGCCTCGGGTGTGAAATTGACATGTTTGTGTCGGGGCAAACGGCGCTGTGCTGCGAGGCAGCTCTAGTGAGAAATCGCCCATTCTTTCTAAAGGAAAGGCACAAAGGTGGTCTCTTTCATTAATGAACTATGCCTAAGTGAGGACAGAAAGGAAAAGAGTTCTGTGATCAGGGCTGGCTCAAGATATTTTGTCACTCCAAGCAAGGTACGATCCCCCCCCCCTTAAAAGCATAACATGGGTTCATGGGAAATTACCTACAGTTTCCTAATATATAGTTTATTTTTTGGTTATAATTTCTTTGACATTATATAGCCCTTATTAATTCATTACAGACAATCAGAACTCCATAGCAGAATGCATTTTAACTGGTATGAAGTGCTGATCTTGTATTTTTCAGGTTACCATGCATTTGTCACAAACTGTATCTTTTGCATTTCATGGCTTTTTAAACATACTGTTTACAGTTTCCTCCCCCTTTTATACGCATCATGCCTCTAGCTATACCTGCTGACGGAGGACATACTTCATGCAGCCAGTGAAATAAAGTTTAGCCATGAAACTACAAGAAACCTGATAGTTGTTTGTGAGTTGTCAAATGCGGAGAAAAAGAATTAAGAGCGCCCCCCCCCCTAGCAGAAAAGACGAGGAGGTGATCCCTCTAACTTTGTAAGCGAGAAAACAGGAGGGGGGAGAATGAACTCCATTTTGGTTTTGTTGCAACAGAGTTCCATGGCTACCCCTCTGGGATTTGCCTCTAGAATTAAATCCTTAATTTTGACAAGCCCTCACTAGGGCTTAGCTCAAGGGGTTGCTTTTAATAGTAGGGTTAAGCTGTGGAAGAAAAAGTAAGTCTAAGCATGCAAAGAATGCTTTTTCCTAACCACTGAAACAGCACAGTGCCCTACTTCACCATAGCCTTAATAATTCAGGTTGTCTCTGAGCACAGACCAAGGTATGATTTTTAAATATAAGCATAGAGCCCCAACCCTTTCCTCCAAACAGAACACCTGATTTCTCCCCCTCCCTCTTTCCCTAAATTGTAGTCATTTTATAAAATATTTTACCAGAACAGTGGAAGAAGGCAACTTCGTTTTCAAAATATTGGTTTGATGTTTTATCAATGAATTAAACTTTGTGTAGAAGTTTGAAAGAAGTCTTCTTCTTTTTTGTCCATTTCTCATCCACAGCAAATCCTTTCCGAACTGATTTCTCCAATCTAAAGAATTCAGATAAGAAATAAAGAGTATATACATCTACATCTATATATCTAATAGCGAACCCCCCCCCTGCGTGCGGATATCTAAATCCGCACATCGGGGGCACCTGGGGGCAGGGAGATTTTCCTGCACATCTGGGGTGATCACCAGATGTGCAGAAAAAATGAAAACCTGTAAAAAAACTATAGGGGGGATACTGAAATCCCCTCAAAAGTAAAAGAGCGTCCCCTGCACATGCACAGGGAATGCTCTTGGAATCGCTTTGGTGCGGCGGTAGTGGCGGTAGCGGCAGTGGGAAGGGAGGGGGAGAAGGCTTGGCCGATGAGGTTTTGCAACGGGAGGGGAGGGAAGGAGCCAGGAAGGGGGAAAGCTTGGCAGGCCGGCAAAGTCTTGCCGACGCCACGGGGGGGGGGGGAGGAAGAAGTTTGGTGGGCCGGCGAGGCCTCGCTGCCGGGGGGGGGGAAGGAGGGAGGGAGAGAAGGAGAGAGGCCTTGCTGCTGCCACCGAGGGGGGAAGGGGGACAGCTTGGCGGGCCAGCGAAGGGCTGCTGCCGCTGCCAGGGGAGCTAAGTTGGTGGGCCAGCAAGGCACTGCCGCCACCGCTGCTAGGGGAGGGGAAGCTTGGCGGGCCAGGTCAGGCCTCGCCATGGGTGCCGGGGACTGGGGAAACAGGGGAGAAGGCTCACCTGTGGCTGCTTCTCCCATGGAGCATCTCCCCCCCTGCGAGTATCATGGGTCCCCCTTCTTGTTGCTTTTCTAATAGCCAAGGCAGGAAAAAAAATCCTCCTTCACTTACTCCACTTTGTGGACTATTTTAGAAACTTCCATAAGCCTACATAATTGTGTAGAAGGTAGAATTGTATACAAGCAGCAGCTGTTGATTTCTTACAAGCCAAGCTGTGTCTCAAAAGGCTCTTTATGAATGCAAATTTAGGTACATGCACTTTTTAAATTCTTTGTAATACATTGATTTGTAAAAAGTGGTGAATCCAGTTTCCTCCACCCTTTGTTTGGAGAGTATTTGTCTGTATGTGTGTATGCCTGGAAGTCATGTTGACTTCTGGTGACCCCTAGTGGGGCTCAGACATTTCAGAGACGTGGCTTATTATTGCCTGCCTCTGCATCCCAGCCCTGATATTCCTTGGAAACCTCCCTTCCAAGTACTCACCAGGTTTGGCCCTGCTTAACTAAGCTTCCAAGATCTGACAAGATTTGGCTTGCCTGAGCTATCCAAGTCAGGGCTCCCCCTGTCCTTTGAGAGCAGAAGTTAGGCCTATTTTATTCAATGGAGATGACTCTTTGGCCTATTATGTATGGGTACTTCCCCTTGCTTTCACCATGAATATCTGTTGGGTTCTCTTTGTTGTTCTGCATTGATTTTCCTCCCTTCAGCACTCAGTTTGCTTTCTGGTTGCTGTTTACCTGGGTTTTCTGAGAGTGTTTTTTGCACTGATTTGCCTTTGTTTCACTTCCAAGCTGAAGGCAAATCAAAAGTACACAGATTCCCACAGATTTCCCCCCGCCCTTTTGCTGCCCCTTGAAGGTCACTCCCCCACCCACATCGAGGTCATTCTGCCCACTCTGCAACTTCTAACATCCTCCACCTTTCATTGGCATACATTTCCCCCATATTTTTAATTTTTTTGTTCTTTGACAAGAGCCATGAGTCTAGCAGTATGAGACTATCACTAGTTTTGGGTCACTGAATAATAATAATAAAACAATGGGGGGGGAGATTTAAAAGGAGCTGCACGAGGTTTAGTTCCCTGCTGGTATTGACTTGAAAGGGGTATTGGAGGCAAATGGCAGTGTCCCCAGTGGGGGGGGGGGGAGGATTTCAGTGCTGCATGCAAACAAAATAAAGAGGGGATCATCAGCGCAGAATGAAATTGACATGAGTTGTAAAGAGAGACAGACACTGGGATGGGAAGCCTAAAGCTTTGATCACATTTTTTCCTTTTGTATTTTAGTGAACAAAGGTTTTGTGTTTTTTTTTGCGGGGGGGCATTTTAGCAGTCTCTGGAAGTCTAACATTAAAATGGTGGCTGAGCCACATGGACCTTCTGCAAACTGCCAAACTTAAGAATCACTTGGGATTGATCCATTTGGGATCTAACCAATCTGCACAGCACAGGCTCTAAAAAACTGCCAAGATTGTGACCAGTGTGCAGGATAAAATTAGAGAATCACAGAAAATCACACAACTTTGCAAGGAAGGGCAGGAAATTAGCATTACTATGCAGCTACACAAGGGCATTGGTGAAAATGCCTCCCTTTTTCAGTTTAGTAAAACAAGACTCAAAAAGCTCTCCAGAGGACACTTCCCCCATACAAATTGCAGCCCTGTGCAAAGTGTGGTGGAGTTGTAGCCAACTTTACACAGGTGTGCATGCACACAAACACTTGTTGCCAATGACTGCAGCTTGCAATGCCAGTATCAGTGGGTTCTACTGTGCACTCTGTACATTCAACATGTTCCCGATATTATGAAATCATGTGACTCCTTCCCATTTTTCACAGTGGCTGATATCACAGCAGAGAATCCCCTGGTGTTTGGAAACATAGAAAATGGGTCTTCGCAGCTGCTTGTCAGTTAAACAAAAAGTCCAGTCAGTTTCAACAGTGGAATTTCCCCCTTTGCCTAAGTTCCTTTCTGTTCCCTTTCATTCAAATGCATACCTATGGATTTAAATGCCTAAAATGCATGCCTAAGGATTTAAATGGAAGGTGCTTGCTAGATGCTACAATCAAAGAAGCCATAGCCCTCAGTTTGCAAGACCTGAGCATGGCTGGTAATGATAGGACGTTTTGGAGGACATTAATTCATAGGATCACCATAAGCTGGAAGTGACTTGATGGCACTTGACATAACAGCTTATTAACCCCTATTAAAGTGAGAGGACATTGTTGATCTCCAGGCAGTTGACAACCCTAACTCATACTGGCTTGTCCTTCTGCCAAGCTCTTCCTCACCCTGGGCTGGGGGAGACAGGGCTGCTGCTCCCTCCAGGTCCTCCTTGCAGTCAGCCATGCCTTAAGAATGATTTCAGAAATGAGGGGAACTGGCAACACCCTTGGACCTTTTCTCTGGCCAGCAACCCATCCCTGATTGACGTGGGATAAATCTGTCTCTTCCTCCTTTGCCGTTCTGGCTGGCCTCATGAAGGCTTGTCTTCAGTAGGTTGACCCTGGACTCCCCCAGTGCCATCACTTTAGGGGTGGACTTGTGGTGCTTGATGGGAATCTGGGCCATTGGCCTCCCTGGCTATGCTGTCCCCTCCCCTCCCCTCCCCTGCAGTTTCAAAAGGCTGCTCAGGTTGCAGGAGGTCCCAGGTGCTGCTGGCCTCCTCCTCTGGCCTGTTTCTAGGTGCTGCCTGCTGCTTGAGCCCCACCTTCCATCTGAGTCTTGTGCTGGGTCTGCCAGGCATGGGCTTGCCCTTTCCTCTTTCCCAACAGCCTCTTATCAGACTGCCTGCCTCAGCAGTGCAAGGCTGTTCTCTGCTAGAGTCTCTTCTGGAGCAGGGGTGTGTGTGTGTGCGCGCGTGTGTGTATGGGTGGCTGGAGCCACCACTTAAGATTGCCAGCCCCCAGGTGGGGCGTGGGGATCTCCAGGTATTCTGACTGATCTCCAGACAACAGAGATCAGTTCCACTGGGCAAAACGGCTGTTTTGGAGGGGTGGGCTCTATGGCGTTATACCCTGCTGAGGCTCCTCCTCTCCTGAAATCCTGCACTTCCCGGGTTCCACCCCCCATGAGGTTCCCAATCATGATGTGGCAGCCCTAGGCACTACTCCACTGCCACTGCTGGAAAAACTCAATGAGGTGCCCAGGGGGAAAAAATGCCAAAGCTCTAGGATAGTGTTGCCAGCTCTTGGTTGGGAAATTCCTGGAGATTTTTTGGGTGGAGCCTTGGGACAGCAGAGTTTGGGGAGGGAAGGGACCTCAGTGGGGTATAATGCCATTGGGTCCATCTTCCAAAGCATTCATTTTCTCCAGGGGAATTGATCTCTGTAAATTGAAGACCACTTGTGATTCCAGAAGGTCTTCAGCTACCACCTGAAGACTGGTGAGCCTACTCCAGGAGCTGCTTTTGTTCTGCTGCCATTGAGCAGGCTGTCCCTTGCTGGGTCATGATTGCTACACCTAAGCTCAGTGTGCATGGGATTTTTATTCACAGTGTATATAATTCATCCTGACTTGGATGGTCCAGGCTAGCCCAGTCTTGTCAGATCTTGGAAGCTAAGTAGGGTTGGTCCTGGTTAATACTTGGATGGGAGACAACCAGGGAAGTGCAGGGTTGCTGTGCAGATGCAGGCAATGGGGAAGTACCTCTGCTTGTCTCTTGCCTTGAAAATCCTGCAGGGTTGCCATAAGTTGGCAGGGACTTGGCAGCCCTTTACAACCCATAATTCATAAACTATGCAGTGCTGATTTATTGGCACAAAAATAACGTTGAAATATGTGTATGTTTTATAGGGAAAATTCCATGCAAGGACATAGAAAATGATGGACAAATAGACATACATGGGTTTGATTCAGACAAAACCACAGCAGGGACTGTCAGGTTGAACAGCAGAAATAAGAAATTTTAAATTATCTCTTATGAGAGTATGGATCTAGAATAGCCGATGAGCTGGGCCAAACACCCTCACTCAGCTGTCTCAGAACTGGTGTGTGTGTGTGGGTTCTACTTACCTGTCACTGGATCAGAGACTGTCACACTTTGAATGTGGACCTGTGATTGCACAACTGACAAAGTTCTCCATCCAGCAATTAAAAATCCCATATCCTTGTTGCTTGCTTGGCACTTTTGCCATGTGAGCAGGGAGGGGATCTGGCTTAGTCATGCTAGACCCCCCCTTGTCCTAGAAGGTTCCTCATGTTTCCAGAACAGACCTGGAAACTGCTGAGAAGCAACAGGTCCTGGGACCTCTCTGGAACGGCTTACTCTCCCACTGACAATAGTCCAGTTTAAGAGTCCCATGGGGATTCTAGCATTTTCCAAAAGCTCTGAAGAACCTTTGAGTGGACCTGTATGGCCTTTAGCAGCTGAAACATTCACTGTATCACCTTGTTGCTTTTGTATGTGTAGCTGCTACAGCTGCCAGTCTGTTTGGAAACAAACAATGCCGATCTATTTTCTTTCATGGAGAGATGCTCATAATGAAATGGCAAAGAGATAGCATTTTTAAAATATTTGGCTGGCAAAATTCATCTCTCTTTGCAAGGTCCCCTAAGCCTCACTCAGGTGACCCATGCTGGCAGAACATCAAAATCCTGTTGGGAGAGAGAAGCCTGGAAGTTGGCAGAGTCTCCCTTGTGGTGTCTGCCTATCAATGTCTGCTCTTATTCAACTGGCCTGTCTTGGCAAGGAAAGCTTCATGGGCTTGGCTCGAATGCTCAGGAGACAATGATAGCACACAATGAAAGCTTGAGAGCATGAAAGGAAAAAAGACATTCGGCTAGCAAGTCTGCTCAACACAGTTCTGTTGATTAAAAGACTCTGCCAGTTGTCTGGACTTCTCCAGGCAAACTTTCCAGAGCCAATGACCTAAGATGAACTATTTGGTTAATTTAAAAACAATTAAACAATAAATTTCCTTAGTTTAATTAGTGGGTGATGACTAATATTTCCTTAGGGAGGATCTGTATGAAACATCAGCAATGTGTCTGGAGAACCAGGCACACAGTTTTCCTCTTGTTTGCAGTACAGCATTTTGCAGATATGACTGGGTGCATCAGTTGCCATGGGCCAGTCAATAATATAGAGTGAATGAGATGTCATTAAGCAAATGCAGGAGGACAGTGAATTTTCAGGGGCTGCAAGCAATGGTCCCTCTAAGCTGTGGAGTCTTGTGAGCAAAAATTCTACTTTGTGAGTTACTGGCATTAAAGTGGAGAGTGAGCGATTTGTCTACTGCACCAACTAGTTTGCTCTGGAACCATCCTTCTTGAGCTAAGACAAAAATCTGTGAGCTAGAGACTAAAAACTGTGAGCTAGCTCACACTAACTCAGCTTAGAGGGAACACTGGCTGCAAGGTCCCACATAGACCTCTCTTCATATGTTAAGATATATAGATGTATAAATCATGTGAGCATACCCTACATACCTATGGGTATACATGCATAGGCTTTATGTGTTATGCCTTATGTATTGTGTATAAATGTGCGATCACCTGGGTCTATCCCAGGATCAATGTCCAAGTCAGGCACAGCACAACCTGAAGTCATGCACTGTCCATATTATTCTCACCTAGCACTCTCTGATGCCTTTGGAGGGAGGTTAACAGTGGAAGGAATCATGTGGCTTGGGATATAATAAAGGCATTCCAGATTCCACAGTGTATTAGGAAAGATATCTTGGTGCAGTGAAATGCATGAATCCATTCTAAGCTCTACCAAATCTTTTTGGCTAAGCGTCTGCTCATCTTTGCTATATGGTGACTAAACAAAAGTCACCTTGTAACTGAAAAACAGCCAGAGAATTGGCAGACAGACTGGGTAAGATATGTTAAGACAAGCTGGGGTGTGTCCCATCGGAGACAGGCTTCTACATAGCTGAAACTTAACACACATGGCAACAGAACTGGCAGCCATGCCAGATTCCCCCCCCCCCCCCCAGAACAGGGTTGAAGGAAAGCAATAGACCTGATCTGCCTGGGAGAGGGTGCTGTGCATGATGTAATATTCCTGCTATGAATTATCTATACTTAAAATGTTGACTTGACAAAAAAAATTGCATTCACATCTGCTAAAATACATATTATTGCATAATATTTGCTTGCATTGGAGACAGGTGGCCATAAGTATCGACCTGTGAATACACTCCTTTTAGTTCCTTTTAGTGTATGTTGTCATCAAGAGATTTTTTTATTCCTGGAGCCCCTGTTGGAGTTCCTGGTTCATTTGTTCCTGCAAGGCCATTCCTACACCATTCACATTAAAGAGATGCAAAAAAAATAATGTTAAAAATTTGTTAGTTGGGGGAAAGTTCAGAACGAGGAAACAGGAAAAGTTTTTACAAAGGGAAGCAAAATCAAAGCAGAGTTTTGATTTGTAGCAGCAAAGGTGACAAATGTCATAGCATCGCTAACCCTGAGCTATGGAAAAGAAGAGCCAGTGTTTGATACAAAATTGCACATTAAAGTGAAGTATGGCTTGCAGAGGAAAAATTGGCTCTTTAGAAGGTGGGAGCAATCTTATACAACAAGGCATTGCAAATAAGTCCTGAAGGAAGTTTGTGATTCTTCTCATCATTCTAGCTCTGTACACACCATTATTTTGAGCAAGTGGAAGGGTAGGAATAGGGATATGCATATGATCGCCACATCAGAACACCTGTGCAGAATTATATTGCTAACAGAAACCCTGGAATTGCAAAGTTCCAGGTAACACAGAGAGCATTTACACATATGCAGATGTGTGGTGATTATGATCACATACATGATATCGCTCTCTTTCCCCTACTTTCACAATAATAGGTTGTATGACTAGCCATTCCATTAGCTGGACAAAAACTCTGTAAATATTTTCTCTGTAAATAAGCATCCGTCACCTGGAAAAGCTTAATATTGATCTGACTGATTGAGAAGGGGGGTATCAAGAGGCCATTATGCTGTTCTTCTTTAGCTACAGGTAAGAGCAGATGCAAAGCAAATGTCTCACTCCTTAGCAAACAGTTAGCACATTAGGCACATTAGAGTCTCACAGCAAAAATACACTAAAGTGTTCTTTGGCCCCTTCATGACTAACACATTTATTTCAGCATCAGCTTTCATGAGATAGGTGTATGAACTAGTTTTGAGAAGTGAAAACGTCCAACACAATAAATGCCATGAAAGCATCTGCGACAATAAATGTGTATTTTGGGAATTGTATAGTGAGATTGTTACATGGCTCTGTGGTTAGGAATGTGCCTCATGGATGCTAGATATTCTGTGGGTTTTGCTGTATGTTGCATTACACCCATTAATGTATGTGCGTGTATGTGGGTAGATGGACGGACAGATAGATAGCTACATATAGACAACATATGGATGTCTTAGTTTTGCTTTTGTTTCCAAACTGGTGTGCTATTTTGGACAATTAGAAAATGATCCTCAAAACATGGTTTCCACATTCTGTGGGTTTTTTTTTTCAGTCATAGCAAAATTCATTAAGAGAGGTTTGTGTCCAAATATTTCTTTATATTACATACAAACAAGTGGATGGATTGTATACAGGTGAGCACTCCGGTTAGATTCTGGCAACTTCAGGTCAAGATGGAAACAATAGGAAGCTTAACTAAAAGGCACACAAAATATTTAAAGTGGTATTTTAAGTGTACTGTGAGCCAATGCTTGCCAAGGAAGATTAAGTGAACTTTCATTTGAAAATACATACACTTGATCATTATGCGCCTGGAATGAGTCCTTGGCATTGTCACATTCATACCATTAACAGTTTATTCAAGCTATCATTCTTCAATGTGTAAAGTCTGCTAGTTAAATTAACTTTTAGCAAAAAAATTAAGAAATGAGAAAACTGAGTTCCATTTCATCTCTTTGTGACTATTAAAGTTCACACATCAGTCCCCAGGAATGCAGAAGGAGCACTAAAATCATGCAGTTTCCATTCCAAAGAGATTGACTGAATGAATAGAAGAGCTCAAGGCGCCGTTCATAATTAGCCCATTTTGTTTAATCCCAGCTGTAAAGTGTTGCGAAGAGATGGAAAGAATGCCATTCTGAATTTATACCATTTGTACCAGCTTTCATTTGCTGTTCTATCAGAGTGAACACATCTTCCATTCCTTTGATAGGAAAGGTCCAGTTAACCAAAATTGTTGGGGGACTGTGTGAAGCCATTATACAGAACTTTATGATGGAATGCTCTTCATCCCCTTAGTGTTTATAAGACAGAGGACTGAGCTACATGCTACGCTCAAGAACTCCTAACTTGTTTTAAAATTTAAAAAGCAGTGGGAGGGGGGCAATTTGGATCCGAGTCCTAACCATTTTCACAGGGAGAAATCATCCCAGTCTCAAGCATCTATTAGAATTAGAAAAGGAAACAAAATACATGTACAATACGAGCACCTGCATAATTTTCCTATTGGAGGGAAATGGCAAGTGAGAAGTGTGTGATTACTGCTAGGAAAATAGTTCGGGGAAAGGGTTAACTCTTCCCTGAGAAAAGATAACAGATCCAAATCGAGATCCCTCATGACTACTTTTTCATATTAAGAATAAATCATGAGAGCAGAGATCCCCCATGTAACATGTACTTTAAAAGCTTCTTAATTATTCCACAATTTCATTACTTCTGTGTGCATATGTGTAATCAGGGTAGCCAATGCCAGCTCTGGGTTGGGAAATGCCTGGGCATTTAGGAAATGGATCCTGTGGAGGGCAGGGTTTGGGGAGGGCCCTCCCTCAGGAGGGGGTATAATGCCACCCTCCAAAGCAGCCATTTTCTCCAGGGGAACTGATGTTGGTCACCTGGATAACAGTTGTAATAGAGGGAGATCTCCAGGTGCCACCTGGAGGCTGGCAACCCACTATGTAATGGAGCTGCTATTCAAGCCAAGCCTCCCCCCTGGATGCCCCCAAGCCCCAATGAAGTGTGTTCACATGTGTGCTTGTTCTTGTCACAAACTTTCAATTCACTAGTAAATAATAAGAGAATTACTTTTTTGGACACCTGTCAAAAATGGTGCAAACTGAAAATACTCCACTGAAAACACAGCAAACTTTGTACTGGACTTGGGAAGCTTTGTCATGACTGTTAGGGCCAAGCATCTTTGGGGGGCTTGGTGCAAATTTGTCACACACGCATGGTTCCCTCCTGTATGTACAATTTCATAAGTATTTAAAGAAACATTTACGGTATGTTTTATTTCTAAAATATCAAGCACAGACCATATTATATAGGGTTGCCAATTTCAGCCTGGGAAATTCCTGAAAAATTGGGGGTGAGGGCCCTGGGGAGAGTGGAGTTTGGGAAGGGATTTTATCTAGAAGCTATGATATACCATCGACTTTGCCCTCTGAAGCTGCCATTTTCTCCTGGAGAACTGATCTCCATAGTCTAGAGATAAATCATAATTCTGGGAGAACTCCAGGCCCCCACCTACATGGTAATGGGGTTGAAGTTCAGTCCAGGCCTCTCTTTGTATGCCCAAAGTCCAGTGTAGTGTGCCATGACCATGTTAATAGTTCAATAAATACTTAGCATGCATTATTTATTTATTCAGGTTGTAGGTTCCTTTTCCCCATATGCCACATAAAGCAATGTATAAATAATAAAACTATAATTCAATGTAATGTGCCATCGATGGGTATCAAGATCTATCCCAGGTGACTACAAAACAAAATAGTTGGTGGCATCATTTTGGAAGAGTAGGATAGAACTTCGTCCATCCCTCCATATTTCAGATTGCTTGTTTGATCACAGACCCGTTATAAACAATTATGTGATGAACTAGCAATTCATGCAAAAGAGAAAAATCACTGCCTGAAAATATTATTGTTAATATGTATAAAGTAACTACAGCAAATGCTCTGAAAACACCCCTTTAAATTAATTTACTCTTGAATATTCCAACAGTTAACCTTGCTAAATAGTCTACCTTCTCAAAAATGAAATCTGAAACAGTGTCTACAGAAGAAAGTTAGTAAAGCAAAATCTTGAGAGACTCAGCCACTGATTCACTGTGGAAATTGCAGTGGTAACCAAGGCTGCTGAAAGCTGTTCTGGCCTGCAAGACAGAGTCCTACCCCCCCAACCTACCCCCCAGACCCAACTGAAATATCATATGAAAACAAATCACATAGCTTGGCCACCTTAGGGTTGAGAACCTCCAGGTGGCACCTGGGGATCTCCCACTATTATACCTGATCTCCAGACGATCAATATCAGTTCCTCTGGAGAAAATGGCTGCTTTGGAGGGTGGATTCTATGGTATTATACCCTGCTGAGGTCCCTTCCCACCCTCTCCTGGCTCCATCCCCCAAATCTCCAGGAATTTCCCAACCCAGAGCAGCAATCCTACTTGGCCACCTTAGGGTTATCAAGTCCTCTTGGAATTACAACTGATCTCCAGACTACAGGGATCAATTCCACTGGAGGAAATGGCAGCTTCAGATGGTGAACTCAATGGCGTTACATCCCAAAATCACCCTGTTCCCTAAACTGCAGCCTCCCAGGAACTACCCCAAATCTCCAGGGATTTTGCAAACTGGGATTGGCAACCATCGGCCAGATCCATGGTCACCAAGACCCCTTGTATGTTGCCCCCCTCTTGTGCAACCCTGATATTTAATGATATACCTGCTGTTGAGTTCTCTGTCATGTTGTGGGGCAAGACTAGCCACTGTTTTGCCCCCCCCCTACTGTCACCACTACCAATTCAGGTAAAATCTACTCTTTCTCTCTCTTGTGGATTGCCTGAGAACATCTCCACAGAGGTGTCTCTCAGTAACATGCCAAGGGGTCAGGCAGGTGGGTAAGGACTTGTGCCATCTCAAGTTAAACAAACTTTATTTCTGCAGGGCACAAACTCAGGGTAGTACAAAAGTACAGGATCTAGGTCCACCAAGTAAAGTAAAGAAAAAGATAGTTGCTACCTGAAGTACTTACAGTCCATGTTACATCTGATCTCTGTTGGTTGCAGGATGTTTTTGTCCCAGGTGTATTTGCAACCCTCTTTAGCAGAACAACGTTTTAGTCCAGTGACACCTTTAATAATACCATGAATAAAACTTTGTTGGTCTTAAAGGTGCCACCAGACTCAAATTTTGTTCTCCTGCTTCAGACCAACATGGCTACCCACCTGAATCAACCCTCTTTAGTGTCATTGCCCTTTGTCATCCTTCATGGTAAATCACACCGTCAAATGCACTCAACCACAGAAGACCCAAGAATTGCTCCCAAGAGTTTTCAAACAAAGGAGCAGCTCCCTTTTTTAGACCCCACCACATGTGTGCTTTGGGGCCTTCAGCCAATCTGGGTGCCACATCTTGGGGCTCAAGGCCACCAAACCTGGACCTTCCAATCAAGATATGTTAGCACATCATAGGACTAGCATGTTTTCCCTTCCCATTGGAAGAGGATGCCTTCTATAGGGAAGAGCACCTTCTCCCCTGCTTCCCAACCACAGTGACACCTGGCTCCCCCTTTCCATCACCATAAATGTCACAGCCTCTCTTGCTAGCCTGCCCCTCATCTCATCACACCTACAAAAAAATCAGAATCCAGTAACTGAATACCAGAATTATATGAAATAAAGCTGACAGCACACAGTGTCAGGATTCAACAAACCAGCTTGTTTTCTTAAGAGAATGCTTTGTGGAATATTGTCCTAAGCCCAGTAGTCTTTTTTTTTTTTAAATGATAAATTCTAAACATGCTGCAAACAAGATATTATTTTAATCCACTTGACAAAAAGTTAGGATGCAATTCAAGACATCAAGCAGGTGAAGCAGGAAACCAGCATTTGACATCAGTTAGCATGCTATTAGTGGAAAGTTATAAAAATATTATTATTTTGCATTAAAAAGCAAGAGCTGGTATTACAAGTTCCTTTTAATATGTCTTAAAACCAGATGTAATAATGGTGTCTAAAAGGATATATTGTATACTCAAGTTGGTGTCAGAGTTTTATGGTCCAGGTCTTCCTCCCACCCTTTTTATAACACAGAGTCTGAAAAGCTGACTAACCCACGTGATATACATATGTAATAAACACTTTTGACGTTTATGGATGCCAGCATGTTATTTATTTGTTTTTAAACAGGGCTGCCTCAGGTGTCAAGTTTTCAGAGCTTAACCTCACTTACTGCCAAGATAAAAAATACTGCTGAGCTTTCTGGTAGACCTCTAGAAAAGATGAAATTTAGAAATATTTACTGGGTCTGTGTGAGGGTACACATATTTAAAAGCTGTTTCCATAAGCAAAAATTGGTGAATAATGTATATCCCTCCCCATTCCCTCCCCCTCCATTGGCCAATAGAAGGGATTGCCAGAAGGGGCCTAGCATCCCTAGTTCATAATCCCAATTTTTAGTTCATGTATCAATAGTATTCCAAAAACACTATTCCTGTTAACCAGCTTTGGTGTGGAGATTCTACGACATGCCATTGTGTGTTGCTTCTCATGTGACTTGGATATGTGAGAATAAAAGGGCAGCAAAATACCAGTAGGGAAAAATCTTTTCTTGATTTTTATAACCATGTTTTTTTTGTATCTCTTAGGAAGAGCTTTTTCTCTGAACTGTTTTTGGGATTTCTAAAGCATTGTGAACAAATGGTTAGCAAAAAAAGATAATATATACTTGTATTTTTTTCAACACACTGAAACTTCACTTTGGCTTTACTGGTTGTTGGGCAACATTTACATTGTGTCATTTGTGAAGATCACTCAAAAGTATGTTCTGCTGCATCGACACTTATTGTTAATCAATATCTGTACATGTGTACAATATGTACACATGATATTTGGGTAGGAGCTGTGGCTCAGTGGGTGAGCTAGAAGGTCCCAGACGCAATCCCCAGCATTTCCAGTTAAAAAGATCAGGAGTAGGTGATGTCATACATCATACGAAATGCTGGACTAGATGAATCACAAGTGGGAATTAAGATTGCTGGGGAAAAGATCAACAACCTCAGATATGCAGACGATACCACTCTGATGGCAGAAAATGAAGAGGACCTCAACAGCCTCTTGCTCAGAGTAAAAGAGGAGAGCACAAAAGTGGGCTTGAAGCTCAACATAAAAAAAACTAAGATCATAGCATCCGGCCCCATCACTCCTTGGCAAATAGAAGGGGAAGTCGTGGAAGTAGTGACAGACTTCACGTTCCTGGGATCCCAGATCACTGCAGACTGTGACTGCAGCCATGAAATTAAAAAACGCCTGCTCCTTGGGAGGAAAGCGATGCTGAACCTAAACAGCATGATAAAAAGTAGAGACATCACCCTGCCAACAAAAGTCCGCATGGTCAAATCAATGGTATTCCCAGTAGTCATGTATGGCTGCGAGAGTTGGACTATAAGGAAGGCCGAGTGCCGAAGAATAGATTCTTTTGAACTATGGTGCTGGAGAAGACTCTTGAGAGTCCCTTGGACTACAAGAAGAACAAATCAGTCAATCCTAAAAGAAATCAACCCTGACTGTTCCCTGGAAGGCCAGATAATGAAACTGAAGCTCAAATACTTTGGCCACCAAATGAGAAGGGAGCACTCACTGGAGAAGACCCTGATGCTGGGAAAGATTGAAGGTCAAAGAAGACGGGGCCGGCAAAGGATGAGATGGTTAGACAGTGTCATCGATGCAACAAACATGAAGTTGAGCAAACTTCAGAGGACGACAAAAGACCGGAAGGCCTGGCGGGAGCTGGACCATGGGGTCGCGAAGAGTCGGACTCGACTGTGTGACTGAACAACAACAAGGTGATGTGAAAGAACTCTGCCACAGGCTCTGGAGAGGCACTGCCAGCCTGAGTAGACAGCACTGACTTTGACAGACCAATGGGCTGATTCAGTACAAGGCAGATTCATGTGTGTGATAGTGTAATACTTTCTCATGCACACAATGCACCCCACTTGTTTTTTCTCCACCAATTCACACCTTTGCTTGAAAATATCAGTGCATTACAAAATCCTCAGAAAAGACATCAGGTCCTTAAATGCTATAGAAAGGTTAATATCAGAGGCTTGTATCCAACAGAATGTGTACATCAGGATGTTCGTTCCAGGTTTTTTTACCCTCCCCTTCCCCCCAGCAATCCCCTGAGATTGCCACAATGCTGATATGTGAGGTTATGGGACTTGAATGGACTAAAACTCTGTTGGGGATGGAGAGCCAGGTGCCCTTTAATGGCATATTTACAACCAATACAATTTTTTTTTAAAAAAAATTAAAATAAAACAAAAAATAAAACCCCAGTTGACCCATAAGTGTACATGGAACATGATATAAAACATCTTTCCTCTCTTCACTCCTAATAAAGGCATGATAAAGTATTCTGCTTCAGTTCAACAAGCCAATTTCTTGACAAGTCTATAGATATATTTTTCATGATATAGGTTTCAATGGGCATAACAGTGGCTTGTAATAGATAAAGTGTGGGATTCTAAAAATTGGTATTTCACTTGTGTGGCCTTAGTCAAGTGAATTTCTCTCAGCCTAACCAACCTTCACAAGGTTGTTGAGAGGACAAAGAGCAGGATCTTCATCCATGAAGCTCTTTGAAAGAAGTATGCACAATATATGTGCCTAGTGTGATAAATCTCCTGTTCTGAAAAACCAATTTAGCTTAAACTGGCATCCTGATACTGTGTGATGGATTCTGTGTCCTGGTTTAAACAGCCACATGGCACTATGTCAGTACCAGCACTTTAAAGGCAATATCTAATGTCTGAGGAGTATTATATCTCCTCAGTATGGGAGGGATGATTTTTTGAAACCGAGCACATGTCTAGACTGCAAATTTTCATAAATTTACTAGCAAATTCTGGTAATAAGAGTCTAATGGATTATTTTCAGCATTCTCTCCAACCTACAGTTCCCAGGATTCTTTCGGGAAAGGCATATACCTAAGCCAATTTAAAACTGATATAAATTTCTAGTGTAGATCAGACCATAGGAAGCTTCGGCATCGAAGATAATTATAATGCATTTCCATATATACATACATACATATATATCCTTATATATAATTGAGTAGTGGGGTGGCACTTTCCAGCTCTCCCACTGGCTGTGCAATGCCCTCCATCAGCCATTGCCCTGTCAGCCACCACTCAAGAGTACTCACGTGCTATTGGCTGGGTGCTGGGTCTGCTCCTCTTCCCCACCTACTCCCACCTCAGCCACTATTCCCTGTCAGAATTACTGGCAAATGGTTTTCTCTTCTCTTGCTTGGCTCCTCTGTGGGACTAACTTTTCCCTCAGTGACTGCTGGTAGAAGGAAACCCTTTCCAGGCCTTTGTGAGGAACTCTTTGGGGCCTGTCCTAACTAGCGCTGCCAGCTCCAGGTTGGGAAATTCTTGGATATTCTGTGTCTAAGGAAGCCAGAGTTTGGGGAGGGGAGAGACCTCAGCTGAACAGAATGCCATAGAGCCCACCGTCCAAAGCAGTTATTTTCTCGGGGGGGGAGATCTGTTGTCTGGAGTTCAGTTGTGATACCTGTCAATCTTCAGGCTCCACCTGGAGGTTGGCTACCCTAGGCATAGCAGAGCACTTCAGAGCAGGGTCTGCCAGGCAGAGATCAGTTCCCCTATGGCATTATACCCTGCTGAGTCCTTCCCTGCCCCAAATGCTGCCTTCCACAGGATCCACCCCCCAACTCTCCAGATATTTCCCTACTCAGAGCTGGCAACCCTACTTTCCCCTCAGTGCCTGCTGCTAGGCAACCAAGCTTGGTTCTGTCAGTAAAAGGCCCTTTCCACACCTATTTTGGTCTTTGGGAAAAACTCATTTGGGGCCAGTCCTAACTAGGCTTGCCAGCTCCAGGTAGGGAAATTCCTGGAACTTTTATGGTAGAGTCTATGATACCTAGCGATCTTCGGGCTCCACCTGGAGGTTGGCTACCCTAGGCATAGCAGTCAGTGCTTCAGAGCACAGTCTGCTAGACCCAGGTTCTTGCTGTGGAAGCTGAATGTGTGATTTTGGACCATTCACAGACTTTCAGCCTAACCTACCTCACAGGGTTGTTGTGCAAGTCAAAAGGGGTAGAAGAGAATGATTTAGTCCCCATTGCAGAGAAAAACTGTACTTTTCCTCCTGGGGAACCATTGTCGACAATCTCCAAGTGAGGGCTGGAGATCACTCAGAATTACAACTGCTCTCCAGATGGCAGAGATCAATTCCCCTGGAGACATTGGTGGACTCTGTGTCCTTATTAGGGATGTGCATTTGGTTTGTCTGAACTGAATGCACACCCCAAAATGGCCCATTTGGGCCCCTTTCAGACTGCTGCGGGCCGATTCAGATTCTCTGATCTGAATCGGCTTGAGCTGAATTGCTGCCGGATTTCAGCGGCAATCCTGCCCCATTATATCCCATGGGCCTTTGAAGTCAATGGCAAAAACATGAGGTATATTCTGGGGGCTGGAGGAGGGGGGATTTGAGGGAGAGCCCCCAAACTCACAGGGTAGCTGTTTGAGTCTCTCCCCAAGATACCCATCAAGTTTTAAGAATATTGAACGCGGGGGTCCAATTCTACGGCCCCCCAAACAGGTTACGCCTTCCCCTCCATTGTTCTCTATGGTGGGAAAAAGTAACTTATTTCTCCTCTGGAGAAAATGGTGGACTCTGTGCCATTATACCCTGCTGAGGTTGCCACATCAAATTGATGCTGAAAGCCCAAGGCCGGGGCACTCTCCCAGAGCCTCTTTCTAGAGCTCCTTGTATTTATTTCCACAACGGGCCTTATTCCTGAGGGGGGGGGGTAGCTTTGTTTCCAATGACTCACCTTCTATCTGATTGGACTAGCCTTTCAAGATCATTTGCATATGTGGGCTGAATGGGCCTCACTCCATTCCTCATGTCATCCTCTCCCTCCCCCACCTCTCCCTCCCCCATAGCCAGTCGGAACACAGAAGTCATTTGCATCTGCAGCCCTCGCCTCCAACATTCAAAACAGTTTGCTGTCCCCCCCCCCCCATAGCCAGTTGGAATACAGAGATTGTTTGCATCTGCAGCCTGATTGGCCACCACCTCCAACATTCTAAGTTTGCTGTTGCTCTTGGGAGTCATTAAATGTTTCCTGAGGTAAAATACATCTCCCAATATTCCCCTAAATGTTCACTGGGGTTGCCAATTTCCCTGTGGGGGTGGAGATCTCCTGGAAATCACCATGTTCCCCAGCCACAGCACATCATATTCTTTACAGAAAATGGGTGCCTTGATGCACATACTCTGTGGTAGCCCATAACACAAGCAGGCCACACCAAAAAAAGACAGAGCTCACCACAAGCAATGACAGGAAAAGGCACCAGTAACACACTGCAGATGAAAGGAATGCTGAGTTTCAGCTTCTGCATAATCATTGTCATGCTATGATGCCACAGCAAAGAGATGCTGAATCTCTCCGCATGTGTGCTGTCCATACTGCACGGGCACAAAACATGACTCCTGAACAAATGCATATCTCACCAAATGAAAGGTACACAGACAACTCATTAACAGACAGCAAGAAATGGCAGAGGTAACTGCTCAAAGACATCAAAACTGCAATAATAGAAATGTTGCAGCCCTCCAAGCTACACAAACCACTACATGCCATACGGACTTACACCACATAGATGATGAGAAAGTTGTTCCTACACACTCATATGGCACTCTGAACCAAATTTGTGAATTCTGCCATGGCAAACAGTTCTCTGGAGAAAGAACATCTGATGGAAAGTTCTCTACCTGTCACCCCAAAGGAGTAGTCAAATTAGATCCCATTCACGTTTCCCCATTAATTGAACAACTTCTGATATATCACCATGAGCTTTCAACAAACTTCTTGGTTAACATACAAGTCAATTAATAGCTCCCTTGCATTTGCATCAATGGGAGCACAAATGGCTCCTCCACCACTTTATGAGACCAACACAATGAGGATGTCACACTTCACATTCTCCATGTACCACACCAAGGTATAGACAAATAATTAAAAACAATGACAACCGATTTCACACTAACTGTATATACTTCATCCAGGCAAAAGCCCAGTAAAACCAAACACTGCAACACATAACAACCAGAAATAACACAACATCTTTACCCAACCAACTATACATCCATCAATACCAAAATGACATATGCAGCCCCTCCCCCCCAAGGCCGGGGCACTCGCCCATAGCCTCTTTCTAGAGCTCATTGTATTTATTCCTACAATGAGCCTTATTATATATTCCCGCCACCCAAGGAGTAAACTGTAATGTGGTAAAGTCTATAGTTTTAAACTTTTCAGCTTTCTTCTTTTCTTCTCCTTTCCATCCAACCATGCTTTAAAATTGTTAAATTTGCATATTGTTGACACAAGTAAAATATATGGTGGGAAAGTCTCAGTGGGTTGAAATCTAGCTGTAATTTCACTTCTATGGACATTCAGTGTAACAGAGGACTACACTAACTAGAATGCCATACAGGTGGAACTATATGTACAAGCACCATTGAGCATGTAGTTTCTTTACACATAATCACCCAAAGAACATCTGGGTCAAATAAATGTGGGTTGCTCCCCTGTGAAAGTTCATTAAACCAGATGTAAAATGGTCTTATTACACTGAAATCAATGAAGCTGTGTGTGATGGACTGCACATAAAAACCATGTTCCTAGGGCAGTAGAATCAAAGATATGGGCACTGGAATGAAGAGCATGAGTGACGGGCCATTCCTTGTCTATGATTGGCCAGCGCCAGCTGAGAAAACTATATGATCAGCGGCAGGGGTCGTTTTGTAGAAAAAGAGCTAGGGGAACTCATTAGCATAACTCATTAGCACATGCCACACCCCCTGACCTCAGGGGCTCGGCGGTGGACCTGCAAGGCCAGCGGGAGTGCGAGGAAGCCCCGCCAAGGCCCTCCCTGGCCCCAGGCAGGCAGGGGTGGGGAGAGGCGAGGAGGAAGCAACTTACCCTCCCTCTTCTCCTGCCTCCTCCCGGCTGAATGAGGGCTGGAAGCGGGGCGGCCAGAAGCAGGGGGCAGGGCTTCGTCATGTGTCCCGCCCCCCTGCACCTCACCCGGGGGAACTGTGTTCCCCCGCATTCCCCCCCCGAAATGACCTCTGATCAGCGGAGTGCTGAAGATAGTGCAGTTCAGTTTGGTTCATTCCATTCTGAAGGTTCTGTCAGTTGGAACCAGACTGAAGGCAGTCAGGTGGGTTCTGACAGAGTTTGGAGTCAGTGAGTCTGATAGGAAAAGTCAGACAGGTTCACCTTAGAGTGAAGAAAAAAGACTCCTTTGCCTTTACTGTAGTATTCCTATCCTGAGGAAGAATTCATTAACAGGATTCAGAAACTAAATATAAGCCTAAACTGAAGTATGCTTTACATAGACACCAGAACTGGGATGGTGATTTGGTGAGACTGATTGGGTAGTGTGCTGAAACTCCCTTTCAAGCCAAAAGAAACAGTTTTGTGGAGAAGAAGATTAATCCCTACCCAGTTTCTCTGGGAGTTTGGTTCTGAGGAGGACCCTGGTTCTGATGTGAAGGAAAAACAGTTTTAGACAACTCGGGAGGCAGAAATAAATTATAGTTTCAAGATAGGAGCAAGTTAGATGCTCAAAGAAAGAGACCCATACCAGGAAAACTGCACTGTCATAGGAAACTCTGTGAATAAACATTGTTGCTGTAACTAAAATACTAAGTAAAACATCTCTCACTAAGAGCCTTGAATAAATGCAAACAAGCTTCAAGATCACTATTTTGCCTGCTAAAGAAGTGGATTTTGAAATACCAACAATTTTTACCTCAGCTTTTCCAACCCCTGACTATACCTATTAATCTCCTGCCTGTTAAATCTATATATCTAATAGCCAAGTTGTCCCCTCTGTGGAGATATCTACATCCACACATCTGGGGCACATAGGGGGCAAAGAGATTTTCCTGCACACCTGGGGCACTCCCCAGGTGTGCAGAAAAATCTGAAATGTAGAAAAAACTACTTGGGGGATACTTAAATCCCCCCCAAAGTAAAAGAGCATTCCCTGTGCATGTGCAGAGAATGCACTGGAAACCATGCCTCCCCACCATTGCCAGGGGGGTGGGGGAGACGCCTTGGTGGGCCCAGCAGCTGGAAGCTATGCAGGCCTTACCAAGGGTGTGTGTGTGGGGGTGAAGGTTTGGCGGACCTGGTGGCTGGGAGCCACATGGGCCTCACCACCAGTGCCGGGGGGGGGGTGAGGGAAAAGTCTTGGTGGGCCTGGTGGCTGGGAGCTGTACAGGTCTTGTCACTGGTGCCAGGGGGGGGGAGAAGGTTTGGTGGGCCTGGGGCTGGGAGCTGTGTGGGCCTCACTGCCAGTGCTGGGGGTGGGGGAGAAAGTTTGGCAACACGGCAGCTGGGAGCTGCACAGGCCTCACTGCCATTGCCTGGGGGTGGGGGAGAAAGCTTGGCAGGCCCGGTGGCTGGGAGCTGTGCAGGCCTTGCCATCAGTGCCAGTGGGGGGGGGGAGAAGGTGTGGGTGCAGTGGCTGGGAGCCTCATGGGACTTGCCGCCATTGCCAAGGGTGGGGGAGAGGGCCTGGCGGGCCTGGCGGGCCCACCTGCTGGGCTCACCTGCAGCTGTTTCCTCCTCCTCCACATGGAGCTCCTGCTACTCCCCCCCACGCGTATCACAGGTCCCCGCTTCTTGTAAACTTAAGATTTCTGTATGAATGTTATTCCATCTCAAGTGCCATTTCAAAGGGTAAAACAAGAGGACTCCTGTTTTCCCCATCAAGTTCCTGGGCTGGGCTAAAAGCTAAACTATATTTTGTGAGACAGGGTGGGGCAAACAGACTATCAAAAATACAAATATTAACACACTATTTGGGGCTGCTCAGTCACAGCAGGGAACAAAACTTTTGGTGGGAAAATCTGCCTCGCAGTGGGGGAGTGACAGGAGTCCATCATACTGTGCTATTATATAGGAGACAGTATCAACAACAAATTGACTCATTGGTTACTATTGGCTTGATGAATAAATAGTAGTTCACACTAGATTGGATACTGAAAGATCATCTGTAAAATCTGTTGTACATGTAAGCACGAAGAAAGAATGAAAAAGAAGGAAAAGTGTGTCCCTGTTGTTCATTGACGTCTTCTGCGCAGACACATATTCTCTCCCTCCTACAGCACACAGGTCCTGTGCGCAAAAAAAAAAAGAAGTAATAATGATAAAAGCATGAGATAATACATTTTAATAAAGGATGAACGTGGAAGCTCGCAGCGGCTTAGCAGGAACTGAGGGAAGGGGGTACCTGCCTTTGGAGCACATGATGCTTTTGGTGGGAAAACCCACATATGTGCCAGCTCTGGAAGGGGCAGATCACACCCATTTTGGAGTTCTAAACTAGAAAGAAAACGTCTGCAGATGGCCTGCCAAGCGTAGTCCCAATGTATGTCTGCACAGAAGACATCGATAGTTACAGGTAAGTGCAACTCTCTTTTATTTTGGTTTGTTTGTGGTCAGACTGTTAACCAGAGAAGATTCAGTTGAATTAATTGAAAATACTTTCCATATTAAATGGTGATGCATTAAAAATGTACCCCACAGCTCTCACTATCTTCTGTTATGTACTGACCTTATTCTGACATCTTGTGACATATTCTGACATCTTGACATTATTGTGACATCTTCCATCATTTGTATGACAATCTTTAAAGGTCAAGGACAAAGGCTCACTTCTAATGGCAGTTTGTACACCTGTGAGCTCTGGTAACACATTGAGCTGCTATGTGTGGAAAAGCACATTCCCTTTACAGGTAAGGCCAGCTCCAAATACAGAACTTGTACGTGATCTGTGGAAATTTCATGTCAACACTAAAACTGTCTTATAACAAGTCCGATCATTGGTCCTTCTATCCTGCATTGTCTGGCTCTCAAAGCTCTGTTTCTCTGCTCTGCTAGAGATATGCTTTTACTTAAAGATACCAGAGACTGGACATTGGGCCCTCTATGTGCAAAACATGTATTCTGTCTCTGAACCATGGTTCTCTGTTCAGCAGTCGATACCTGGACCATTGGAGCAGGATAAGGCTTTATCTACACCCCTCCTTGTCCAGATGGTTCTCATTTCTTTTGGCATAAATTGAAATCTTATATATTCTTATGTTAAAAAGAGAGAGTAGGAAACAGTGGATCAGATTCTCCCAAGAGAGAACAGTTTCACTATACTGTTGCAACAGGAAAAAACAATCCTTTACATTTTTCAAATTTTGTTTTCAGTCAGAAAGTACATAATATATTAAAGTTATATTACAAATAAAACTCACTTGATTACACTCAGCCATGACTTGTACTCTCAGTCAACTCCTGTGGTCTGAGTAGCTGAAAGAGAAAGAAACTTCAGATGGAAAGTTAACTCTTTCCTTCTTCCTGAAAACCAGTATCAAACTGGTAGGGGGGTGCAGGCTGAATACTCAAAGAAAGATAACAACTTTTTCCTGAAAGAAAATAAATTTACCTATAGGCCAAAGGAGAAAACACAGGTCAAATTTGGAATACGTTCAGTCTTAACAGGGGAGTCAATTGACTCAAGCAAAAACAGGCAAAGAAAAATGAAAACATAAAAGAGAGCCAGTTTGGTGTAGTGATTAGGAGTGCGGACTCTAATCTGGAAGAACTGGGTTTGATTCCCCACTCCTCCACTTGCAGCTGCTGGATGACATTGGGCAAGCCATAGTTCTGTCAGAGTTGTCCTTGAAAGAGCTCTCTCAGTCCCACCTACCTCACAGGGGGTCTGTTCTGGGGAGGGAAACGGAAAGAAGTTTGTAAGCTGCTCTGAGACTCCGAGTGAAGGGTGAGATATATATACAGTCTCTTCTCCTTCTAAACCCATGCTGCACACATTTCCTAGCATAATCTAAAATATTTCATGGCCAGGCTTTAGCCTTCCTGTTTTATTCTGTCAACATGTATAGGGACAGACCAAAAAGGCAACATCTGGGAGGCCCTTCTTTGAATTCTAGACTCTAGTTATACTACAGGCTTACTTTTAGCTGGCATCTGGGGTTAGGAGGGCTTCCAGTGAGCAAACTATATGTGCTACAGACCATTTACAAGTTGTTTGTCAAACTGCTCTTTGCAAAGGGAAGGGTTTAGATCATTCAGTCAGGAATTCACTAGATAATGATCTGGCCATGACACATTAATTTAATGTCCATCTAGTTGAGGTTATCAGGTATCTTCTCAGTATAACAAAATAGAAGAAATGTGTGTCTTTTTTCGTGAACTGGCCCCAGTATAACCGGAGACAGTACTATGACACCTAGAAAGTCCAAACAAGCCTTATCAAGGCAGCCTCATCATCAGTGTTGATATTCCCCATGACAATTATCATAAGGGTCTTCAGCACCAAGTACAAACAGCCTTCACAAATTCTGATGGGGTGCCTGTTAGTGTGGCAAATCTACAGAGGGAGAGGTTGATGAAAGACTGAAAACACAGTTGGAATGAACTGAAATAGAATAGAGGAAGCACTTTCACTCGTCTAGGAGTCTCAGTGACACAGGCTAAGTCTATATGCATATCCAGGATCAAGTCATGAGGAGGAGGAGGAGGAGGAGATTGGATTTATACCCCACCCTTCACTTGGAGTTTCAGAGCAGCTTACAAACTCCTTTCCCTTCCCCTCCCCACAACAGACACCCTGTGAGGTGGGTGGGGCTGAGAGAACTCTGACACAAATGGCTCTTTCAGGAACAGCTGTGCCAGAGCTTGTGACTGACCCAAGGTCACATCAGCAGGTACAAGTGGAGGAGTGGGGAATCAAACCCGGTTCTCCCAGATTAGAGTCCTCACACTTAACCACTACACCAAACTGGCAGACACCTTATTAAGAAGAGACCAAGCATTACTGAGCAGTTGCCATGTATTACCTGTAAGATTTCAGAAATGCAGGAAAGTGAAGAGAAATGTTCAAGGCAAAAATCTAATTTTATTGAAACAACCTTTAATGCAAACATGGATGAGGTCTATCAGGTATTTTGTGACTGACTAAGCCAAGCTTGTGGAGAGGGGGAACTCAATTGAGCTGAAAATAGGGTTGCCAAATCCAAATTCGGAAATATCTGAGGACTTTGGGGGTGGAGCCAGGAGACTTTGGGGGTGGAGCCAGGAGACTTTTGTGATGTCACTTCCTGTGATGTCACTTCCTGTGATGTCACTTCCTGTGATGTCACTTCCAGGTCAAATGGCAAGTGATGTCACTTCCCGTTCCGATGATGTCACTTCCAGCACACTGCACCAAAACCCCACCTCTTCCTGTGATGTTCCTTTCCAGGCTCTCCCCCAAAGGAGCATCCCGGGATGCTCCTTTGTAAGCGACTGGCATTAAAGCTATGAGTGAGCAATTTGGCTACTGCATAAATTAGTTTGCTCTGGAGGCATCTTTCCTGAATTAAGACAAAAATGTATGAGCCGGAGGCTAAAAAACTGTTAGCTACCTTGCACTTAGAGGAAACACTGGACAAAACCCAGGTACCCTCAGGAGGTCCACCAGCAGGGCCAAAACTCCAGGAGCCCTCCCACTCTTGCCCCCCAAGCACCAAGAATGCAGAGCATCCCTTGCCCCAGACGTAAGAACATAAGAGAAGCCACGTTGGATCAGGCCAGTGGCCCATCCAGTCTAACACTTTGAGTCACACAGGGGCCAAAAATACCAGGTGCCCTCAGGAGGTCCGGCAGTGGGGCCACAACACCAGAAGCCCTCCCACTGCCCCCCCCAAGCACCAAGAATATAGAGCATCACTTGCCCTACACTGAGAGTTCCTATCTATACCTTGTGGCTAAACTGGTGGACTAGCAGCAGCACAGAAGGCCTGCCCCTAGCACTGCATCAGCCTACTATTGTAAGGTAAGCACAAATGGGAAACCATATACAAAAGATAAATACACTGTGTCACACATCAGCCAAAAATACCAGGTGCCCTCAGGAGGTCCGGCAGTGGGGCCACAACACCAGAAGCCCTCCCACTGCCCCCCCCAAGCACCAAGAATACAGAGCATCCCTTGCCCCAGACATAAGAACATAAGAGAAGCCAATGCTGGA
>NW_015170276.1:2201328-2218217 GCF_001447785.1 Gekko japonicus
CGTCCGGGAGTCTTTCTTTCTTCCCCAGACCTTTTCTGGGGGATTTCTTTGCTTTTGCTCGCTCACCAAGCAGAATTTTTGCTCACAAGACTCCAGAGCTTAGAGGGAGCATTGAACCAAACTTGTGTGTGTCCCTGGGGAGAGAAGGGATGGGAAGAAATGGAGGCTATTGAAGCAGCTTTTTTCTGATGCGAGGGAGGGGGGTGAAAGGGGAGGAGGGGGGAGTCTCTCCCCCCCCCAGTTAAATGCTCCTTCCTCTCCATTTTGGGTCTTGCATTGCAGACCCCCCACTTGGCAACCCTAGCAAAAAACCCCACACAGTTTCTCAAAGCACAAAGGACATGACGGCTGCCCGGATGGGTCCGAGTTTGGAAGTAATGGAGGGGCACTGGCAGGACTCGGAGTGGGTGTGGGTGTCTCATCTCTTCCCCCCCCCTGCCTCAAATCAGCCTCTTGCCCAGGTTGAGTCCCGTCCCGAAGGGCAAGAAGGTCCTTCCCTTTCCATTTCTTTGCTTTTGCTCGCCTCGAAGAGGCTTTTTCTGTTGCGGGGGAGAGTTAAATGCTCCTTCCTCTCCACTTTGGGTGAGTCGCACCAGACCCCCAAGCCCCTTTCAGCTCACCCAATCCTTCTCAGCAGCAGCCCGGGAACTGGGTCCCCAATACTTACATCTCTTCACAGTGTGGGAGGGGGGAACCTCAGGAACTGCTGCAATGGGCCCGGCACAGGAGCTCAGTCAGTCACTCAGAGACTGCCGGCCAGCCACGCCATGAGGACCAGGGGGAAACTGAAACTGACGCTCTAGTCCTCCTTGTCTCTGTGGTTTTAAGAACCATAGAGACTTGGAGGACTTAATATGGAGCGTCACTTTCCAGCCGCCATTTTTTCCCCCCGGGGCCCAATTTTTAGAAAGCGGGGGAGGGGGTATTGAAAACAGGAGTTCCCCCGTCCCCAGCGGGGGTTTGGGAAGCCTAGCTGAAAATAAATCCTGAGCCGTAATTCTACTGAAGTCTAGTAAAACTGTATTACTAGACATCATGGACTAAACTCTAAACACCATTACAGTATCCAAGAGGTACCCTAAGCTATCACAGAAACCATGTTTCTGGAAGCTTTTAAAAGTACAACTTGAAGTGCTACAAAATAATGAAAAATCAGTTTGGTGTAGTGGTTAGGAGTTAGTTTGGTGTAGTGGTTAGGAGCGCGGACTCTAATCTGGGAGAACCGGTTTGATTCCCCACTCCTCCACATGCAGCTGCTGGTGTGACCTTGGGTCAGTCATAAGTTCTTTCACAGCTGTTCTCTCAAGGGCAGTTCTCAAGAGAGCTCTCTCAGCCCCACCTACCTCACAGGGTGTCTGTTGTGGGAAGGGAAAGGGATTGTAAACTGCTCTGAGACTCCTTCAGGTAGTCAAGGGTAGAGTAAAAATCCAACCTCCTCCTCCTCTTCCTTCTGTTTGACTACAACCACAAGAAGACAAATCCTGCTGTCCTGTCTCTTAACAAATATGGTGCTGGGACCACAAATTTGCTAGTATGTCCCATGTTCACCCTATGGCAGGACACAAAAAATGAGTGGACAGGATCCAACCAGCTTTTCCCCTGGTACAAAACCAGCTTTCCCCCTCCTCACTGTAGCCCAATACCATGTGACATTTTGTCCATGTGGACCCTGTCAGCCCTTGCATAGTCTTAAAAGAGACCTTTCATCTTTTTGTACCAGTGGAACAGTTGGTAGAATTCAATCCAGTATGTGCACTGCAAGCAATGATGGCTATTCAATACCAGAAGAGATGCATATTTCTGATTTTATGATTATCAAACTGTATTTACCATTATTTTATGAGTTGTTACAAGACTGGCTTAATTTATTGCTACTGTACCTATAGTTTCAGATCTTGGTTGGTCGCTACCATGTTTTCAGCAGTCAGTTTTGAGTGTATGTTCATTGTTAGATTCTTTTTTTAATACTTGCTCACAATCATTTTCGTTTTCAGTACCAGGAGGGAGCAAGTTTGCAATTATTGTGGTGTTGCAAGCTGTCTTGTGCCTTATTTGTCATGGAAAGGTGGGATATAAATTCTCCTAAATAAATAAATGAAATGCTATTTCAAAATTTCTGAAAAGTTTTCACCTAGCCTTTAGGAAATTGTCCAGTGCATATTTAATTCTGAATTCACAACATTGAATTGATACTGAATAGCAACAGCCTGCCTTCTATGTAACAGGCACCATCAGATCAGATAAATGATCTATTAAATTAAATTGCTCTACACAAAGTAAAAGAGTAGTCTCTGTCAAGTAAATACTGTCTGATCATCCTGAACAAATAGAGCTCAATAAATAAACAGCTACATGCTGTGATGTATATGCTAGCTTCACAATATCCAAGACTGCCAAAGCATCCATTCAAATGTCAACTCAGTCTTCAGCTTAGTCTGACATCTGAATGCTGGGCTGGGCACCACACTAATTGTGGTTACCGGGATGGTCACAAGCCTGTATTTTTAATCAGAGTTCCACCTTAGCTTGTGATTCATTGTTCTCAGTAACTCTGAATAGTATGTCTAAATGCAAAAATGGCAGTTTAAACCCATTTATTCAGCAGTGTTACCCCAGAATTCAGCACTGCAGCTGCAGAATGGCACCAGCAGCAGACAAACTGGGATTTCCAAGCAGACTTTGATTATTTTACATCATCTGCTAAATTAACTAGGGTTAGTTCAATAAAATATTGTTCCAACTAACTGCAGTGTGATCTCTGAATGCAGCCAAAGAGTCAAGCTGGCCAAGGAAGACTCCTAGAGCCAGTTTGGTGTGGTGGTTAAGAGTGTGGACTCTAATGTGGAGAACCGAGTTTGATTCCCCACTCCTCCACATGCAGGTGCTGGTGTGACCTTAGGTGAGTCACAAGTTCTCTCAGAGCTGTTCTCTCAAAAGCAGTCCTTGAAAGAGCTCTCTCAGCCCCACCTACCTCAAAGGGAGTCTGTTGTGGGGAGAGGAAGGGAAGGAGACTCTGAGACTATAAATCCAACTCTTCTTCTCTAGAGGAAGCTTGCCTAGGATGTGTAATATCTTTCCTGAGCTCTTTGAGCCATGAAACTTTTTTTTTTTTGCAGCTGGTTCAAATGAGCAGGTTATTTGTACAATGGCTGCAGTTATCATCACAAGATCATCTCTAAAGAAAATTGAAAGCTATCATCTGTGAATAGAGAACTGTTGTATTATGGAAAGGGTCCAGGAACTCTATCATGTTAAATGAGCACTTCTGTCTTTTCTCCAGCATAGGAAGCCTTGGTCTGATGCAGTAAGATGTATGAGTTGTAGACATCAGGGCAACTCTACAGCATCAGTTAATTTTGTTGCGAAGAGGGCAACTGGAAGGAGGGAGGGACAGTTTAGGCCATAAGAACTATGATAATACTGCACTAGGCTTGGTCCAGTCCTGAGTACTTAGAGCAGGAAGTATGAAGGAGGAAGGGAAAAGAACCAATGTAGCCTTAGAAAATGCTTCCTGTCAGATTTTGCCTCTTGGAGTCATCCATATTTATTTATCAGCGCTTTGAACATTCTAACAAAATAAAGTATCTATATATTTATACTAGCCTGCTACCCATGCTTCGCTATGGTATTTAAGTACCGTAAATCCAGTTATAATACCAATGATGTGAAATTTGAAATGTGACATTTGTTGTAGGAATTCAAGTGGAGAAGACTGTAGTGTAAGAAATGAAGTGAGACATACATACTTTTTTATCTCTACTGAAGGACTCCTCTCTAGACTACATTGGTGGTTCTGCCCTCAGGTGCTAGGATCACCAGGCTGCTTGATGAGCTCACTTTGGAGGAGGCCACATAGAACTGTCCGTTTAAGAAGCAGTCATCTGTTAAGTCAACTCCTGCTACCTTCCACGAAAGTGATGGCCGCTCTACTTGTGTTCCTGGATTGTTTTGGTCATATGGAGACAGGGTTGTTCTGAGCACCTCAGGGTGATCTTGCTGGTACTTGGCCTGTGCAGCTCAGTGCATTGCAGGAGTACTATGTGCAAATGTCTTTGCTGCATTCCTAAATTGCCTCCTCCTTGTAGCATTGGTGTATCTGGCTCAACGTTTGTCAGGAGCTTTCTTGGGGGCAGTAGAGGTGTGAGGTGTGAGGGGGAGTTGGTGTCAGGAAATGGTGATGTGGTGGACATTTCTTCAGGTTCATGAAAGAAGCACACATCAAAATGGCTCCTAGAAATGTCCTTTACTATTTCCCCATAAACATTCATACCCTGGCTATCCTCCTACACCTGACAGATAACAGCCTGTCTGGTGTTGGGGGGGGGATTGTATTTAAAGGCATTGGGGAGGCTGGGCCAGCAGCAGTGCTAAGGCAATCCTGCTGAGCAAACCTCCCCGGCGGCTGTAAGCATCCCACCTCCTCCCCTACACCTGACAGGCAGCTGCCTGTCCAGTGTAGGATGGGGGGGAGGAGTATTAGAAGCCACTGTGGAGGCAGGGCTGGCAGGATCACTAAGGTGTTACTGCTGGGGCAGGCTCCCTCATGCCTTTAAGGACCCTGCAACTGCAGCTGCACCTGACAGACAACTGCCTGTTAGGTGTAGGAGGTGGGGGGAGTGTGTTGGAAGCCATCAGAGAGGCTGGGCCAGCAGCTGTGGGGTGAATTGGAATGTTGGGCCCCACTACGGCTTTATATATAAGGGACAGATGATGAAAGTGATTAACACATAACTCATGTTCTAAATCCACATTTTCTAGACAATGTAGTTGGAATGACACCATGTAGTCTCTTCTTAGGTAGGAGCACTTTAATAGGTCATATAGAAAATCAAGATAACCTCCTTGCTGTTTTCAGCTCCTAAACAGGCAATGAAAGGCAGTTATTTATCAGAAAGTGTGTTCAGTATTGTAAATGTTTCAGTGATATTGCAGGGATTACAGTCTGAGGCTAATGAAAAGGCAGCACCACTTATTCTTTCACTTATAGGCTCAGTTTTGTGGGAGCAAAGCTTCTGTGCTTCCTGCCCAATTATTTCAAATGAGATGAATAGAATGCGCTCCCATCATACGACAAGGACTGAAAGAACCCAGCAATACATTAATTCCATCTCTACCATACCAAATGGATAAGAGACTAAAATGTCTTTCTTCATTCTTATAGATCTCAAAGATGGATATGATAACAAAGCACAACTATCACTTAACACATACTTAGGTGGAACAATGATAGGTTGTTATGGAACACACAAGAGTCAGGCTGTTCTAGCCTGGCAGATTTAACCATCTGCATTAGACCAACAATATAAATAAACTGACAGAGATCGTCATATGAATACTAGGGTTGCCAGCTCTGGGTTGGGAAATACCTGGAGATTTTGGGGGCGGAGCCTGATAAGGACACCGTTTGGCAAGGGTAAGGACTTCAATGGAGTATAATGCCATAGAAACCACCTTCCAAAACAGCCATTTTCTCCAGGTGAACTGATCTTTGTCACCTGGAGATCAGTAGAAATAGTGGGAGATCTCCAACCACTACCTAGAGGCTGGCAACTCTAATGAATACAAGAGTGGACCCAAGAGAGAGCTTGTGTCCGTGGTGTTAGTCTGCTGCTGTGCATGCAATTTGTATATCTGTTTTGCACAGACTCACATGGAAGGAGCTGCACATTCAGTTGATTGCATGAGACTGCAACATTGGTAGCCAGTACAAACGTGTAGTGCAGAAGTGCATATTAGGCGGTCTTATACTAAAATACTATTGACCTTTGGCTGGACTCTGCTTTAGCTTAAATTAGGACAGCATGCTGTTGATATTGTATCATCAATTGCGTAATGTTTACAGTTGGCATCTAAGAGCATGGAATGCGGAACAAAGGGATTTCTTTAAGGTTAGGGAACAGAGCAATTTGCAAAAAGAAAATGTATATTGTGCTTTATATTACACATCTTTAGCCAACTCTATTAAGCACATTATTTTTAAACACTGGCATATTCTCAACGACATTCCAGGCTGCCAAGAAAAAACATTTATAGGTTTTTGCAAGATTACCAGTTTTCACAATACTTTGGTTCATGCTGATTTACACTCATCTCAAAGAATCATTGGCACTATGGTGGGACACTTCCCTTGTGGCAAATGTTCCATATATCCATGGGCATGGCAAACCAGAAGCATTCACTTACCAGAAATTAACTTTCAATATGATTTAAAGTTTTTTTCTTGTTGTTCATCCAAATGGGTCATTTATCTGATAAGATGTTCATGTAATTTTTATTATGTGGGTATGTCTACACGTTCTGTGCATGTACACATCATAGAACATAAATCATGTATTAAACAATGCCAACTGGACTCTCCTTTAGTTCAGCATTTTATTGACAACTAGGAATAAGGTCCGTTGTGGAAATAAATACAACGAGTTTTGGAAAAGGCTCTGGGAGAGTGCCCCAGCCTTAGGCACTCAGCATCAATTTGGTGTTGCGACCTCAGCAGGGTATAATGACACAGAGTCCACCATTTTCTCCAGGGGAACTGATCTGTGCCATGTGAAGAGCAGCTGTAATTCTGTGTGATCTCCATCCCTCCCCTGGAGACTGGCAACAATGGTTTCCCATGAGGGAATGGCTGGCTTGGAGGCTGGAGTCTATGGCATTGTACCTGTCTGAGGTCTCACCCCTCCTCAAACCTCACCCTCTTCAGGCTACACCCCTCACATATCCAGGAATTTCCCAACCTGGAGTTGGCAACCCTATCTCCCTCCCAGCCAATTGTCAACCTACCATTATCTGCCCCCTGGCTTCAGCTTTCCATCTCCTCCCCCTCCCTCCTAGAGAGCAGTTGTAATTCTAAGTGATCTCCAGCCCCCACCTGGAGATTGGCAACAATGGTTACCCATGAGGGAATAGCTGGCTTGGAGGGTGGAGTCTATAGCATTGTACCTGTCTGAGGTCCCACTCCTCTTCAAACCTCACCTACTCCAGGCTCCATCCCTCAAATCTCCAGGAATTTCCCAACCTGGAGTTGGCAACCCTACCAGGACTGGCCCCAATGAGTTTTCTCCCAAAGGCCAAAATAGGTGCGGAAAGGGCCTTTTACTGACAGAACCTGGATGCCTAACAACAGGCACTGAGGAGAAAGTACAGTTGCCAGCTCTGATTAGGGAAATACCTGGAGATTTGAGGGGTGGATCCTGTGGAGGGCAGCATTGGGGGGGATGGGAGGACTCAGCAGGGGATAATGCCTTAGGGTCTACCCTCCAAGGCAACCATTTTCTCCAGGGGAACTTATCTCTGTCATTTGGAGATCAATTGTAACAGCGGGAAATCTCCAGGTCCCACCTGGAGATTGGCAACCTTAGGGGAAAGCCAGCCACACAGCAGGGGGTTGAAGAGAATGGTTTGATTGTCGCTGGCCCACCTCATTAGCTAGCCAGCCATGGTGGAGCCAAAAAGGAGAGAGAACCATTTAAAGTTTATTCTGACAGGAAAGTGGTCAAGCTGGCAGTGGGGGGGGGGTTTATGCTGAAAGTCCTTTGTTTTTTTACTACAGAAGCAAACTTGGTTGCCTACCAACAGCCACTGAGGGGACAGTTAGTCACAGTTATCCCACACAGGAGCCAAGAGAAGTGTCTTTCTCGGGAGAGAGTCAGAATTTCCAGGAACCGCAGCTCGTTTCCTCTGGGCCAGACCCTCCCTGGCACTGCCGCTGCTGCTGAAGGAAGGTGGGGGAGCCTTTGAAAGGTGCTGGGCAGCCTTCTCTGCTGTGCAGCTCACTGAGCTATCAACCTGACAAAGCACCGACCTTGTGGCTGAGGGAGAGGGGCCATGAAGGTGAGTGTTTCCCCTGCTTGCCACCTTGCTAGGTCAGCCTCCTGCTCCCCCGTGGAGGTGTTGCCGCTCTCTTGGCGGAGCATCCATCCCCTTCTCCAGCTCCCTCCAGACTGAGGGTGAGACACTGGCTGCTGGCTCTGTGGGCGGGGCCGAGGCAACGCAGCGAGGCAATGCAGCCAGGGGATTGGCAGACCCTCAGAGTGGCAGCTGAGGGCGCCAAAGTCTCTGGGAGCATGTGGAACATTGAGGAAAGTGGGACACAAACTCTTTTATATATAAGGAGATATAATCTCACTGTTAATTACTTTAAATTTTTGAGCGCATATAACTGATCTTTTGATGATATATTGTTTCAGTCACTGAGGAAGTTCTTCGAAGCAGAGTTCTCAATATCCTTCATTTACTTCTCTTCATACATCTTCACCTCAAGAGATAAATTTTCTACTTGTTGACATTGCTTGATACCTCAAGAGATTACTTTTCTACTTTAAGACATTGTTTATATGTTATTATACTTTGTATCAGGATTATTACTTTAGTTATTTGTAAATTAGTAGCAGTGACTTTTTCACACATATATTTTTCTTCTTTTTTTAACTTAAAGTAGGACAGCATGCTGTTGATATTGTATCATCAATTGCCTAATGTTTACAGTTGGCCTTTCCCTCACTGGGATAAACTGACCGCAGCAAAAATGCAATGCTGAAGTCCCAAAGAATGCAGAGCTATACCAATCGCTCCCTTTATGCAAAGCAGTTATGATGGCCTGTCCTTGAAAATTCCGGCCAACACAGAGCACACACTTTGCTTGCTAGGATTAACTGCTGTGACTTTCATCTAGAAAGAAGAACTTAAGACAACTAAAGTATGATATGAACTGTATGTCTTTGGAGTTTGAATCTTCTACAATATGGATGTATCTTGAATCTCTTCCTGTGTTTGAATGGGGAATACTCCCTGTTCTCAGATTCAATGAAAAATATTAGACATTTGAACTTCATACTATCCTAGCAAGCAAATGATTAGCATAGTCCCAAGGACTGCCATGCCAGCACAGCATTATGCTGCTATGTTACTTCTGTATAAGATAGCTGACTCAGGGGAGCATTGCAACACAAAGGGTTGATTTGGCACCATGAAGCTGAGAAAAATAACTATATCCATTTGATGGAAGTGTTGTGGTGTCATAATAAACCTGATATGGAATAAGAATAAAATATGGGAATAGGTGTAGCTGGAGAATCCACCTTTTTACCATCCTCAAGGCACTTTTTAAAATCAAGCAATCCATTAGCACAAATCCTCTGTATATATTAATTTGATCAGGTGTTAGCAAAACCTAGTTATACTGCTTAGTAAGTCAGACAGGAAGTAGCTATAGCTATGTCAACATACATCACTCTTTATCCCATGCATAACTTTCTGACCGTGCATAACTTTCTGACTGTGCATAACTTTCTGACTGGGGTGTTAATTCTGTTAAAATCAACGAGATTAAGATATTTTAAACTGTTCTATAACCTCACGTGCTCAAGCGTTTGGGTTTAAGGGTACCAACATATGTGTGAAAGTACAAATGATATCCTCATAGCGATGATGAAGTTCACCTCTAATAAAGGTGCTGGTACAATTACTGCTGTTCTTGTTCCCTTCCCTGCTGGCTCAGATTACACTCTCATGAAAGCAGTCCTTACCCTGCAATGGTCATTATAACAGAAGTTTTGTTAGCAGTGGTAGGAAATATCACCAATTTTCTGTATGTTCTTTCCTGACCAAAACTTGACTGTAACCTGATGGCAATTTTTTTTAAAAAATGTTGAATTTATAGTTTGCTTTCTTTTACACAGCAATCCCTGCTTGGGAAAGGCTTCATAGATCATTATAAATTTATTATAAAATTATAAAAACTGTAAAAGTCTGGGTGGGGTTCTTGCTAAATTGATGACCATTGATTGCATTTCATTATTTCTGCTGGAGTTTAAATATTTTTGCAGTTTTTGACCCTATTCAGAAATAATACAGTGCACTTTCAAAGGGCTTAAAAACGACCAGTTTCTGCCTATCATGTTTTCTGTGCTGGACTCTTAATACTCTGTGATTCAGTTGACTTTCTGAACTCACTGGCTTTAAAAAGGGAATACTTCTGGTTGGTTTTCAGATCTCTACAAGTAAAATCGTGTTGGATAGTCTACTAGATTTCCCACTCTGTTGATTATACTGATTTATTCTATGTGATCTGCCTTGAGTCCCAGTGAGAAAGGTGGTCTATAAATAACATAAATAAATAAATAGACAAATTCAGAGAGGACGGGTCCGTCAATGAACACAGAAGTTCCATGATGCATAAATGAAACCTCTACATTCAGATTATGCATACCTCAATGCTAATTGCTAGGGCAATACACAAGAAGGGGGCTTGTGACTCCATAGCTTACTTGTAGGCCTTCTGAAGGCATCTAGTTGGTCACGGTGTGAAATACCATGCTGGATGTGATGGACCATTTGTCTGATCCAACTGCTCTTATGTTCTTATGTGTAACATAAATATGCTCTCTTTGCACCAAAAAAGTCAGCTTTTTTTCTTGTGATTGCTTCCAGTTGAGAAAGCAATGTACAAAGTTTATGTGTTAGAGATATGAAGGCCCCAAATTGCACAGAAGATCCCCACACCTTTCAAGCCAGACGTATGCTGGCTATCTTTTGCATTTCGCATCTAACTGTTTTGACAAAAAAAATTAAAATAGATACCAGGGTGGCAATCCCATGAGATAAAACAGGGTGGGTTTTTTTTGTGTCAAAAACATAATTTGACCAGCATCATGAAATGAGACTGTTTCTACCATCTGTTTTCTAATTTATAATTTTTCACTGCCCAAAAAATTACAGCAGTCCATAATCTTGTTTTTAATGTCACAGATGAACTTTCCTTCCCTGTATCAATAACCCAAAGTCAACAAGGGTCAATGACTCATAACAGGCAGCTCTGCTGAAAGTTACCTTCAGTGTCAGGAATGGCATCCCATTGTTTTGAGATAAAATGCAATAATTGCTTTGGTTACAATGAGACCTTTGAGCCAGCTTCCTTTGGACTGGGATAATTAATTAAAATTCACTGGCTGTTCCCAAACCTTCCATGCTTTAGTGAGCTTCCTGTGAATGAACATACCTGGAAACCAATAAAGAACACCTGAGGGGAAAAGATGGGTAATGATTGATTTCTGGGCATTGAAAGATGCCTCTTACATCCCAGTGACAAAAGGGCAGAGCCAAAATGGCTTGTAATCAATGTCAATAGATTTTTAAATGAATGGTTCAGTTACTCTGGATACTCCTCATTACATAATACATACTGTCTCTCCCAGGGAATGAAAAGTGTCTAACCCCTTATAACTAGGGCACCTGGTATGCTTCTAGGCAAATTCTCTTTGCTAGGAAAATCAGCAATGAAAGCAGACAACGTTCCATGGAATCCCCTTGAATTAAAGAGAACAGAATGGCACCCTGCCATCTGAACGATCTTCTAAGGAATGCAAATAAGTGCAGAAAAGATGCACATCTTTCATTTCTAGACTCTAATTAAGTTTTAATTTAATGAAACATTGGTACCAAAGCAGGCCTCAGAGAGACGTTCTAATATGAAAGTGGCCTTTTATTTTTAAAATAGTTCCTAAATGGTTTTGTGCAGCAGTAAATCAACTTTGTAAGTGGTGGCTACCCAATGGGGGATTCTCCTTTCAGAGGGGTGGAATGGAAGATTATTGTTGCATGACTCATCTCTTAGAATAAAAGAATATATACAATGCAACCTTCTGAAATTATGTGAACCATCCAGTAAATCACAGTGGTATTTTTTTTAAAAAAAAAAATATCTGAACAATATTGCCTGCTTCTGAATTTCAAGACATTGGATAATGGTAATGTACTGTCACAGTGAAGATGTCTGGAAACATGCCAAGTAACCAAGTACAGGACTGGAAACTAATGGGTGCATTTCATGGCTGAATTTCACCATCCTTTCCTCCTGCAAGATTCCCTTGTCCATTTCACCTTGGAATCTCAGATCAGGAGGCACGGAATGGTTGCTTTTGTTGTATTTACAACCAGTGTCTAATGAATGGCAATAAAAGGTAGGATTTTGCCCCACCTTTAGCATCTCTCTATATTATAAAGCTGATTTGGGGTGGCGAGAAAAAATGCGCTCCCTCAGCCATTGGCCCACCAGCTGCCGCTCAAGGGGGGGGAACGAGCCTAGCCGCCTTGGTCCGCGCATGGCTGGAACGAGCGGCGAGCGGCTGGGAGACGGATGAAGCCGGCCGAATTGGACAGCTGGCCCTTCGCTCGCTCACCTTTCTCCCCAAGCCTACTCAGGCCCCCCCTCCCCCGCCGCCGCACCCGGCCACACAGACACCTCCAGCTGCCCTGACCCACCTTTCCCCCCTCAACTGCCATTCATGTTCCTGGCTAGCCTATGAGCAGGCAGGGGCTACAGGGAGCCACGTGCCTCTTCCCTGCCTCACCGCAGCCTGGACCAGGGGAGCCATGGGCCCTGCTTGGGGGAGGTTTTGCCATCCAGCGGCATTTCTTGTTTCCCCGCCATCCCTGGCCTCCCAGCGTGCCCCCACAGAGATCGGTGATGGGGGGAGACAGCTGCACCATGGTTCCCTGGGCCGCCGTGCCCTGGCCCAGGGAGGCCGCGGGCCCTGCTGGCCCCAGCCTTGCTGGGCTGGTGGCACCCCCCACTGAACTCGGGGAGGGGGGAGATGCCCGCGGGAAAGCCGAGCGGGCCCGTGGGAGGAGAGGCAGCTTAGACCCCCTCCCCTTCCCTCTCAGAGCCAGCTTCCTCACCCTCCCCGGGGCCAAGCCGAGCAAGCCCATGGGAGGAGAGGCAGCTGACACTCCCTCCCTTTCCCTCTCAGACCCTTTCCCTCTCAGGGTTCCTTGCAAGCGGGGCCCACCAGCAGCGGGTGGGAGAGACGAGGACCACGGCAGCATGGCCAATCTAGCGGCCGTTGCATTTAGAGCTGAAACAGGCCTTCTTCCTAGTATATGATAATGCTGAAAACAAGAATTCTTATGATCAATGCAGCAAATTGTGATTTTGTGCTTAGTGTTGATTATTATCATAGTTTCTCTATTGGGGGATTGCAATTGTGTGATTTTTTTAATGAGACATAACATCAGTGTCCTAGAGCAGATGATCAAGGCATAGAAAGCAATCATTTAGAAAAGAACCCTATATTGTCCACTTAAGGTAAGATTCTTCATAGCAATCCTACTCTCAAATGTGCACCGATGGACTGAGAAACACCAGAACAAGCTTTTCTTTATGCTGAGAGCACTTCCAATGGCAATTCCTCTCTTTCTAGGTTTAATACACTGGGCCACATATTATACGGCCTTTTAAGGGGGAGGGGGACAGCAAGGCTATCCTTCATGCCAGGGAAGGATAAATCTATGTTGCCTTGAGTGAGATGCACAACAATCTTTCTAAATTTAAAAATAAGTGTGGCACTCTTTGACAAATCTACATAATTCAATGTCCTGCTCTAAAACAGTGAGCATCTTTATACATTTAGCTCATAATCATCATACGTATCCTTTTTTCCCCCTTCTCTATCATTCCAACAGGGCTTGTTTGTTATTTTGTTTATACATTTTGGCTCTTTTTTCCCTTCCCTGTTGTTGTATTGTTCTGTTATCTCCTTTTTTTAAAAAAAAATCCCACTTTCTGTATTTAAACTTTTCTAAAGTTTTACTTCTGTTCCTGGATTTACATAGTCTCCTTTATTCCCCCTCTCGAATTTAAGGAGATCTAAACCACCTTAATGGCTGGTGACAGGGAGTAACTAGAAAGAGATCTATTCATATTGCAAGCAGTTTGTTGTTTTTTAAAATCACAATGTGTGCAAATGAGCCATTTACTGTATATGTAAAGTGACTCAATACTTTTGATACCTAAGTATACCCCAAACATACATGTCCAAACTTGAAAACCTTTAAGAAACAAAATTTTACAAGAGGCAAGCTAGGTGCAGGGCTGTTGTGTATCACAAGGGGCCTCCAGACAAAGGTTGCGTTCAGACTGGCAGTTTGGCCCAATACAGGCAAATTTCACAAACAGATTAAGGGGTGTTTTTGTTTCCCCATGCATTCATTGTGCATGGCTGGATGTCTGAACATGGGGGAGCACATGCAGAACAGATTTGGCAGTCTGAAACTGCAGATCCCTTCTGCTGCTAGGGAGGGGTTTTTTTAAAAAATAATTGCCTGTATGTGCATGCATGCGCATGCACACAAGCGCATATGCACATATGTGGTGCATGCAAACTTATGTATACACTTGAATTTTGAAGTTTTTTGCACTGCGCTCCATGGCTGAGGCGCTGCAATAATGTGGATGCTTGACCAGGGGATGTCTCCGTGTGTAACCTGCAGCAAGGTGTGCTGTGTGGCTAATATGCCCCACAACACTTTAAACCTGTTCAATTAGAGGCAGCACCGTATCACGCCAAACTGCCAGTCTGAACGCAACCAAAGATTCTGTCCCAACCTCCCCTCACACATTTGAAGAATATTTAAAGCAATATAAAACTAACCCCACTGATTACAAGGTGGTTTTTCTTTTCCTTCATTGTTCTATGGTCAGGCTTCACCTGGAGTACTGTGTCCAGTTTTGGGCACCATATTTTAGGAAGGATGTTGACAAGCTCGAGCGTGTCCAGAAGAGGGCAACCAGGATGGTGAGAGGGTTGGAGTCAAAGACTTACGAGGAAAGGCTGAAAGAGTTGGGTATGTTTAGCCTGGGAAGGAGAAGGCTTAGAGGTGACATGATTGCAGTCCTCAAATATTTGAAGGACTGTCATGGTAGAAGACGACAATAATGTTATAAATATGAAAATTACAAAAGTGATACTAATACATTCAAATTGTAAATCCAGTTACATAAGATAGAAGATAACAATGACAGCGGGACGATGGTCTCCGGAATGTGATGCCGTTTTGACAAACGTCTTCTTCTGACCAAGAATCTATAAGCTTATACATATGAACATTAGTACTTACATCTTAGGTAATTGTACAACAAAATTTAAAATAAACTTGGTACAAAACCTTACTAGATGATGTGTGGAAGATTGCACTTCAATAGAAAAGCTATCCGATTCACATGGAGTTCAATAACAGTTTCTAGAAAGAACATAGCAGAGCAGTGAAACCAGACAGGCTACGCATAATTATATAAAGCCAAAGCTTATACAAAAACAAAAATGTTCAAACCTACTTACCACCTATTTCATTGCACAAGTAATGGAGAAAATTTCTCTCAGATGAAATAAAGCTTATGTGTTAACCAGGTGTTGGTGGTTCCTAACTTATACTGAGTTCACACCATCATGGATTGCTCCAGAATCAACTTACATAAAAACTGAACAATGGCTGGGTGTCCTAACACTGAAACACTAAGGAAAAGGAGTTATAGGAAACAACTCAGATCTAAAGATGCATTCAGACCATGTGGATATATCGTGTTTAGTCTGTATATCCAGAATGCTTCTCTTTTTAAAAGGACCTTTCGTATATCCTTCCTGTCATATTTGCTAGATTTAATGACTTCTAGAACTACAAATTTAAAGTCATCATATCTATGTCCTTTGGAAACAAAATGGTCTACGAGGGGAGCTTCCAAGTGTGCATGTTTAATTTTGGATTTATGTTCTAATATGCGAGTTTTAATCACTCTCATTGATTCTCCAATATACCTCAACCCACAAGGACAGACCACTATGTAGATTGTGCGCTTGGTTGCACATGAGGAATAGCTGTTAAGCACTAACCTAAAATTAATATCAGAAAATTCAATGTATTTAGTCTCCCAACTTAATGGACATGCTGCACATCTAAGGCATCTAAAATGTCCTTTAGGACTATTTTCAATATTAACATCCACCTTTAGGTCTGCATGGACCAACAAATCCTTCATGGTGGGAGTTTTTCTGAATCCTATAAAGGGTTTGTTGTTACATCCTGGCACATCACTTAACATGTGCCAATGTTTAAGGACAACCTTCTTGATGGAATATGCCAATGAAGTGTAGTCAATAGCCCAACTTATGTTCTGGCAAGATGGCATGTGTGATTGCTCAGCTGTGGATCTCAATGTTCTGAGGTAAAAACACAGTTAGAAGAGACTGCAGACAGTTGAGGACATTTACAGAAATCAGTGATTCAAAACTCTTAAATAGACATTTTTCACAAAAAAACAAAAAGCCAACATGGCAATTGAGTTTATGAATGTTCATGGGGAGCTAGTAAAGGACATTTCTAGGAGCCATTTTGATGCGTGCCTCCCTCATGAACCTGAAGTTGTTCAGTATCTGAGCTTGTGTGATGTTCTGTGTCATGATAAGAATGTATTATATGGATTTTGTTTCTTGTTCTGGCCAGGCTGCTCTCGTGCTGCTCTCGTGCCTGGAGGCGGCGAGGAGGAGCACCTAGTCAAGAGGGGACCCGTGGGCGGGACAGGGATGGCGGCACCAGCACCCAGGCTCCCCTCTCCCTCCCCCAACTTACCCGGCAAACTTGGGATGGTTGGGCTTCAGGGGTGCCAATGCTGCACAGCCCGCTGCTCCTCCAGCGGAGTCTCTTCCCTGTCCCCCCCACCTTCGCTCTCAGTGTGCGTATGTGTGGTTGGGGGGGAGGGAAGCGAAGGGCGGGCGGGGAGTGTGTGTGTGTGTTGGGGGCAGGAGGGAGAGAGAGAGAGGCTGCAACTTTAATGCCAACTAGCTCACAAAGTAGAGTTTTTGCTCACAAGACTCCCCAGGCAGCTTTAAGGGAGCATTGCTGGCAACCCCTTTCTACTAGATCAGACTTTGATTTGATGCTGCGCTGGGGGCGGGAGAGTTATGTTCTTTAAAACAAACAAACACCCTCCGAGGCTCCCCACCACCAGCAGCCCCTCGAAGGGTGGGCGGAGGAGGGAAGAAAACCCAGCTGCTCTCCGTGCCCCCCCTCCTGTGTGCCGCCCTGCCCCCTCCCCCTCCTGTGCCTGCCCTATGGGAACA
>NW_015170276.1:2218430-2239883 GCF_001447785.1 Gekko japonicus
AAAGGGAGCCGCTGCTGCCGTTGCCTGCCAGGAGGGTCATCGCAAGGGCGGCCGAGGCGGGGGGGGCTGGCTGTGGGGCCTGGCCAGTTGGCGAGCTCAGGTGTCCCTGCCATGGCCACCGAGTGAGGCCCAGCGATGATAATCCAGACGGTGGGGAGGGAAGGCGGCGGCTGTGGGCACACTTCCCAATGCCAAACTTCCTCGAGTGCCTCGCTGTCGCTGGAGAGAGAGAGACGAGAGGCAAGGGTGCCCCCCACGCATGCCCAGACACCTGACATCTAACCAAGGGGCGGCGGCGTGGTGCCTCTCCAGTGCACGGCACAGCTTTTGGCGGGGCGGGCAAAGAGGCTGTGGTGGCCAGCGCGCGGCATGAGCTTTTGGCGGGGGCTTTGGGGGGGGAGGGTGGCTCAGTCTGGCGCCCCCATGATTGCCGCGCTCTAGGCGAGAAACTAGCTCGCCTAGTGAGCAAGCCGGCCATGTATGATTGTATGATTCTTTCAGCATGGTGGAATCAATCATTCATTAAGGACCAGAGCAGGAAAAAACCTCTCTAGGAATTCATATACTCTCACTTTCTCTGTACACTTAACTCAAAAAGACACCAAGTATTCTGTTGCTACTGGAGAGCACTTGCCAGGGTTTGAGTGAAGGGTTAAGGTGAGGAGTTATGGATTTCTAGAGAGGCTTCAAGCTGTTGTTGAAGGCACAAGATCACACAGACTGATAGGCTGCTGGCTTTTTTCTTCCTCTTTCAGAAGAGCCAAATTTGATAGGTGGGTTGCCTGATGTCACAAACCCACACAGCAGCCTGGGCACAGTAATGTTACAGCACCCCCACCATGGCCTTGCCTGCCTCTGTGTTCTATTTCTGCATCTGTGCAGACGTCCTGTGCTACAGTCATAGCAAGTTAATACTGAACCCAGGTCACTGACTTTGTTATCTTCTTGTCCTTTTTCCTGTCAAAAATTGGGTGGAAGAAGCCAAGGCAGTCTATCACAGGGAGCTAGAGTTTCTCCTGTGTTCAGGCTGATGAGCAAGTCTGACCTGGAGGTTTTTGTAACAAGCCTCAGATAATATCACATGCTCTACCCTGCCCTGTTGCTGTTAAATGGCTTCCCTGCTGGTCAGGCTGATTTCTTTGTAGTTTTTTTTCAGCCAAAGCACCGGCGCATGCAATGCTGATTTGAAATCCCCCCAGGTTCAGAATCAGCTATGAGCTCATCATGCCTCTCAAAAACAAACACATCTTCTGTTAGATCGCGCTAACAAAGGACTCGTACAGTGATTCAGCAAGTGATTCAGCTTTATTGGAAGTAACGAGCAAGCACTAACTCAGTAAGAAACCAGAACAGAAAACAGTGGGAGCTTATGCTCCTTTTAAACATAACCGGGCTAATGTAGCCACGCCTATTTACAAATAACAACCAATGAGATTGCTAGAATAAAGACCAATGGGAGTCTTTCCCTCCTAGGGAATGGTATCGTTCTGATTGGTCGCTGTTACGAAGCGACCAATAGGAAGTTCGCTCAGAGGAGCCCTGGTCTGGCTCGAAGCTTAACAGGGGAGTCCTATGAGGTGATTCATGTAATCATTTCAATACATTACATCTTCTTCTGGGGTTAGACCATTAGGGGCTCACTGCCATGGTAGAGAGCTTGCTTTCAGGTATCCCTCAAATTATCATAATTTTAAAATCCTCCTTTAGTAAACATCACCATGCTTCTGTGAATGACATAGAGGAGATTTTAAAAAACTGATTATTAAATACGTTATTTTGTTGATTATTAAATATGTTAAACTGTGTTTCTATACTTGTTTAAAACATTAACATGTGGCATTAAGATTCATAATGCTATAAACCTGCACTATAGAAGACATTTCCTTAACTTGTGAATGTCCCAGAGCATTGCAGTTGTTGTTTTGCCTCTGAACTCCAAAATGAAGATGCCAGATTTCCAGCCGAGAAAGAGTAAACTGCACGAAAGGTAAACTTCATTCTTTCCCAAGAGGTCCTGGGCCTCATCACAATTTCCTCAGCAATAGAGTTCAAATAATGGTGTCCAGACCCAAGGGAGTTCCCTCCCTAGCCTCCTGGGTCCAGTCAACTATGATGGACTGGACTGGATAACAACCCCATTCACAGATGCCTTCGGGTCCTCCCTAATTATTTTTGGACACATAAATACGTGCTATTCCAACCTACTACTGTAGTCAGAGATTAGCCAGTCCTTCAAAGGGCCATAACTACTAAATAGCATTCTCCTATCTGGCAGGTGAAATAAAAGGTCAGTTTGAAAGGGACCTCCAAATTTTCTGCTCATCCTCAAAGTGGCCAGCTAGTCCCACATTGCCTCCGGAAGAAGTACGTGAGTGGGCAGATACAAACAGGCAAGATACCTGCCAGGTAAGTGAAGTGGGCTGAAAAGCAAACCCTTCTCCAAGCTGGTTGGTTTGGCCCCATGAAGCTTCCAGCCAGGCTTCTGTCCAGTGGAGCTAGGGTTGCCAGGTCTGGGTTGGAAAATACCTGGAGACTTTGAAGATAGATCCAGGAGAGGGTGGGGTTTGGGGAGGAGAGGCGCCTCAGCATGGTACAATGCCGTAGAGTCCACCCTTCAAAGCAGCCATTTTCTCCAGGGAAGCTGATCTCTGTCAGCTGGAGGTCAGGTGTAAAAGCAGGAGATCCCCAGGCCCCACCTGGAGGCTGACAACCCTAACTGGAACCCAACACTATACTCTGTCAGTGTGCATGTGCTTGTCATGTCTTTGTGGAGCAGGACCAAGATTCATTGCATAGCTTGTTTCTGTTTCACTGTAATGGAGAAGTTGATTCCCCCCCCCCTGAAATGGGGGAGAGTAAGGCATAAATTCAGTTAGATGTCACACCAATATGCGGATGTGGAGTTGTTCTACCCTCTCCTCCCATCATCCTTAATCTCTGTGGCCTGATTTATACAAAAAAAAAAAGACAAATCATGTTTATCTAGCAAGTCTTGTGTGTGTGGAGGCCTGCATATACATCATCCCATCAGTCCTTGAAGCATCACTTTAAGGTAGGGCTATGTTAGTAATCCCATTTTCCAGATGCAAGAGAGAGAGGGGGGTGGTGGCTTGCATAAGGCCACTTGGTGAGTTCATAGTAAGGGCAACTTTGGGCTTCCTGGTTCACAGTTCAGCCTCACACAGGCTGTCATCATGCATTGTTGCACTAGTGTGGCTGCCATATGAATGTTCTTCCCTCTAGCATGGTTCTGTCTCACTGGAGGGTGGAAGGACATGTTCTTAGAGGGCTTGGTTGTTGTATTTATTCACATATGAGCATGTACCAATTGTATGGCTTGCACAGCTAGGGTGGCAGCTCCAGGAGCATTGGTATACCTTATGTAGGTTCATTTATTTATTTATTACAAAACATACACACTCCCCCCCCCCCAAGTGGTAGTGCTCCAAACCCCACCCACTTGACCAGCTTTTTTTCACCTGTTGAGAGGATTAGGAACTGGAAGACCCAGGTAATCAGATCCCCACTCTGCCATGAAGCTCACTGGATGACCTTTAGCCAGTCACTCATCAACTCTCCCAGCCTTACCTACCTCACAGGGCTGCTGTGAGGGTGAAATGGAGGAAGGAAGACTAATGTATACTGCCCTGAGCTCCTTGGAAAAAGTGTGGGATAAAGAAGTATTAAATAAATACCTGAAGGTTCTAACTCACTCAAGGTAAAAGTTTCAAGATCACTTTCGCTCTTATACTTAAGCACCTGTGATTTTGAGCATGATCCAGTGCTTGAAGGAGATAACTTGGGAAAGTTATTTATATAGGAATGGTGTATGTTTGTAGGCAAACACCAGTGAACTTAAAAAACAAGTGTTTTTATTCAGTATATAAGTCCCTGAAGCTAAAAACAATCATGGGCGCTAAAATATCATAGACTCTTGGAGTTGGCCAGGAGCCAATACAAGTTTCTACTAGTCAGGAGGATATCACTGATTTTGAAATATGGCAATCCCATTTCTCAAGGAAGCTGGCTATTACTCTGTTACCTTCTTATGCTGGGACACTCGATCTGACATGTATTTACTTTCTATTTTTACCCTGCCTTTCTCCCACTGGGAATCCAATCAGTTTACATCATTCTCCTCCATTTTATCCTCACAACAACACTGTGAGGTAGATTAGGTGGAGAGTAAGCTTCTATGGCAGAGTTGGGGTTCAAAGCTGGGTCACCCAGATCCTGGTCTGACACTCTAGCCACTATACGCCACTACGACACATGTGAGATTGGCCAGGGATGTGACTGGCAAATGCATACCTCTCCATGACAATGAAGAGTTTTATCACAGAGAAGACAATATCTGCCACTCCGTGTTCGTAATAAACACGTAAGATTGCAATGGGAAAGGTATCTAGACAATACAGACGAAGCTTGCATGGCATTGCGGATAATTAAAAGAGTTTGCCCTCAAGGAGTATTATTCATGGGCTTTGGCTTCATTCAGATAGTCTCTACAATGTAATTGCATGCAAATTAAGAGATGGGCACTTTATTAAGGGAACTACTTTGCCATTTCCCAAAGCAGAAAGATTAGCAATGTAGCTTGATGGACAGTTTTCAAACTGCTTTCCTGCCCTGCATTGTTCTCTGCACATTGCCTGTTGCCAGGGCATGGGCTTTTCTTATAATCATGGCACAAGTAAACATTTTAAATGCGGATAAACAAGGTTCAGTTGTTAGGGAGAGAACCAGTCAGACAGGAAGTGCCAAACTAAACAATGTTGTTTATGAAGCTGATATAAATTTTGCTCTCTTTCCCAAAGGAGGGAGAGCTTTTCCCTAGTAGTTATGACCTAAATATGTACAAGTGAACACAGCTGAGTTGCACATGTCACATTCCTCGTTTACTGATCAGTTCTGGAGTACTGTGAGTGTCGGATAAGGTACAGACGGGGGGGGGGGTGATCAAGGAAATGATTGAAAGGTGTATGGTGCAGCTAATGGACCAGGATGCCATTTCAAGAAGAGATGTAGTGAGTGCATGTGTGCCATGTGTACAGCTTGCAATGAGCCATCAAGAAGGTAGTTCCACTCTATTCTGCTATGGTCAAGCCTCACCTGGAGTACTGTGTCCAGTTTTGGGCATGCTCAAACTTTGTAGATAGGCCCAGTGAATTGTTGACTGGCCAATAGGGTTGCCAACTCTGGGCTGGGATATTCTTGAGGGCTCGAGCATGTCCAGAAGAGGGCAACCAGGATGGTGAGAGGGTTGGAATCCAAGTCTTATGAGGAAAGGCTGAAAGAGTTGGGTATGTTTAGCCTGGGAAAGAGAAGGCTTAGATGGGACATGTAGCTGTCATGTAGAAGATGGAGCGGATCTATTCTCTCTTGCTCCGGATTGCAAGACTAGAACTAATGGGTGGAAATTACAAGGGAGTCATTACTGGCTAAATATCAGGAGAAACTTCCAAACTGTAAGAGTGGTTGAGCAGTGGAACAGACTGCCTCGGGAGGTGGTGGATGCTCCTTCGCTGGATGCTTTCAAGCGGATGCTGGATGACCATCTTTTGGGTATGTTGTAGGGCTGTCTTTCGGCTATGCTCCTGCAGAGTGAAGGGGGTTGGACTAGATGACCTGCAAGGTCCCTTCCAACGCTAACATTCTATGATTCTATGATTCTAAGAGCTAGTTCCCCCACATGTAGCATAAAGCAAGAATAGGAGGGACCTCATATTGGTCTTAGTGACTGTTCTTTCCCATTTGGAAGCAATGAAGAGTCCTGTTATTGAAGGTACCAGAGTCTCCCATGTGCTGGCTGCAGAGAGATAATGAAACCAAGTAGGTAAGATCATCCCTACACCATACCTCATTGGACACTGGTTAGGATGTTTCATTACAGTGTCAGGGAAGCTAGGTTGCCAACAAAATTTAGATTAAATTGCACACAAATGAACATTTCAGTATATATTAGGAGCCTTGGTTGAGATTATTTTTTTTAATATCATACTCTAACTCTAGCAACATTGTCAAAGCAGGCAACTATCCATTTCTCTCTCACACACTAACATACCAATTTGTAGGTGTCCTTTAACTGCAAATAAATTTGAGCCTTTCACATACAACAAACCTTGTAGATAGGCCCAGTGAATTGTTGAGAAGACTGGCCAATAGGGTTGCCAACTCTGGGCTGGGATATTCCTGGAGATTGTGGGGTTAGAGCCTGGGGAGGACAGGGTTTGGGGAAAGGAGGGACCTCAGCAGAGAATAAATGCCCTCCAGAGCCACCATTTTCACCTGGGGAACTGATCTCTGTAGTCTGCAGATCAGTTGTAGTTCTGGGAGATCTCCAAGCCCCACCTGGAGGTTGGCAACCCTAGCCAATAAGCTCTTAGGGAAGTCCCTGCCCTCTAACTTTAGGTGTTTATCTGCAGTTTTGTGGTAATAATGCTAACTGGGAACAGTGGCAATGCTAACAGGACTGTAGTGACCTAAGGGAGGGTGGGGGATGATTTTTGGTGTTTTGTTTCCCCCCCAAGCTAATTTCCTGGCCTGCACTGTTTTCTGTACATTGCCTGTTGCCCGGATGTGGGTTTTTCTTATAACCACAGCAAAAGTAAACATTTTCAGTATAAATAAAATAAACACAATAAATGCAGATAAACAAAGTTTAAACATTTTCAATGGAGATAAACAAATCTAATGTTGAATTTTTGAACCATGCTGCAGAAATGATATGCTTTTGTTATATACCTTGTGTTATATGACAGGTAATTCAACTAGCCCTGTGTGCCGACAACATTTCTGTGCATGGTAACATGCACAGAGGGAACGGCAGGACTATGCACAGTAGCCGTACTTCCCCTCAAACTTTGGAACCAATGTGCAGGTTAACTTTATGTGCATAGCTTCTATGCATGCTGTCCAGAAACCTTTGAAAACCAGTGTTTCTGACTGCATCATCAGAGCCCACATGTCTGGATGTGTGCTGGCATTATGTTGAACATACGTAATCAGGATGGGGGCTTAATGGTTGGAAACCCATTCCCCCAGACACATCATGTCTGTGTACAGATATACAATCTGTACAGGGTTTGTATTTGTTGAACAAAAAGCAGAGGAGCTAGTATGAAATATGAGTTTTCTACTCAACAGGGATTGATGCTATGCAAATAAAGACACAAAGGCTAAGCTAAGTTTTTTAAATAATTAAAGCTGAACTGCAAATAACGATCTTTAATTTCATTAGTGTGGTTATCTTAAGCAGCTTCCCCATGGAGTCACCAATATTTAGGCAGGGAAAGGGAGAAGCTATAGGAGGTTCCAGGGAAGGGAAGGAGGGAATAGTGGGGGAGGGAATATAGCAGAAAATGAGATGTGCCTCACAAGTCCTTGAGGGTTCCCCACTTGAACATGTATATGTGGTCTCATGACACCTGAAGTAATGTGGAAGACAATACAGCCATGACTCAAGGAGTAAAATGTCCAACCTATAATCTGCCTTGAATATCAGTGAAAAAGGTGAAGATAAACAAATATTTTTTAAAAAATAATAATCCTGAGGGAGAGAAATTTTCAGGTGCTATTCACCTGCGCTCTACTGAAGAAGGGTTTAGAATGCATCCTTTTCATTGTCATTTGAAAAGCTTCACGTCGACTTCTTTCTTGCTTGCCATTTCTATTTACATACTGTAATCACTTTTTATTTAAAGGCACACAGAGCACGCGCTCAACCCCTGATGAATTCAAATTTTTAAAAAACCAAGTGTGACGGTAATGATTTATAAGGACTGTAGCTTAGCAGGAGAAATACTCATATTGCCTGCAATGCTTCATATTCGGTTTCTTTAATTTAGAAGCCACAGTGTAATGCAGTGTATTAATCATCCTAAAAGATTTGTTGTTGCTAAACATCACACACCTGTGAGGAAATTGATTTTGTATTTTCAATACAGACCGCACTGTGCTGCAGCCTGGTGCTAAGGAGGATCTATTTAAAGAGTCACAGCAAGTGTGATTTAATTTTTTCCCCCCCTTTGCCTTTGAAGCCATCACATATCCCTTCAGCTCAATTTCCTATCTTCACTCGATGATCTGTTCCATCCCATGCGGACAATAAAGATGTCTTGAGATTTGCTGGTATCTCCAGGAAGAGAATACAGAATTGGCCACTTGATATGAAAACCCGGCCATGTCACTTTCCCATTTGAAGTACATGAAGCTCAGCAATGCCCTGCTGAGACTGGAAGGGTGTCTGAAATATGAAAAGGGTCTTACGATCAATATCAAGGGAAGGAAGGTGCAAATGTGCAAAAAAACCCCTTTCAAGTACAGAATGTACACAATTATACTTTCTGAAGAAGCTGAGGTGAATGTCTTCCCTAGTGAGAAAATAGTAGCCAGGTGTGGTGCCCTAACCTGGATGGCCCAGGCTAGCCTAATTTCATCAGGTTTTGGAAGCTAAGCAGGGTCAGCCCTGGCTAGTGTTTGGATGGGAGATCTCCAAGGAGTACCAGGGGCATAATGCAGAGGCAGGCAATGGCAAACTGCCTCTGAACAGCTCTTGCCTTGAAAATCCCCATAAGTCAGTTGTGACTTGATAGCACTTTCCACCAGCCATGTGGGATAAAGGGAATCCTGGCTGAAGCAACAAATAGTTTGCATCCTGATTGGTTTGAAAATGTTCTGAACTAATATGTAAAATATCACAGTATGTCTCTCCAGAGATGATTCAACAGGAGAATTTTTCATTTGTTTGTGAATCCATTTGTTGTTGTGAGTAGGATTGCCAGGTCCAATTCAGGAAATACCTGGGGACTTTGGGTGTGGAGCCTGTAGAGTTTCCCATTCCCTAAAAAAAGGAAATAAAAATACAGCAGTGCAGTTCCCCTGAATATCGTCTTCATTTCCTTGTCCTCTTTTTTTGCCTTCAAAGGGTTCCCCAGCAGCTGCACTTCGAGTAAGTTAAAGGTCGAAAACCAGTCGAATCTGACTCTAGGGTTGCGGTGCTCATCTCCATTTCAAAGCCAAAGAGCCAGCGCTGTCAGAAGACATTTCCGTGGTCATGTGGCTGACATGACTAAACACCAAGGCGCACAGAATGCTGTTACCTTCCCACCGAAGTGGTACCTATTTATCTACTTGCAATTTCTTGCTTTCGAACTGCTAGGTTGGCAGGAGCTGGAACTAGAGACAGTAGCTCACTCCATCATGCGGCAACTTGGGTCTCGAACTGCTGAACTACCGACCTTCCACAGCCTGCGAGTAAATTAAAGTGTAATTTGTCATACCCACACAAGTCCCTTGTCATGCTTTGGTAGCATTTCCAAGCATGGCTTTATTAAGTGACACACACACTCACAAAGCTTCCAAAATAAACAATGAATCCTTTCCCAAACACAAACAGTTTGCAAGCCCAGACTTTTGTGATCACACTGGGGTAATGGTATAAATCGCTTTACTTATGGGAGTTGCTGAATGTAACAATCTGCTTTATTTCAACTAAATTATTCACACTAACACAGAAAAATGAAAGTAAGTAAGAGACTAGGGGATGGATTTTTCCTCCATCCCATAGGTTCTAGCTATCTCTTTACTATCCATTTTACTATACACATGACTTCTGAAACAAATGCAAAACAAACAGAGGGACTGTGCTCTCTTCCTCTCTCACACACTCACTGGGAAGAGCCATGTGGCTCATGCCTGCTCTCCCCCCCCCGTAGCTTTTGTCCTGCTGAGATTTAAAGGCACAAACACATTCCCAAACACAAACGAATTGCAAGCTTCTTCTAAAATGCCCTGCAGAGATTTAAAGGCACATTGTGGCTGTTGGGGTGGGGCTTCCCCAACCAGACAGCTGGCTGGCAGTGGGGAGGAGCCTGCACAATTGGGGGATTCCCCCACTCAGACCTGGGTGCTGGCAAGCCCAGTTGGGAGTCTATTCCCTCACTAGCACTGCCTGGCCTTTGGCCATTGTACTGCTTTACTTCACTGGGGTTTCTCTGGGCCTCAGAATAAGAAAAGAGGGCACAGGGTTGCATCACCGAAGTCTTCCCTCTCTTTTCTGAGGCAGGGTTCCTCCCAAGTTTAGCACATTCCTCTTTTCTACTCTTCCCTGGCCTGGTAGCGGAGCCACCATTTATGCTTCCTCCCCACCCTTGACAATCAGCCCCAGCCCTACACACTGCCCCTGCCCCTATGGCCTGAGTCATTATATAGGCCAAGGGTTGGAGCACAGCTCCCCCACTCCCCTGCCTCATCATTGCTGGCCCTCTCCCTTTCAATTACTGGCCAGTTCCTGGGGTGCCTTCAGCCAGGCCCTTCCTGCCTGGATCCTCCCCAGTTCTTGCATGGATGAGCCTGACAGTGAGTCGAGTTAAAGCGAATACGAGAATTTAAAAAGAAAGCTACGATGAGAAAAGCGAGTGGGGGAGGGGGCCCTCCCATGCGCATGAACTAAAAAATGATATACCAAGGGGGGAGGAAGAAAAAAGCATTGAAATCTGTTTTGAGAGACTTACCGGAGCACGGATAAGCATATGGGCGAATTTCAGAGACTTTAGCAAGTTTTCATAAAAGTAAACAATCCATAAAGATGGTTGGGAAGAGGGCAGAGAAAGACAAACTAGCAAAAGTGAAACCAGTGGGGAACATGAGCCCTCAACCAGAAGAGGTCACTGAGTTCTCCAAAATATTGGCAGATTCCTTCCGCCCTCTGCTGGACCAGATGACTAACATCAAACAACAGCTGACAACTCTAAATCAGAACCTTGCAACTCAGCAGCTCCAACTGACTGAAACTTTAAAAATAACAGAGCAAATGGCTGAGAAGGTGAAGGAAATGGACGCCAACACTAAAAAAGTTAAGAAAAAGGTACAAAAGCTGGAAAAGAAACAAGCTTTGGAAGACTCACAACTTTTATAACTGTAAATGGAGAAAGCAAATTTGGTCCTCCGGTTTCAAGGGGTCCCAGAATTAAAAGGCGAGAATCTAAAGCAACTCTTGAGTGAAGCATTAGCCCCAGTTACAGATTTAAAAGTGGAATATCTTGCAAACAAAATAGATGTGGTCTACAGGTCCTATTCCGTGTACATCAAGAAGAATAATCTGCCTGGGGAAATAGTGATCAGATTCTCAAAGAAAGCAACTACAGGAACACCCTTGAAAATTGGTGACAACATCATCAGGATTCTAAAAGACATCCCATTTGAAATAAGGCAAAAGAGAAAGAAATATAAAGACTTAATCCTTTTTCTACAAACAAACAGCATTGCATACAGATGGTTAATTCCAGATGTCATCCTTTTCAAAATACACGATAAAAACAAAAAGATAGACTCTGTCCCTAAAGCACGTGAGTTCGTGAGATTGCAGCTGGGAGAGACAGCCGAGGTCGAGAAGGAAGAAGATGACAGCAAATCCAGTGCAAATTGGACTCGGTGTCTTCTGATGAGGACTCTCTTTCTGATAAGGGGGCGGCTGCCCCCAAATGTGCATATAAATTGAGGATAAGAAAAGACAAGACAAAATGAAGGCTGAAGGAATTGTGCCTTAAAACTTTAGTTTTATTATGGGAAGTCACACACACTATCACATGCCCCAGAAAAAAGAAACAGGAGATTTCTCTGTAATTGGCCATCTCATTCCTAGCCAATGAAATTTTTTATTCCAAATGTCTAACAACTGCCTCCTTCAAAGGTCTGGGAGAACCACTTCAGTCGATGAGGCATTTATGGTTTTCACTAACAGCTCCAATATATTTTTCTGGCATGATTCTAAAAGCCAGGATAGGCACAAGCGGGGGCTGTCACACTCCCAAGGACCCTGTCAGCATCTATAGGCAGGATCAATCTGAATCTGCCTATACCATTAGGACAAGCTGGTGCTTTTGATATTTCAACTTTTTGATCCCCAGATAGATCTGCTATCAACTTGGCTTCCAAGTCTGAACAAATGAGTGAGATTTTGTCAGCAAAAATTTACCCTCTCACTGAGAAGTTGTGAGGGTTGGCACTGTGTGAAATTTGACAGCCCACTCCCCATGTAAGTACAATGAGTGTAGGACATTTTGCTAGGGTGACCAGGGACCAAGTCCCAGAAACACTATGTTATGAAAAACAATTTGACAGCTGTGAGTCAACTGTGCACATCATGGTGACTACTCTGTGCAGCAGGCAGGTGAAGCATGCAAAACTATAGGCAAATTCATCATCCTGCATACAAATTCTTTAGTGTCCTTCAACCCATAGCTGATATTTATTTGTGTGTTTCTCATTTGTTATCATTTGTAAATTTTTCTGCTCATATGATTGATGTTTTGTATTCCCTCTGTGATAAGTGACTATCGTAATGCCTAAGAATGCAAATAGCCTTCTCATTGCGGCGTTGACTGAATGGCAAACTTTGCACATGGCCCCTGGTAAGGAAGTGATATCCAAATATACAACAGAGCAGTACTTTCCAGGATACTGGGGTGCATTCTGAAAATTCTACGTATTTTTATATGTTTCGGTCGAGGCTTATGGATGTATGCTTTTGAATCCTGCATCCACTGAATAGAGTGTTACCAAGAAATCCTGTCTCATATCAGCCTTAAAGTTTTTGATTCAAAGCACTCTAAGGTCCCATGTTGAAGCTATAGAAGGTTAACATCTATAATGGAAAAGGATAATCTTGTTCTGCATTGTTCCAAGTAGGTATTTCATAGTTTGAAGGGAACACTAACTTTTCTATTAACCAACTGTATGTGACTAGACTGAAATGTATTTTTTTCTTCACTAATACTTGTTAATCTCCCCATTTTAAAAATGTCTCGTCTCTGGGATTAAACACCCAGGGCGCCTTCATTCTTGGAGTGGAATTTTGCTTGTAAGAACAAACAACTTTGCAATGGGATAAGGGAGGTGGCAGGGGAAAAAATGCTTATAAGGCATGCTGGAGGGAGGGGGGAATCATTAATATGTGTTTGAAGAGAATAGAGAAGGAAGGGTGTCAGTAATGTGAGCAAAAGGGCACATGGAAGGAATTTTTAATCTTGTTCTCACAAGTTGAAAAGGCTGCAATAGTGAACAGTAAGAGGTTAAGGAAAGGATAAGGGAACACCCATTCCAGGTGTGCATGCATATATACCTGGGTATTTGTGTAGATGTTAGCTTCTGGTTATTTATTTATTTATTTACAATAGTATGACTTGGAGTCTGCCTTTATTGAAGGCCAAAGAAGAGATTATTTCCCAGAATCAGCTCACTGGGGTGTGTGTGTGTGTGTGTGGAAATGCAGAGTGCTTTATCACTTTTCAGACTCCTGCCCCACACATATTCATATTGATCACAACCAATAGAAAGGACTCCTTTTTAAATTTTACTTACATTGTGAATTCCAGAGGAGCAGTTAATTGCAGCAAAGAACAATAGACTGACTCCTGTTTGACATCAGGTTTGTTTCTGCCATCTCCCTCACCCTTTCCCTTTTTTACTGTCAAATTATCAGATTTACAAAGGCAGTAAAAAATAAAACATAACACTACCTACTAAAGAACATACAGAAAAAAATCATTAGAATTACAAAGAAATCATCCAGTAAATTATCTTCTGTCATCTTGAGAATCCTTGGTTTTTTACTTTCAAAGAACCAAAGGAATTGTTTCCTTTTCTGATATGTGAACATAATCATAGCTAATCTCAAAGTCAAAGAATGGCTGGTGAGCATGCGTTGAGAGTATCCTTCCAGACTGTTGTGCCATGCTTTTAGTTACCATTTCCTCTTGGGGTAATTTTCATGCTAGCTACTTACCTTATGTCTCATTTGCATCATCAAATGACTCCTGAAGAAATTATTTCTGGTATGCACCTTCTCATGCTATGATACTTCCCCTTACTTTCAGGCAAGAAAACAGCTCCCCATTTTTCAGGTAGTTAAAATTTACACTTGCAGAAAAAAATGCTTCAAAAAGCCAAGCATTCAATGCAGTGAGGTAACAGGATGGGAATCAGGTTTGCCTCCACTGATCTAGGCAGCCTGCTTGTGTATGAGTGTTTACTTATTCTTTACTTACTTGGTCATTTATGCCTCCTGACTATAAGGCTGGTGGGCTATCTGTACCAGTTTGAAGGAATGGTTGGCCTCTGTATCTCTCTCCCCACAAAGATTTACTGGTGCCTGCCTAGGACAGGTAAAGCCACAGATAAAAGATAAATATGACACATCAAGAAAGCTCTCCCGTTCTTCTAAGTTGGTGCTATGATGAGAGGAAATGCTTCCTGTTCACAGAAACACTAGTCAGGATTATCTTGTTTAGCTGGATCATAGATTACAGTTTAATACTGTCCCTGTTAGACATGTTTGGAGTCATTCTATCCCCTTGTTGTCCCAAGGAATTGGAAAGAGTAGCAAATGAAAACTGAAAATAAGAGCCAAGTGCAACAATAAACACTACTGTGCCATTAAAAATAAAGTGTGGGTATCACTGTTGCCACTCAGTATGCCAGGGGTGGTGGTGGAATAAAGCAGAAAATTGCTTCCATAGTCCACACTGATCGCATGATGTCATTTCTGGGGTGAACCCATAAGTGACATCACACTACTGTGTGACTCATAAGAACAAAAGAGCCCTGCTGAATTAGACCAGGGGTCCATCAAGTCCAGCATGCTGTCTCATACAGTGGCCAACCAGTTCCTCTGGAGATCCAACAACAGAACACAGAAGCCAAGGCCTACCCCACTGTTGCCTCCATGTATTGGTATTTGGAGGTTTACTGCCTCTGAACATGGAGGTTCCCCTCAGTCACCATGGCTAGTAGCCACTGATAGACCTATCCTCCATGAATCTGTCTAATCGGTTTTAAAGCAGTCTATTCCTGTGGCCATTGTTACATCCTCTGGCAGTGAATTCCACATTGTAATTACTCACTGTGTAAAGTATTTTCTTTTGTCTGTCCTGTATCTATTGTCCATCTGCTTCATTGGATACCATTGAGTTCTACTATTTTGGGAGAAAGCGAAAAAGCTCTCTTTGACAACTCTCTCAAGCCCATGTATAATTGTATAAACTTTTATCATGCTCCCCCTTAGTCATCTCTTTTCTAAACTGTAACATCCCAGACTCTTCAGCCCTTCCTCCAGCTCTGCGTTTTCCTTTTTGAGATGTGACCAGCCTTATAAGGTAGGTGCTACTCCCCTGTACTTTTTACAGCTCTGTGTTGTCCTTTTTGAGATATGGTGACCAGAACTGCATACAGTATTCCAAATGAGGCCGTAGATCTATACAGGGGCATAATAATATCAACTGTTATATTCTCAATCCGTTTCCTAATAATCCCTAACACAGAGTTTGCCTTTTTCACTGCTGCAGCATACTGGGTTGACACCTTCACTGAGCTATCTACCAGGGATGTGTAAAAAAAAAAAATCAGCCCATTCGGATTCAGCCGAATCGGGCTGAATGTGATTCGGCCAGCTGAATGACCCACAAATGCCTCTTTTGGCAATGCAAGCCGATTGGGGTGGCATTCGGCCGGCCGAATCACATTCAGCTTAATTATACCCTATGGGGACTGAAGGGGGGGGGGGTTTCCTATCACTGAAGGGAAAGCAAATTGCCTTCCCTTCAATGACGGGAGCGTGCCACCTCTGTGGAGTGACTCAAGTTTTAAATATATGGCATCCATTTGGGGAATCCCTGTTCAGACAGACGAATCTGATTAGAGAATCTGATTTGCCTTTAGATGGGGCCGAATAATGCCGAATAGGGATTATTCAGGGGGTTTTCCAGTTTGTCTGAACCGAATCCACATCCTTACTATCTACTATGACCACAAGATCTTTTCCCCACTCAATTGCAGCAAGTTCAGACTCTGTTAGCCTGTATCATTTTATACTTACCAGCACTGAACTTCATCTGCCATAGTGTTGCCTAGTGACCCAATCTGTGGATATCTTCTTGGAGCTCTTCACAGTCATCCTCGGTTTTCATCATCATGAATAATTTTGTGTCATTTCCAAACTTGGCCATTACACTACTCACTCCTAGTTTTATATAATTTATGAATTAATTAAAAAATACTGGCCTCAATACCGATCATAGTGGGACCACACTGCTTACTTCCCTCTATTGTGAGAATTGTCCATTTATTCCTATTCTCTGTTTCCTGTCAGTTAACCAATTGTTAATCCATAAGAGAACCCATCCTCTTATCCCATGACTGCTACGTTTACACAGGAGTCTTTAGTGAGGTACCTCGTCAAAAGCCTTTTGCAAGTATATAATGTTTACTGGGTCACAATTGTCTATATGCTTGTTCACTTTCTTGAAGAACTCTGCAAGGTTGCTTCCCTTTGCAGGGCCATGCTGCTTTCCCCTCAGCAGGCTTTGTTCCTCTATGTGCCTAATAATTCAAGCTTTGATTACAGTATCTGCTAATTTGCCTAGTACAGACATTAGGCTAACTGGCCTGTAATTTCATGGTTTCCCTCTGGAACCCTTTTTAAAAATCGGTGTAACATTGCTGCTCTCCAGTCTTCTGGTAGAGCAGCTGAATCCCATAGAGTTTCTGCTGAATCCTCGAGCAGAAACAATTATTTTCAGTAATAATCCTTAAATAAATGCACAGTACCTGCAATGGTTCTAGTATACAAAATCAACATGTGTTTTCTGTAAGAAAAAGCCAATGCACATTCACTTTACAAATAAGACCATGGACTAGGACCTGGATAAATATGACATTAAATCACACATTCAGCTGTAAATGTGTTGAGAGTAATGTGAAAATTACTTAACATGTGTTCAAAGAAAAAAAAATGGACCCTACACAAGGGTTGTATGAGCATTCATGGTTATGTGTGATGTTATGTTTACAACAGAACACCAGTGTGTGAAGAGTGGGGAAACCTCCACTTCAGATTCCATGTCAGCTATGTTACGCACTGAGTGTCCTCAAACAAGTCATCCTAGCTCAAAGCAGCCTACAATATTATCTTCTCCTGCATTTTATCCTCACAATAACCCTGTGAGATAGGTTAGGCTGAGAGTACATGACTGACCAAGGTCACCCAGCAAGCTTTCATTGCTGAGTTTAGATTTGAACCTGGTGTCCTAGATCCTAACAGAACACTCTAACCACTATACCACATTTCCTCTCAAGAGACAACAAGAGAGATCTAGTAAATCTCCAGCATGCAGGCATCCTTCTACTTACATTGCTGCTGCATGTACTGCTATTTATCTAGACTGCAGTCCAATCCACCGCAACATTCATCTGAGGCCTGCTGAATCCGGTGGATGCCTCTATTAATGCAAATGAAGATACTCCTGCTATGTGCAACATTTAGTCCATGACTACAGCTAGGGACCAAATTTATGGCTTGGTAGAACATAGTAGCTTTGAGAGCCAGCAAAGTTATACCTTTAGATGACCACTGATGTCAATGAGTTTAGCATAATTCTGTTTAGGACTGTGCTGCCACCGCACTGCAACAGTGAAAAGAGCAGAAAGAGGGAGTTAAAACAGACTGTTAACTATTCTTCACACACATGAAGCTGCCTTATACTGAATCAGAACATCGGTCTGTCAAGGTCAGTATTGTCTACTCAGACAGGTGGTGGCTCTCTCCAAGGTCTTTCACATCACCTGCTGCCCTGTCCTTTTAACTGGAGATGCCAGGGACTGAACCTGGGACATTCTGCATGCAAAGCAGAGGCTCTTCCACTGAGCCACAGCCCTTCTTGCAACCACAATTTAAGTGCTTATGAACCCAAAGTACAGTTCCCTTTCCATCACAAACGTATTGCAGAACTCAACAAAAGAGCAAATGAAAGAACCAAAGGGCTATGGGGTTTTCTCCCCTATGAAGAACTGAAAAGCCTGAGACTTTTTAAGTGAGAAAGAAGAGATAACTGGAGGGATAGGGCTAAGAAGTTCTATAAATTAAGAATGGTGTTGATAAATGTGAATTTGGACTCACCAAAGCTTCTGTCCCAATAAATTTGTGACACTTTAACAAGACTCATTTTTATTTAATCTAGTCAAAGACACTTTTATTTCTTCAGTCAATGTTCTTTTCTTTCCTTCTTAAGAGGACACGTTCCTCATGGAAATGCCTCCAGAAAATAGTGCTGGTAGCATCTCCAAGACAGTTGCAGGAAAAAACCCTCACACCACATCTAGTGTGATTTCAACATGATGCTAGTAGGACAGAAGAACTTACCCATGGCTAGCATCTCCTTTAAACTGGACTCTGAACCGCAAAGCACTTAACATCAGCATACCAGTCCACCATTGCATAGGCATGCTAACACTGCACACATGGTCAGATTGTGGTACAGTGGCCCAGTTTAGGCTGCAGTTGAATGCAACACCTGCAGGCAGTGCCATCTTTTATGCACCCAACATAACAGGGGTTCTCAGCTTGTTTGCATGCAACTGGTGTTTCCTAAACTGGTTATTGTTTTTATTATCCATTTTACTGCACATGATGAGCTGTCTCATGCCCCATTTGCAAAAAAGAGAACGATGTCACATCATAAGAAGTGTAAGTCTAGAGAGCCAGTCTGGGAGAACCAGTTTGGTGTAGTGGTTCAGTGCGCGGACTCTAATCTGGGAGAACCAGGTTTGATTCCCCACACATCCACTTGCACCTGTTTGATGACCTTGGGCAAGCCATAGTTCTGGCACAGCTTTTCTTGAAAAAGAGCAGTTTCTGTCAGAGCTCTCTCAGCCCCACCTACCTCACAGGGTTGTGGGGAGGGGAAGGGAAAGGAGTTTGTAAGCCACTCTGAGACTCCTTTGGGTAGTGAAGGGCGGGGTATAAATCCAATCTCTCCTTCTTCTTCTTATAACACATAGAATTTTAACTTGCCAAAGATTCACAGACGTATACTGTCTCTGCTGCTCTGGTGTACTAACCTTAACAGAGTGCATGCAAAACTGCACGAGGAAATTCTCCTGTCACACCAGCATCATGTTTCAACCTGGCCTTTGTCATTCTGTGCAAGTGACCCTTCACTCATCCTGAGGTGGAAACCAAGCTGCAGGGATAAGTCCTGCTTCTGGCTCCCCCCTGCCCCCTGCTTACCAGGTTGACAGGGTACACATAGCCCTTCTCATAGCAGTCTTCCTACAGCAACTGCCAGAGGTGGGTGATGTAGCTGGAGGCCAGGTGCAGTGGAGATTTTGTTGTCAGACAGCACTCAGGGCAAGCTGGTCTTGAGGTGTGAAAATGCCTTGATCAGCAGCACACACATGTGGGCGCAGTCATGCACGTTGGCTGCATTTTGCTGCATCTGCTTGCACTTCACTATGGCTGGTACCTGTCTTTTGCTGCAGCTGCCTTCATCAGTGCCATGAGCTCCTGGATCCCACTTCTTCTTATTGCCTGTCCCCAGGGCAGACCACTCCTACCACCCCACCCTTGCTACACCACTGGCACTCACCCTGCTTGTCCCCCCCCCCCCGTCTTCTGCCATGCCAGCTACTGGCTGGCAACCCATCCTCGTGGAAAATTGGAGGTAATTTCATTCAGATTAATTACCATTCCAAGATTAACAAACAGGGCATGTTCAGACTGGAATCTGATTACATTCCAAATACACTTCCCTACTGATTATACCGTATGTTGGCTCCAGTCTCAAATGGTAGAAGAGGTTTAGCTCTTTTCTTCATCTGCAGTGACTCCTGCAGGTGATACTCTTCCAGAAGGAATTTTGGCTGGCAGCCAGACATTCTTGTTGCCGTCATGACTATTCCTTCCTGACTCAGGGGTGTGCCTAAAAGGGGGAAAAAATATCAATCTAAAGAAGAAGCTGGCATAAGCCCAGTGAAACATGCCAAGTCTGAGAAACTGTGCAGGGAGAAGGAGGGAGGGGGAAATTGCAGCAGAAGCCTTCAATAACATTCCAGGTGACTATGAGCATTTGACTGAAGATCTTGATCACTTGTGATGCTCCCGTTGTTAATCAGAATCAATGGCACAGATGGCTACCAGTGAAATATATACAGATCATTACAAAGGACAATGTGCCTTTTATATAAGAGTGGTGTTGCATGAGCAGCTTAGATGATGATAAGAAAAGTGATGCAAAGAAGAATTTTCTCATGAGCACAGCAAATACCACCTTTCCATCAAGGGTGAGCTGCTAGATTCATGTCTTTACCTATTTGTTTTCTAACCTAATATATCTTAAATGCAAGGAAAATTCTCCAGTCATGTTTCCACAGCCACACAAAAGGTTTCTCTTGATCACAGACTGCGGTCTATTTAAAATTAGTGTTTATCTTTTAAAACTAGCCTTTTTGCATCAAGGAAGAATATAAAATTACATAATGGGTGGCTGGTGAACTATGGAATTAGCAGAGCTTCACTGCAGGTGCATGCTTGTTGTGCTCCTCATGCTACAGCACATCCGTGCATGTATCTATGTGTCCACGTGCTTTTGACATACCCTTCTTCTTTGGCCGAGTGACTAAACCATGGATATCTCTAGGCCCAGCTCACCAAAGCCAAATTAATATTGGCTGGAATCTTTCAGGCAGGAAAGCACCTCTTTAGACGTAGGCACAGTGGATTTCCATCTTCACTATTGAATAACCAGAGCTATGCTTTGAAGACAAAGGCAAAAGAAAACAGCCAGACATCAACAAAGAGAAAATTATAAGAAAAGCCAATCAGCCTGAAGCAATCCCCCAAATATGCTTGCATTATTTTTTTAAAAAAGTCATTAGCCATTTTTTAAAAAGCCATAAACATCTGGCCCGAGAGATATTTGCTTAGCCTCAACCAGGGCCAGGACTTTTTTCATCTTGGCCCTGGCCTGGTGCAACATGATCCCATGTGAGATCAGGGCCCTGCAGAACCTCTTACAGTTCTGCCGGGCCTGCAAAACAGGGCTGTTCTGCCAGGCCTTTGGCTGAGATGGCGGACTTCCAATCCATCTCGGCCTCCCCTGCCCACAGAAATAACATCTTTGAACTAATTCATCCTACAGGAAGCATTAAGGATTGCCCTGGAGTTTTTGTCTTGCTTTTGCTGCCATCTTGTTTTATTGTGTGATTGTTTTAAACTTTGTTTAATTATCTGGTTAGGTAAAGGTAAAGGTTTCCTTGCTTGAAAGCCAGTCGAATCCGACTCTAGGGTTGCGGTGCTCATCTCCATGTCAAAGCCGAAGAGCCAGTGCTGTCCAAAGACATTTCTGTGGTCATGTGGCCGGCATGACTAAACACCAAGGCACGGAACGCTGTTACCTTCCCACTGAAGTGGTACCTATTTATCTACTTGCAATTTCTTGCTTTCGAACTGCTAGGTTGGCAGGAGCTGGAACTAGAGATGGGAGCTCACTCCATCATGCGGCACCCAGGTCTCGAACTGCTGAACTACTGACCTTCCACAGCCTGCAGTTCAGCGTCTTAACCACTTGAGCCACTGCAGCTCCAATTATTATCTGGTACCAGGGCTATTTTTGGGCAGGA
>NW_015170276.1:2239898-2250541 GCF_001447785.1 Gekko japonicus
CATTTAATGCCCTCTCTGTGCCATCCTCATCCTGTCCAAGGACTGGCTTGCCTGGGCTCCCCGCAGCCATGGGGCGCCCGGGCAAGCCAAGGGAAGGCATTGGGGTTTGGCCTAACATGCTAATGAGTGGTGCTGTCAGGGGGTGTGGCCTAATATGCTAATGAGTTTCTGCTGTTGGGTGTGGCCTAATATGCTAATGAGTTCCTGCTGGGCTTTTTCTACAAAAAAAGCCCTGTCTGATACTATTTAGATATTGATTGTTGTGAGCCACCCTGAGCCTGTTTTTGGGATAGGGCGGGGTATAAATCTAAATAAATAAATAAATAATCTCCCAGAATTACAACTGATCTCCAGACTACAGAGATCAGTTTCTCTGGAGGAAATGAATGCTTTGGAGGAAGACTCTATGGCACTATAGCCAGCTGAGGTCCCTCCCCTCCCCAAACTCTATTCTCTCCCGTCTCTACTCCCAAACTTCCAGAATTTCCCAAAAGGGCATTGGCAGACCTAACCACATTACCTAACCTAACTACATTAGGTAACTAAGTCCACAGTCCTATGCACACTTATCTGGGAGTAAGTCTTCTTGAACTTATTGGGGTTTACTTCTGAGCAAACGTGCTTTGGATTGCTTCCTAAGGCAGGTACATTCTGTTGGTGCATGATTTGAAGTTGATTTCATTATGTGATCTCAGTGTCACTGAATGCATTTGAGTTCTTTATAACTCAGAATTTATTTAGCAGAACATCACAATGAGATGGCTATTAGACCAACTTGTGAGGAGGCATTATATGAAAACAGCTGCATGGAAACTAAAAGTCTATTTGGCTGAATTAGAGCAATACACTAACCACTAAAAATCTCAGTGAGTGAATATTCTGCCTAACACAGGACCCAGCCTTCTGACTTTAAGGGAATATCAAAAGTGTATTTTTTGTTCCCAAGGTTCAGTGTGAAAATCTTGTATTCCCAAGCCAATAATCACTCACTGTTTCAGTTAAAAGCTTTATTTAAAAATAATCTAATAATTCTAGATATGATTAGATAAAAGGTTTTTAGTGACACACAGAAAGCAGTGACATAAATAAAAGCAATTAAAATTATATGAGTTTACATGGCAATCCTATTCTACCTAAATTGGATTTAAGAATGAATTAGAATTTTTAAGCCTTTTACCCGGAGCCATTGAGGGGGGGGGGGGGAGAACATGAAGCAGTTTCACTGAAGTCTAGATCCATGGCTGCTGCACCCAGCCTGACAACCAGTGGAAGACAGGCGGTGTGAACACTGGCCATGGTGTGATGTCACTATTCAAAGAAAAAAATATAGATGATTGTCAGTCTTTCTAGGGAATGCCAAAAACTTGGTTTTACTAGTTTCTGTTGATTTCTAGAGAGGTATTTCAAGCGGATATTTGTGTCATTTTGCAGTAGAAGAACAACATTTGAGTCTAGCAGCACCTTAAAGACCTACAAGATTTCCAGAGTAGAAGCTTTCAGGATTCAAAGCTCCCTCGCAGGTATTTGATGAGAGGGGCTTTGACTCTTGAAAGCTGATATTCTGGAAATCTTGTAGGTCTTTGAGGTACTTAGGGACTCTAATCTTGCTCTAGAGAGGTGTGATGTCATTTCTTGGGAAACCCAGAAGTGATGGTACATCATTGGCCCAACAGCCATTTTTAACATTTTTCTCTCACCACTGCTCCAAGCAGCAAGGGTAAACAAGAGACAGTGTGGGGGATTCTTCTAAATTAGTTTAAGCAATTTATTGCAGGCACTGACCATGTGGTCAACTGTTTCAAACTCAACATTCATCCTCACTGGTCTTCTGAATTAGGCAACACCATCTAGATCTGAGAAATTCAAGCATTATAGCTTGCTAACAGCTTATGTAGCGTGTGCTTACATGTAAAAGATCGAAGTTGTACTGAAGTGCCTAATTTCTCACCATCCAATGCATGATGTTCCTCTGAGCATGCATATGATACTCTATATTTAGCGCAAGCAACTATTTGCATTGTTCTTTGTCCTGGAATTTATTTTGGCAAAAGAACAGCCATTCATAAGAAACAAAAGAAGCTGATTTTCTCTGTGTGACTCACTGTCTCTAAAAGATGTTATCTCTGTGTACAAGGCTGAAAGACTTGCCTACTTGTTAACTTTACAGGGAATCTTCACAAGCTGATTCTATGAGCCACTGCAATTTCAGGCCTACTTATGCTAACTTAATGAAATCAATCCTATGCAAAACACATACATTCCATATAAAATACCTGATTGGCATTAAATGCCATGACAACAGTATTCTGAGCCCAAATCAGATCATCATCAAGGCTGGGGAATGTATGTAGGGCCTAAGGACAAGGCATGAATCACAAAAGTAAATGTCTGAGAGTTGAGGGGGTGGAGGAAAAAGGAAGTGTTCTATGTGAACAACCAACCAATCAATTAAAAAAAAAAATCACAAACCAGGCCAGTTGTTAAAGAATCCAGCACACTGGCCAAGGCATCCTCCAATCTTTGAAAGGAATAAAAACATATAATGAATGATTTTCAGCCCCCCCTCCCCCGGTCTTTTTCAGCTTTGCATGTTTTGTACCTGCTCTTCAATTCCAAGCAGTAGGGTAAGAACATGCATGTGAAAAAAACAATGAGAGAACCAATTCAGGGCTCTTGAACAAGTGAGCATTTTTGACTGTTTGCAGATGCCACTCATATTAGGTGATCCAATTACAGTCTGAGCTAAGAAAGCAAGGGAATATCAGAAATAGCCCCTATTAACATGAGAAATGTTTATCTGGAAATATTTTACTTTGCAATATGATATGCAGGGTACATACCTTTTTAAGTGTTGACAACTTTTAAAAAAACCATGAGTGCCAAATACAGCTAATCCTTTGTGTACATTTTAGCCATTTATTTTATATACAAATGTCTGAACCCCATCTAATATTGTATTCAGCTCTTGACAAGACTTTACAGGTATAATTTTAACATGCAACAAAGGAAACAATCCTCAACAGGTCTAATTCTAATAATAAGTGTCATGTTATTCAGTGGGCCTTACTCCCATGAAAGTATTCTTACAATTAGAGCCAAAAGTTCAAAAATAATAAACTGAACACCCCTTAAAAAGCAACAGAAGAAACAGAATGCAGAGAACACCTGGATGGTGGTGTCATCAAAAGTCTAGGAAAATGAGAATAGTTTTATGTGGCATTTAAAATCCAGAAGATCAGGAGCCAGATAAATGCATTTGGATGGTGTTTCTACAAATACGAAACCACACTCACACACACAAACATTCTGTAGCCACATCTACCCACCTTATCCCAAAAGTCAAGACACATAAAATAGCTTTCTGGAGAAGATACCAACTGTCTGGAAGGTTCTTAAGGAAGCAACCTGATCTCAGATCTATGGTTCTATCATCTTTTCCAGGTGCTTTCTCAGGGTCGATTCCAATTCGGAGCACAGTCAAAATTCAGCAATACATGTTAGAAGATCTGCAAAGCTCTTCACAAGATTCTATACCATTTCTGCCCTTTGGTAAGATTTGTTATTAAATAATAGTAACAAAGGAGGCATGATGCCATTTGCAAAAACAGACTTTGCAGGCATATGGAAGAATCTGTTATGAACAGGAGGGCAGAGTAACTAGAGTCAGGAAAACTGGGTGATTACCAAAGGTACTGAGGGATGCAAATTTCAAGCCTTTTCCACCAGAACTGAAGGAGAAGAGCAGCAGATGTACCAGGGTAGAAGCATAACAACACTATTAGTACCAGCGCTAGTACTTTCCTCTGTAGTAAAAAAGTTTATACAACAAAAATATCTTGTAGGACACTAACAGAAAATGAAATAAGTATATGACTATCAGGGTAGTAGTGAGGAAACTTGGATAGAGTTCTCTGTGGTGTGACTGATCCAATGAATTTTTGCAGTGCTAAAATAGGTGACTTCCTATACCCTTGAAATACAGTTTTAAAAAAAAAATCTAGAAAGCATCTGGGCATTTTGTTGTCATGAGCTTTCTCTCTGAATACTTAATGTGTACAAAATTCATATTTACTAGACAAGTTGTGAGATATAGTAACCAATGACAGGTGACTGGTATTGTATCAACAAAAGAGATACCATGAAGAAATTCTACATTTGTGTACAGCTGGATTTGAGTCATATTCCTATTATACCTTCTCATTAGTTGCTAGCTTTTGTGCACTCTGAATTGGCAATCAATCTCCTGTCAATTGGGTGAATTATGTCTGTGATGATTTAACACTAGTTTACTCATTGCTGTTATTCGTGCTAATTCATATAATAAAGCACCTTTGATTGCTTTGAGAGATTTTCCCTATTAGTGCCAATCTAACTCTACAAATTAAAAAGAAATAAAAGCAACAACAGGCCAATTTATTGTTAACATTTTCTAAAGTCAAAAGCAGTGCTGGTACAGTCAAGCTTTTTTATTATTGTTGCTTTTTGTTGAGTACAAAATGACACACTGCATTCCATTTTCTACATGATTGTAAATCCTTTTCAATTAAATTGTACAGTGACATGGGAAAAGGGTGCCTCTCACACTCAGCCCTTTGGGCAAGGATCCAAATCCAGAAGCCTTTCTCAGTGCTACAGTGCTACAGTCTTGTAGACTGGCTTCTAGCATTCCACTCCTGACTCATTCTTTGTAAATGGGCTACTGGTGCCAAGCATAAACCCTTGCAGGATTAGTCTGTTAACAACACACATAAACAAAGATCTTTATATACCCAATATAGTATTCCATTCTTTGAGTGAACATTAACCTTAAGACATTCAGCTCTTTGACTAGAATGTTGGATGGGAATCTTCATGCCTCAACAAAAAAAATGACCCTGAAAACTCTTCATACTACCTTTTCTTGCTTAGGCTATGATTTCTTGTATCCTCCCATTATTCAGCAGTGTCATACTTCCTTTTTATGACTCTTTAAATCCTGAAAAGGCCCTAGTCATCACAATCAGGATCTTCACAGCCTGTTGACACCGCTGCTTCTTAAACCAAACAATGATCCCGTTTCTATGACAGAGAACTGGGTGTGTTACATGAGGCCTGTAAAGTGTAAATTGCCTAATCTTCTACTCTTGTTTGAGAAGGAAAAACATAACAGATCTGGTCTTCTCATGTTTAGGTTTGTATCACTCATTACAGTCTAGGCCCAGGATTCTAACCCCTCTCTATCAAAAAGAGGGTCCATAGATATAGTACATTCTGAGGGGAGAAGGAATCAGGTATAACTTCCAGAGCCAACAGTACCCTTCAGGTTTCCAGCCTGAAAGGAAGGAGCAGCCCCACAGAACAGGGACGCCTCCATCCATTGCTCGCTAGGCGATAACCTTCCGAATCTGTTGACTCTGCACAAATGACTGCAGCTCAGAAGGGCCCTCCTGAGGCAGCAACCCAGCTCTATCAGAATACATGTAATCTGTAATCAAATGTGTCCTGTTTAATTTCCATTAGTGTCTCTTTGGAGGTTGAACACAACCTCAACCAGGATTGGACTTCTGGTGGAACAATGCTCTAAACTTACTATTTGCCCACGGATGCACATAAAGCAACCAGTCAATCAAGTATTTTTGTGCAATATATACATGCCAAAGAAAAATCTATACAAATTTATAATGTTATTGTAATGTCATTTAAAAACATTCTTCCTTTTCTTGGACATGTGGACACATGAAGCTGCCTTATAGAGAATCAGACCATTGGTCCATCATGGTCGACTGGCAGTGTCTCTGCAGGGTATTGCTTGATCTTTTTAACTGGGGATGCCGGAGATTGAAACTTGGACCTTCTGCATGTCAAGCAGATAGTCTATCGCTGAGTCATGACCCCTCCTCTACTGAGCCACAGAGTTGCCAGGTTTGACAACCAGCAGGAGATGGGGGGACCTACCAAAAATGGGAGGAGTGTCTACATCACTTCCAATGTGACCTGAAAATAACATCATCACACAGTGACATTGGGACAACGGTCTGGTATTTGGGCAAAAACTCTATAGTAAATTTGGCTTCTACCACAGAGTTTTTGCCCAAATACCAGTACATTGCATTGACATCACCAATATGATGATGTCACTTCTGGGTCACATCAGAAGAGATGTACACATGTTGCTGCAAAGTCAACTGGTCCTTTTTCCAGATAAGTCCGCCCTGCTGGCCAGCTGATTGGTGTCAGGGCAGCAGGGCTGGCCAGCTGATTGGTGTCAGGTCCCCCACCACCACCAGGGAGTCTGGCAACCCCTAGCCACATGTTCTGGTTAACTTGCTGGCTTCTGGTGTCAGGTTGCTAATTTCCAAGAATAACAAGGCCAGAGGAGGTTTTGGAAGTCCAGTGTTGTTTGATCAGAGGTCAGGTTTTCAGAAATCACTTTATAGCTACATGTCAAGATGTAATGTGTGCAGCCAGCTTCTCAGGAACAATCCTGCAAAGATTAATCTTCACTCTCAGCAAATAGTTGGCGCTGAGCAGCAAGGCTTGCACTGCACCGCCTAGCCTGGAAATCTATTCTTAGCCTTCTTCTGTGGCATTCCAAGGCTGCTGGAGATCCCGGAGAACTGGGGGCAGGTGGCTGGGCTTCACCTGCTGAATTAGAGCTGGAGGGTGGAGGTGATTCTGAACCAAATCTCCACTGCAAGTCAGGGAATGCCTGCACCTCATTTTCCTGCTGGTCAGCTTCTGTAGACTGCAGGCTGGTGACACAGGGCTCCTCCTCCTCTGAGGTGTCCTCACTGTTGCTCTGCCCTGTCTGGTCCATGACACTACGGCTCATCCCCAAAATGGAAAATTATTTTCAGATCACTTTTAGAAACAATGCAAAACTTACTGGTACCTGTTCGGGCTGCCCTTTGGAGCCAGAGTTAAGGTGGCAAAGGGTAGGGAAATGTCAGTAATTTTTAAAATTAATTAAGTTGCATAGTATTGCATTTGTGTGTTTGTGTGCATTTGTTTTTGTTATCCACCTTCCGTTAACCCAACAATTATGATTTTTAAATTCAAAGTCTGAGGTGTTTCCATAGTACAATACAAAATAAGAAAATACAGGCAAAACTACAAGCAATGCAAAACAAGCTAAAACACATATACCCCACCCTCCTGTCACACCGAATAGACACAACTGTCAATAAACTGAGAAGCTAAAGGGGAAAGAGAAATAAAAGAAGAAAATGGAAGGAGTATGATGGTTAAATGCACGTCAGAACAGATAATAACTAAAGAAATGTCCTAGGAGTCATACAGTAATTCAGTAATTCAGACCAAATACCAAGAGTGGTATTTTCTATGAGAGGTATGGCTGAATCTATTCAGTGCTGAATAATAAGACATTTAGCAATCACACAACCCAAAATTTTGGTCTGTGATACCAAATGTGGTATGCCCTTTCTCTGATATGTTTTGCAAAGTAGATGATACATAGCCTAATTAGGGAAAGGACAGAGAATTGGAAGAATGAGGGAACAATGAAGTGGATATGTTTTTGACTTATTTCCCAAATTACGCAATTATGGGACAGGTTCCGTATCTTGGTATCACAGTTTCTCTAGCAGCCTTTATATCTGAAGACATAATTACCTATGTGAAAACCTATGGGTTAATTTTCTGGTGCATGAATTGTGGTCTCATCTAAGCAAGAGTTTTGGGTGCTTGGTAGTGTATCCCTGCCTTCTGAAACCTGAAGACTCAGTTAAACTCAAGAAAATATACTGAAGTGTTTAGGAAACATTGAAGCAAAAGCCTCTTATCTTAAAGATTCTAAGACTGTCTGAAAAGTTTAAAACTCTCAAACTCAATTGTTGGAAACATGTGAATTGTACTTTGTGAAAATATCAAGTTCCTTCAGAGTTCTTATTCATTTACCTCATACATTTTACCCCCAATTTCACCTAACCTTTCCCCCTCTATGTTAAATAAAATATTTTGTTTATTTTTGAATGTTATAAACCTCTTGTGCACCATTTCAGAAGTTTAAGTTAAGAGGGTGATCTTGTCTTTTCCCTCAATTTCCTTGGCTGAGCCAGCATAAAAATACAATATCATGACAGGGTGGGACAGCCATAGATCTTCAGGAAAGAAGAAAATATATAAAGGGGCTGCTTAGTCAGAAAGGAAGGGAAAACGGAGGGAAAATTTTGTGTCTGAGGGAGGGAAGAGGGCAAGGTCATCATAGCATGTCAGTTTCTACATTCCTTATAAGGGAATTGTTTAAATGATGCTGATTTATCCTGCCCAAATTCAACTAACATAAACATGATAATAGGTTTTAAAGTTTGGGAAAGCCAGTCTGCTTAATTAGTTTGGGGTTATTTATGCTTTGTGCCACCTTTGACCAGTATTTCATTGGAATGTACAAAAATGGGCTCTGCTTTCAGTGTTCTGGAATTCTGTTCCAAGATGGTTTATGGTCATCTGCATTTTTGAGCCATTTTAACATTTCTCTTTCCTTGCATATAGTTGTGTATTTATTGTCTTTAATTGTGTTGATTGGGAAGGTTACATTTTATTCCTTTATTGAATATTGTATTATGTAATAGTAAAATAATAATTAAAAAATTGAATCAATTTGACCAAAGCATTTTTGTGGTATATGGATTGAGAAAACCTGCATAATGTAAATTAAACTTCAAATAATAATTATAATAATAAAGTCTTAACACAGATTACTTTAGATACTAAAGGACGTGGAGGGTGAATTATAATTTAATAAACAAAGCCTATGACTCATTCATATTGTTTTCATCCCCTATTATAGTAACACACCAGAACCAAAATAACCTCAGGAAAGAAGTGTTTAACTTGCAGCTTCAGTTATTCCATTTTTGTACTACTGACTGGCCCCATCAGTTAATGAATTAAAACTTTAGTGGACTAATCTGCCAAGTAAATCAATCAGCTTGTAGTCCTACTGAGCATTCTAGTAAATATTATTTCTCTTACTTTTACATACAGAGGTATGTATTGACTACCAATTGACATATTTGACCAGTAAGTGAATTTAGACTTTCATTATATTGCAGATATTTAAATGATATATAAAAGCTGCTGTTGAGAAAAGTAAAAAATAAGTTGGCTACTTAGTAGCTGAACATCATTATTTAGAGGACACACCATTTTCTTACAGCAAGAACTAACTGGTGAATGTGACACAGATACAACCTTTTAAGCTGAATGACAGATTGTACTTGTCAGGCTGTGGGGAATGAAGGTGTAGAAGCAACTCCTTCATACAGTGCTTGATCTGAAACATAGAAATGTCAAAGACGCTTTGTATGAGCTCAGGATGGGCCCTCATCAACAATTTATCAAGGCTTCAGTGCCAATGGATAGTGTGTGGGAGGCAGAGTGTTACATCTCCATATGCTATGCAAATCACAACATAAATAATTTAACTTCCATCTTGATCTCACCACTCTCTGGGAATGGAGTTGCTAAATTCTGCATCTTGTGGGAAATAGTAATGCAGCTTAATGGGGAAGATAGGGGATGTGGCGAAATGGATGGTGTTAGATTGCTATAATGTAGCTTGTGCACAGAAAAAACAAAAACAAAAAGTGCACACTTCCTCCTGATTGGCTGAATCACAATAAATTATGTAATGAGAAAAGTGTGGTGTAGTTGAGATTATGGAAATTGGGTTTATGGAGATCTGGGTTTGAATTCCCATTTCCTTCATTTTGTAGAGAAAGAACCACTGACTGCAACAGGAGCTGCAAAATCTACATTCACTGTAAATTCATGGGATCAATCTATTGACTCTTCACCAAAGGTTCCCTTCAAAAAAGAAATCATATAGGGAAAAACATATTCACTCAAAGCATTGTCCGGTGTTTTTAGTGCTTCTTATCCAGTATCTTATCATTCTGTTTAGAAAATCTGTATTAAGTAACATATATATTTCATTCTAGAGATATCACTAGACAGCATAGAGATAGTGCAAATATTAAATTTAAAACATTCTCATTCATTTTGTGATTTGGATGAGAAAGAAAATGTCCAGTATAAGGGATCCTAAAAGTCTACCCAGGAATCGTGATTATTGTACTCCTCCTAAGGTGAGGTTTGGAGAGGGGAGGAACCCTAAGTGGGGTATAATGTCATAGAGATTTTTTTTTTCTCCTGGGGAACTAATATCTGTAAAGAAAACAAAACTGGGGCCAATATCAGTTTAATAATACATTCTAGAACATCAGATATGTATGCTTAATACAATTGCTTTTATACTTGACTAGTAAGGAAAGCCCGTCGTGGCGGTAGACGACGGGCCCTAGATAGGAAGGAAGGGCGAGTGGAAGGGAGGAATGGAGAAGAGGAGGTAGAGAGAGAGAGACAGAGTTAGAGAGGGGGGAAAGAGAGAAAAGGGGGGGAGACAGAGTGGGGTTAATGGTATTAATTTGGAAAGAAAGGAAGGGAGAAAGCTAGGAAGGAAGGAAAGAAGGAAGGAAGGAAGGAAGGAAGGAAGGTAGATGGGTAGAAAGACAGAGAGAGAAAAGGAGTGGAGACAGAGTGGGGTTAATGGTATTATTTTGGAAAGAAAGGAAGGGAGAAAGCTAGGAAGGAAGGAAAGAAGGAAGGAAGGAAGGAAGGAAGGAGGAAGGAAGGAAGGAAGG
>NW_015170276.1:2252787-2304926 GCF_001447785.1 Gekko japonicus
GGAGCCTATCGGCTCCGTTCGCCGCTGGGCTGAAAGCGTACCTTAGTGTATGTGGGGAAGATGGCCGCTTAGAAGACGCTGGCTCCGATGACTGGCTCCCTCCCCTCCCAGCCACCCAGCCAATGGCAGGGCAGGTTGGCTGAGGGAGCCAGTCATTGGAGGCAGCTCTTCTGAGTGGCATATTTTCCGCCCATACACTAACGGGGCGCATTTTAGAATTCTGGCACCCAAAACTCCTTTATAATAAAGGAGAGATAGTAGTATCTAAGTATACAAAATTTTCACAAGTTTATACAATCTAGCCATACAATATCTTAATGTTTTACAATAACATGTTAATACAAAAAAATGTCAATTGCTGCCAACAGCCAGAAGATAACAGTGGAATTCCAAAACAGTTGCTGTTGGCAGTCAAAAGAATATAAGGCTTATAAAGCTTTACAAAGCAGCCGGCTTGTACTTGGTTTCGTCTCTTGACTTCCTCAGAAGCAGCTTAACTGGTGTTGTCTATCAAGGACAGGTCCCACATGAGATATGGTCTAAGGAAATAAGGGCTAGTCCCTATATTAAATGTAGCAACTCTTGAGAAGAGTCTTTAGAAACCAGGAAAATAACATTACAACATAAAGAAAACTTGTAGACAACACCAAGTACTCGTATAGTATGAGAGCCTAATTCAGAAGACCGGTAATGACAGCAAATGTTGACTTTGCAAGACAAAGGATGAAACAGTCGACCACATGGTCAATGCCTGCAGTAAAATTGCTCAAACTAACTATAAAGAATGTCATGATAGAGTTGCAACTGTGTTGCACTGGAATCTTCGCAAGAAGTATGGTTTACCATCAGCCAGAAATTCATGGGAGCACAAACCAGACAAGATCATGGAAAATGATGGAACAATGATCCTTTGGGACTTCTAGTTGCAAACAGATAAACGCCTGGAGCATAACACCCCTGATAACACAATTAAGGATTGGCACGATCTGCATCTTTGCAGTTCAATTCATGGTTTGTGATTGAACCATGAATCAAAGCACGAACCAACCTGCACAGATATGCTGGTCCTGAACTGAACCTCTTGTATAGGTTCGTGGCCATTTAAACTTTTAAACCCTGCTTTAAATGGCTCAGAAAGTAGGGGATCTCCCTGGAGAAAGTGGATCTCCCTGCCAGCAGGGAGAGCCTTCTCGGCACAGGTACAGCTGTTTTGGGCTCTCTAGTGTAGCTCATTTTAAAAAGCTATGCCAGAGAGCCAGAGGCAGCTGAGCTGGAGGGGAAAGCCTTCTCCATGCCAGTCCAGTTGTCTTGAGCTCACTCATGCAGAATATTTAAAGGGGCTATGACAGAAAGTTGGCTCAGCTGCCTCTGGTCCCCCAGTGTAGCTCCTTTAAACGAGCTGAATGAGTGAGTCTGAGACAGATGGGCTGGCATGGAGAGCCTTCATGCCAGGTCAGTTGCCTCTGTCTCTCTAGCATAGCCCCTTTAAATGGGCTGTGTGAGTGAGCCTGAGAAAGCTGGGCAAGTATGGAGAGGGCCCAGCTGCCTCTGGTTTCCCAGCATAGCCCTTTTAAATGGGCTGTGCCTGCGAGCTTGAGACTGCTGGGCTTGCATGGAGAAGGCTCTCTGCACCAACTCAGCTGCCTCTGGCTCCCTGGATAGCCCCTTCGCTCTGTGTGAGCAAGCTCAAGATAGCTGGGCCAGTGCAAAGAAGGCTCTCCATGCTGACTCTGCTGACTCTGGCTCCCTAGCCCCTTTAAATGGGCTGCGCCAGCAAGGCTAAGACAGGCCAGTGTGGAGAAGGCTCTCCCCACCACCCCAGCTTTAATAATATCCCATGACAGAAGCATTTCTAGGACCTAAATATGAATTGTTAGAAAAGGAAGAAAGATCACTGGGTTGCATGAACAGGATGTTTGTGTACCACATTATCATAATCCTAATTTGCATCTCTTGAGATTCCAAAACTCTAACAGTAGAATTATTACATCCTAAGTGGAAACAACATGTAATGAAGGTGAGTCAAATCAGAACAGCAGTTGCAGAGTCAGTGCTGATACACGGTATTCTCACACCTTGATTCACCCAAAGGTCAATGAAGTAGCTAGGTAAGTGGATACAAGAAGTATCTGGTAATGTGGGATAATTACTCCTGTTAATGATAGCAATAATCTTAGTATTTATATAGTGCTTGATGTTCAAAGTACTACACATACACTGTATTAGTAATCCTTCCATCCACCCACAAGGTATATTTTTATCTTTATATTGCATATGCCACTGAAAGACATAACTTGACTAAAACAAAATTTGAATTGGGGACTTCCTGACTCATAGGACTCTCTTTTCACTGCTACACCACCAAGAATGCCCTAAGATAGATTCATCAAATTTGGAACAGTTTCATAATTTGTTTGATTGAATTTCCAGACTATATAGAATTTTCTTTAATGGATGGACACCCTTGCCTGAAAATTTAATAAGACATTGAATAGTTATATTAGAGGATACTATTTCTCAGAAATGGAATCAAGGAATATTATGTAAAATTCAGCCAACTTGGATGGAAGCACCTCCTCCAGTCTCCTTTTCTCCTTTCTTCCTTTTTATCTATTCAAGCTTTTTCTTGTACTGGTTTATATATTTTCTTTGTTTTGTTTTTCTGGTTTAAATATCAACATAACATGATGGTATCATCATATTGGATATGAGGTTATCAGATGGTTTTGTTTTTTGTTATGTTTTTTGTTGGCATCTGTTGTGTGTGTGTAAATTAAAAATAATTTAAAACGTTTTTAAAAATTAAAAAATTAAAATTAAAAAATCAAGTTAGTGGCATTCAGTTCCCAGGGAAGAGTGTGAGAACATGCAAAATATTTGTGATTCACTTTAGAATGCTAGATGGACATGAGCACTCAAGCTCTGATAGACAGGAAAAAAAGGTAAGAGAAGGGAGACTGGAGGCTGGGCCAGCAGTTCCACCACTTGCTGATGGTAAGGCAGGAGGGTGGGGCCAGAGAGAAAGTGCCCTAATGGGCATGAGGGATGTCCATTACATGAATCCTACCTGGGGAGAAGGGAACTGGAGAGCCCGGTGGTGTCCCACCCTGAGGGGGGTGGACTTAAACTGCAAGTGCAGAGCAGGCCAATGAAGTCAAAGGTATAACTCTTCTAAGGATTGCACTGCAATCTTCTTAAAATACTCTGCACATGATTGGATGACGCATGCAGAAAAGGAGAGTAAAAACATTACTGAAGAAAACAGCCCACCCTCCTCTTCGGCTTTTAATAATTTTCATCTGAGTTGCCGGAACTGGCAGGTGAATCTTTCAGTGAAAATCACCACCCATTAATGTTTGCTGCTCTAAAAGCACCACTAAAGAGGCTGTCTAAACAGCTGACAACTTTAGATACACTATGGAAATATCTGTGACGGTTGGTAGAGATATTCCGCCACTGTACAAGGCTTTCATCTATATGATGGAGGAAGTCTTTTCCAGATTTATTATTCTGTTCTTTCACTAGAGAAGGATCAGATCACTTGCAGCCAAGCGAGAGAATAACTTCAGACACATATACAGGCACACATACCTTAAATGATGTATATCATCTCTCCATTTCAACTAGGGTCATTAAAATATTGGCTCATTATTGATTCCCTTGTGCAGAATAGAATTTGCACATTAAAGGCATACGTATTTGATTTTCTCCCCATAACTCAAAAGTAGATATCCAATCGCTCTGTATGAACATTAAAAGTGAGTAGGGGGAAATTTTGATCTTCAGGTTTATAGTGTATAAATTTTCCCTCCTGGATTCAAATCTCTAGTCCAACTAATAGTCTCCTTCAATTTCACTCCTGTTTATTTTTTCACTCTGACTGTAAGTGGCATACAGTTGACATTCAGGTGATGAGTGACAAGCAGCACTGAAGGGTTACAAACAGATTCACAATGCTTGTCTAAGGCAGCAAACTATTTAAAGGTAATTTGTATGTTTAAATCCAATTATTTTTGAATATTTGGACCAAATGCAGCATTTGATCTAGGTAACAATCTGACATGTTAAAACTAAAGCCACAAACCACCTTACATTTATGTGTAACCTCAGTAAAAAATATAGTTCAAGAGTAAACGTTCACGTACAATGGTCACATTTTTATTATCTTAGTTATTAGGTATTTCAGCCCTCTCTGAGTCCCACTGCTACTTAAAAGAAGAATTCTTGATCATAGGGTTAGACTTTCCACACCTTTAGGACACGGAGCTTACTTAAGATAAACGCACATAGGGAAGGGGGCAAGCCATGCACTCTCAGTCTCAAGTAGGGAGTAAAGCACTTGTCCTACTCCCCCTCTTTGCACATTGACTCAGTACCCACATGTGTCACATGTACGGTGCCAGTGAGAGGATATTACTTACTATACTGCTGACTGCATTCACTGAAGATCACTTGTAATTCTTTGGCTGGACCCTTTTGTGTTCATTGTGATCATACAGCTTACACAATAAATGTGGAAACAATATAGAATTACTTGTATTCTAGACCAGTCTCTTTTCTTCATCTTCTGAAACAGCTTTCTTGTGACTTAAACAGAATGTGACTTAAACATACAAAGGCTGTAATGTCAATATATAGCTAAAAAGATATGTCAGAAACGACCCAAGCAGTCAATTTATTACTGTTAAACCTCCTTCCCTGACATGGTATTTACAATCCGACCTTGTTATATAAAGCAGTTCCTCTTCCTCTGGTATGTTTGTTATCTTGCTGTTTACAAATTCTCTGTCTGTTGCTCTTTATTGCATGTAAAATATTGGATTCATCTGTGTACATAGGCTATAAACAATCATAAGTGTGTGTGCGTGTTTCAAAAATATTTTTGGAAGTATTGCTTGGAAGTATATGCAGCCAAAATCTATGATCTTGGTCTTGCAAGCAAAATGAAGCCATGCAAATCTAAATAAATGGAGTCATTGTTAAAAATACTGGCTCTGACACATTTTTTTCAAATGGCTTGGAGATGTGTTTATAGAAAGTTACACAGCAAGGCAAATAAATTTAAAAGCAGCATTTCATTACACCCCATTTGCCTTGTAAATATCTGGAGGAGTAAAAGCACTTGAAAGCGCAAGGCTTTGTATACATTACAATCTATGGCTGCTGTGGGACTGCAGTCAGCACGTGCCATCAAAAAAGTGTCCATCTACTTGTCAAATATTTTGAGTATTATGAAAGAAAGCTCATCGTTTTTTGTTCAGGTTGAGCTTATCCAGTGAATCAAACAAACTTCTTTGCGACCTCATACAAGTTATAAAACAACACACCCATTTCTGGATTGGGTCACAACCCAATGTATTTGCGGCTCTAAGGGGGAAAGAGCGCAGAGGTTATAGGCCGGACAGTTATTCCTACACATCTGCCTGGAGGAATCGTCAGGGAAAAGCTAGATTTAGCATGTAGGTTTTGTTTCACAAAGCCTACATATGTTAAAGGTCTCCAAGGCACTTTACGTGCCACTGAAGAATAGTAAAACTTTTTGTGTGATGGAACAACCCCACAAATACCAGGGAAATTGCCTAAGGCTAATGAGATGTCTTGGACAATGACAAGCAGCCCCAAAGTTGCAGTGGTGAAAATCTGTAGCACAACCACCAGCTTTGCTACAAACCTAAATGGATGCAACTGGAAGCAGAAACTGTACAAAACCAAATGCTGAAACCGAATCCAGTGTCTGGTCTCTGGAGTACAAGTAAGTGGTCTCAGATAATTTAATGTCCAGAACAGATGGGACAGGAACATTGAGGAAGGACTATATATCAAACTAGAAAAGTCCTTCCTTTGCTTGCTACTTTAAGTCTCTTGTTCTTCACTACTGTACTTCCCATGAGAACTTTTTTCAAGGTCATAGCCAAGCAAATGACAGGAGATGATATAACCTCAGAAGTCATGGAATTATTTGCCTGGTCTTAGAGAGAATCTTATACATGATGCAAAAAGAAATATATCTCCAACTTCTCCCTGAAGATATTTTCAGAAGGTAGCCATACAGGTCTGCAGTAGAACAGTTAGATTCACCCAGGGGTCATTTCGTAGAAAAAGAGCTAGGGGAACTCATTAGCATAACTCATTAGCATATGCCACACACCCTGACATCAGGGGCCCGGCGGTGGACCTGCAAGGCCAGCGGGAGTGCGAGGAAGCCCTGCCAAGGCCCTCCCTGGACCCAGGCAGGCAGGGGTGGGGAGAGGCGGGGAGGAAGCAACTTACCCTCCCTCTTCTCCTGCCTCCTCCTGGCTGAATGAGGGCTGGAAGCGGGGTGGCCGGAAGTAGGGGGCGGGGCTTGGTCATGTGCCCCGCCCCACTGCAGCTCACCCGGGGGAACTGCGTTCCCCTGCGTTCCCCCCCGAAATGACCTCTGGATTCACCTTAGAGACCAACAAAAGTTTCAGGGTATAAGCTCTCAAGAGGCAAAACTCCTTCATCAGACACAAGGAGAAATTAAGATCTCTGAGTCTTTTTTATCCCAGTCAAAAGGTGGGAGGGTGTTGTAAAGAATGCTTGTAAAGGATGCAAAGGTGCAGTGCCTATTGCAATCAGAGCAGAGGGGAAATCTTTGGGGGCAGTAAATTAGCATCTGCGGTGAGATAAGAATCGTATGTCCCTACTCCTTAAAGAGCTATCTGTGTTCAGAAAGTTGTACTCCACAGACCAGTCCAAATAACAGTAACATCTGTCAAGGCAAGAGTTGTCCATATTTACTGAAAAGCCACACATCTAAAATTTGCCCAGCCTGAAGAAGAAAGATAAGTGTTCCCCCTGCACTAAGTCGAGTCATGCATCCCTTCTTGCCACTTGCTAAAACATCTGTAGCACATCAGAACTAATTGGGCCATACAATAAAATTTACAGTCTGTAACAAAGATTTGTATAGAGGATTGCTAGTCTGATATAACCATGCATCAGAGGTTGGAGCACTGTGGGAAGCCGAGAAGGGGGGGGGAAGGGAGGAGGGAAGGATATATAATTGTATAAGTTTTGATATATGTATGAACTTTTTTATTATTATATCCTAATAAATTGTTTTTTGGGAAAAGAAAGAATCTCCCTTCATGTAAAAGCAGAGTTTGAATGGGGACTGAGATTATTGAGACTATTTACTGTAGATCCTGGAAAGGAGTTGATTTTGGGATGCAATTTTTAAAAATGCAGTCAACCACTGAACTCAAGTAACCGAGACTATTTTATTTTGATAACTGGAACATAAGAACATAAGAGAAGCCAATTTTGGATAGGCCAATGGCCCATCCAGTCCAACATTCTATCACATAGTGGCCAAAAATACCAGGTACCATCGGGAGGTCCAGCAGTGGGGCCAGAACACTAGAAACTCTCCCATTGTTGCCCCCCAAGCACCAAGAATACAGTACATCACTTGCCCCAGACTGAGAGTTCCTATCTATAAAGGTAAAGGTTCCCTTGCTCGAAAGCCAGTCAAATCCGACTCTAGGGTTGCAGTGCTCATCTCCGTTTCAATGCCAAAGAGCTTTGAAGATATTTCCCTTGTGGCTAATAGCCACTGATGGACCTCTGCTCCATATGTTTATCCAAGACAAGACTACATATGGAGATAACCGAACCTGGGGTCTAATTGTGATCAAAACTGGTTTTCTTTAAAGACTAAATTGAATGAAACAAGGTATTAATATTTGATGTTTTACATTACTTGGTCACCTGCAGCTATTTTGAATGAGTACCCATGTCACATGTTCCAAATGGCATGTTTTTCACTAAAATTCAGTTACAGTCCACAGATCAACTTGCAAACAAAGGCATGTTAACAAAATTAACATGATGAAGCATCAGATTTAGAATGAAAAGTTGATACTTGCCTAGCAATAGATCCAAATAGTATTTATTCGGTTTGCCTTAGCTAGTCTGGTATGATCTATCACCAAGTCATTAAGTAATTGTGAGTAGAATTTAATATTGTTATCAAAAATAAATCCAAGACATAAAGTTACACGTCCTTGCATAAAACAACAAAAATAATTAGACAGGCAATTAAAATCCAAATAAAATTAATCCTGTGCAGAACACTGCCTCTAAAGAATTATCATAAAACTTGCTGACATATTTTAGAACTGTTTCCAAAATATGCCCAATAGATTCCTTGTTAGAGAAAAACAGGGATTTGGAATAGTTTTCCCATTTGTGCCATAAAGATTTCTTGTAGAGCTCTTTCTGTTTTCCCCCCATTAAACTGCATTCATGCACAAATAAATTGTGAACCAGTGAAATTTAGTTTCTTTAATGGTCACAATCCGTCTAGTCTCGCTGTTGAACCAGGTATGGCACTGGGCATTTTATAAGAAACTTCAAAGCTATACTTGGTTTTTATCCAGCCAAATATTTTGGGGACCACATACCATAGAGTTGGATCTACCTTCTGATGCCAAGTTTCCGCCCTTAAAATGGGAACATACATTTTCCATTAAAGGCTTTGTGAATGCCTTGCATCTTGACTAATGTTGTTGTGGTTATATTTGGGCTACTTATTTCATAGGTGCAGATCAAAAACAAGGGAAAAATCAAAATAATGAGAAAAGCAGTATGTTGGTTCAACTTAAAGATTTCCAAATGGCTAGCCAAAAAAAAAAAAAAGTGTGGGATTTAAAATGAGATTAACCTGTAGTTGTGGCTCTCTCCATGAGGCTAAAGACTTTTTCACATGATGATTTCGGTGTGTGTGGCAGGAATGGGAGAGAGGTTGTCCATGCCAACATCCAGCTGCATCAGTTTGTTGCTATTTGCCAGATTCCGACCAGATTGGCTATTGACATATCCCTTGCGAAGGCTTCATAGGCAGGATAGGAGCCTTTCCCCCCTTGTCTGTCATACATTAAAACTGCATACAAAGGACCTCTTATCCTGTCTCTTGATGTTAGCATCTGGTTAATTAGGCCATAACTTGTAGCAAATAAGTAGCTCCACAGTTAGTAGGAATAACTCTTCCCTTCCAACTGATATTGGAAAAACTTGGTTGTGGCAAAAATCCATGACTTTCCAGTTCAGAAACCCACAACATTTTGTTACAGAAAAGTAACCTGAACTGGGCTGAAGGTCTGAGAATGTTATTATCAGGTCGCTAAGGAGGTAATCAATGAGTGGGAGCCAAAGGTGATCCACAGTTATGTGAACCACAGAATAGAATATTGCTTAAATCACCATACCTCTGAGAGAGATGTATGTGCTTGTGAGTGGGGGAGTAAGCCAACTACAAAAATAATAACAGTATATGTCCAAAGCATGTAATGGCAACATATGGGAAAGTGTGGTAATATAGCTGTCAAATTAACAGGAGTTTTTCATGTACCCCCAGAGAACTATATAGAGAATTCTACACACACTACACACTACACACACTAAGGTGGTTTCCTACACACACACATATATACATGTGTGTGTACACATGTATATATGTGTGTGTGTGCAGGAAACCACCTTAGATTTAAAAAAGAACAACAACATCAAGGCTAATTTTGGGCAGGAACGCGCAGGAACAGAGTTTCGGCTGGCTTCAGAGTTGGCCACACCCACTGCAGCCAAAACCTCTGCGTGCGTGGCTACAGAAGGAAGGCCTGGAGAGTGACCCCCCCCAGCAACTCTGAGGCGGGAAGGCCAGGGGGGTCCCTGGAAGGATCGTGGAGGCATTTAAATGCCTCCCTGTGCCTTCCCCAGCCTGTCCAAGGGCCAGCTTGCCCGGGCTCCCTGCAGCCACGGGGTGCCCAGGCAAGCCAAGGGAAGGCAGTTAAAACTACCTTCCCTTCCCTTCATGGGGGGGGGCTTGCCCGGGAAGCAAGCCATGGGGGAGCAAGCCAAGGGAAGGCATGGGGGTATAGCCTAATATGCTAATGAGTTTCTGCTGCTGGGTGTGGCCTAAAATGCTAATGAGTTTTTGCTGTTGGGTGTGGCCTAAAATGCTAATGAGTTCCTGCTGGGCTTTTTCTACAAAAAAAGCCCTGAAAACATCATATAAAAATTTATTTTATAAATGGGGGAAACTCCATACATGGACTTCTGATATGTCTCAGAGGACTTCATGTCTTTGAGTTGCTGTCCCAGGATACTACAGGCAGTCCAACATTCTCCCCAGCAGGTACATTCACTAAACTAATGGCAAGAGTTCATTAGACCTGGAAGTGAGCCTCACCACTCCACTCATTAATGAAAAGCAGATTAGCACTATTTCCTCTCCTCTTTCACTCCATCAGTGGAAATGGGCAAGAAACCATTGTTCCCATCAATGTGGAAATCAAATTGTTCATGCAACACACAAATCCCATGTGTTCCGGAGAAGTACTTTCATAGTATAACAACTGACTTTTTATATGTCTTTCTCTCTGCATACACGTGTGCACCACCCATCCTACATTTTTGTCAAGGAAAAAATATGTTTTATATTTCACCAACAATGGAATCAGGCCCAATATTAGTAAGGAAGTTATTTCATTCAGCTCTTACAGGAGCATCCTAAGCAGGACTACTAAAATGTACATCCCATTTTATTCAATGGGATTTACTCCCAAGAAAGTGTTAGAAAGTTGTGCAGCTTCAGGCAGCAAGCCATGTTAAATAAATGTGTCTAATGGTTTTTTAGAGGAGGGTAGACGGCATGGTATAAGCTGATCTCATCAGATCTTGGAAGCTAAGCAGGGTCAGTACTTGAAAGGAAGAAGGCCAAGGGAGCACCTGGAGGGATTGGTAAACCACCTCTGTTTCTCACTTGAATTGAAAGTCCCTTGTTGGAGTCACCATAAGTTGATTGTGACTTCACAGCAAATACATTTGGAGACAGAACAAGTGATATAGTGTGTTTCCTGTCCATACGTGAAAAGACATTGTCTGGCTTATTTCTCAGATTCCCGGGCCACTTTTTCCATAATCCAAGTGTGTTATACATAAAGAAAGGGAAGAAATTATGGATTGTAGAGATGTGCACCTTGAAAAAAACTGGTATTTTCCCATTAAAAAATACCAGGGAGCTGAAAAATATCAGTATTCCTGGTTATCCACATTCCAGACACCAGTCTGGTATTCAGATCTGGTCTCCCCCCTTGGGATTTTGATATTATTTGATTCTATTATTTCTTTTGGGGAATCTTTCTGGAGGGCTGGAGGGACTGTTTTTTGAGCAAATAGCATCAAAACTTCAGCAGAGCTTCTGGTGTCTGTTCATTAAATCATGCCCAAGTTTCAAGTGAATTGAACTTAGATGTCCAATTGTATGGGCCCCTGAACAAGGTTCCCACAGCCATCTTCTATTGTTTTCTATGGGGGGGGGGAATCCCATGCTTTCTCCAGGGCAAAGAATAGCCAAAGACACAAGAGCAAGCAAAGCAACCACTGGCCAAAAACTTCTCAGAGCAGATAAGAACTAACAAACTCAAATACCCAATGCAGATCCAGGGAATCCCTACAGAAGTGCAGGATGATGTGGCAAGTCCTTTATAGCAAATGAGCAACCAGAGAATCCAGAGAATCACAACTTGAGAATCAATGGCAATGTCAAACCTGAGAATCCTTTGCAACCTGAAAACCTCACACAAACTAACTCAAGTAAAGAGCACAGTGTTTATAGACCAACAACACCAATTTCAAAGGACAGAATCAAAGCCAAAATAATATGGCAAGCCAATACCCATCCAGCGGAAGCCACAAAAGTGCAATAAATTTAAAGAAAAAAGTACATAAGAACATAAGAGACGCCAATGTTGGATCAGGCCCAAAGGCCCATCCTGTCCAACACTCTGTGTCACACAGTGGCCAGAAATACCAGTGCCATCAGGAGGTCCACCAGTGGGGCCAGGACATTAGAAGCCCTTACACTGTTGACCCCCCCAAGCACCAAGAAGACAGAGCATCACTTGCCCCAGAGCCCCTATCTATACCTTGTGGCTAATAGCCACTGATGGACCTCTGCTCCATATGCTTATCTAATTCCCTTTTGCAGCCATCCAGGCTTGTAGCCGCCACCACTTCCTGTGGCAGTGAATTCCATGTGTTAATCACTCTTTGGGTGAAGAAGTACTTCCTTTTATCCGTTCTAACCCGACCGCTCAGCAGTTTCATGGAGTGCCCACGAGTTCTTGTATTGTGAGAAAGGGAGAAAAGTACCTCTTTCTCTACCTGCTCTTTCCCATGCATAATCTTATAAACCTCGATCATGTCACCCCTCAGTCGTCGTTTCTCCAAGCTAAAGAGCCCTAAGCGCTTTAACCTTTCCTCATAGGGAAATTGTTCCAACCCTTTTTGGGAACCTTAAAACACTGGTTCTCTAAATTCCAGTTACTTCTAAATACCCAGATCCCATCTGGACACCCAAATATATCTGGCAAAGACTGATAAGGTATTTTCCATATATAGAGATATATCTACCAGATATATCTGAATGTGTGTCCCTAATGGATTGTACTAACACATGAAGATGTAGTACTATTTTGTCACCCAAGAAGTGAATGCACAAGATGATGGCTGCATACTTGAATAAAATATATACATCTGAGATTGCCATATATGGTTGGTGATATTAATGTGAAGAGCCCTTATTCATTCACATTGGTACAATTGATGGTAGGAAGACATTGTTCAGTGAATTCTACAAAATTATAGTAGGAACAAGTGGAGACCCACAAGAAACCTGCAGGATGGTTATCTCATTCATCACACCTTTGCTTCCTCTCCTCACCCCCTACCTCTAACACGATTTCTCCCCTCTGCCCCCCTTTTCTTACTCTCTATTTCTCCTCCATGCATGTGATTTCCTCTCTCTTTCTGACCTGTCATCTTTCTCTTTGTTTTTCTGCCTCCCCACTTCATCACTCTTTCTCTTTCTTTCTGCCCCCACCCCATCATCCTTTCTTTCTGCCCCCATCACTCTCCCAGCAGCAGCGGTGGCAGTGCTCCTAGCCACCCACCTGCTTCCTCTCCCCCCACAGCAGCAGTGGCAGCGGTCTGGGAATTACAACGGATCTCCCAGCTACAGAGCTCAATTCACCTTAGGGCTGCCAGCTCCAGGTTGGAAAATTCCTGGAAATTTGGAGGTGGAGCCTTGGGCTTGGGGTGGCAAGCAGCCTCAGCAGGGTATGATGCCATAGACTCAACCCTCCAAACCAGCCAGGGAAACTGATCTCTGTCGCCTGGACAACAGTTGTAATTCTGGGTGATCTCCAGTCCTCACCTGGAGGCTGGCAATGGTGGTTCTCATGAAGGAAATGGCTGGAGGGTGGAGTCTATGACATTACACCAGTCCAAAGTTCCTCCCCTCCTCAAATCCCTCCCCCTCCAGGCTCCCCCCCTCAAATGTCCAGGAATTTCCCAACCTGAAGTTGGCAACCCTATTTCCTTCCTACCCAACAGCCAATCTACCTTTATCTGCCTCTCTGTCTTCTGATTTCCATGTCCACAACCCAGCCTCTACCTAGGAAAATTACAGTCTTTCTCCACAGTGGGACCAAAGCAGCTTTCATTATTCCCTCCTCCTTTTTATCTGCACAACAACCCTGTGAGGTTGGTTAGGCGGAAATATGTGACTGGTCCAAAATCACGCAGCCAGCTTCCACTGGAAGATGGGGATCTGAACCTGAGTCTTGCAGACCCTACTTTGAAGCTCTAACTGTTGCACCTCACTGGCTTTCATAGGGTGTCTGCTGATGAATGGTAGGAAGCAGCTGAGGCTAGGTGAGCCATGCAAATCAGGGGGGGCCTGGCAACCCTAGACAACTGCCAGGCCTAGAGTTGCCAACCTCCAAGTGGGACCTGGAGGCCCCCCAGAATTACAACTGGACTCTAGACAGCAGAGGTCTGTCTCCCTGCAGACAATGGCTGCTTTGGAGGGTGGACTCTGTGACATTATACCCAGCTGAGGCCTCTCCCTTCCCAAACCCAGCCCTCCTTAGAGTCCAAATCTCTAGAATCTTAGAGTCCAAATCTCTAAAATCTCTAGAAGTCCCCCAGACTGGCACTGGCAACTCTTGTGAGGCCTGGCCCTAAGGCTTCCTCCCTGAAAGGCCAAAAGAGGCCTGGAAAGGGCCCTTCCCCCACCCCTTTACTGACAAAGCCAGTTAAACCCCCCCCCCCAAAAAACATTGCAATCTCTCACTGTTGATGCCTGAAGCAGATCCCTGCAGAGGCCATTTCAAAAGGTTTTGGGGGGAATTCAGCCATCCCTGAAGGGATTTTTTTTTTTAGTTTTTGGATTTTTCTACAAACCCAGGAAGTCTACTGACTATAGGAAAAGCTGTTGGGGAGATTGAGTCCCCTGTTAGTGAAAATAAGTATCCACACACACACACACACACACACACACAAACAACTCTGGAAAATAGTATAAGGATACATGTGGGGTGGAGCAGATGAACATCCCAAATCAATCAATCCCCATACTTTAAAACTAGGAGAAAGGCCCATAGGACAGAAAATATCTCATATCACCCCAGATGAAATTTTGCTTCTGTAAGTAGCTTCAGTCACAAAACTCAGTGAGCATACTTCACAGCCTGTAGTTAATGCATTTTCATCCTCCTTCATCCTTCATATCAGAATATATTTAGAAAATAGTTCTAGATAGTTCAGATTTGGTTCTCTTCCACAGTCTGCTTTATGCCATTGTGACAGCGGTTCTTGAGACAAGAAGATATAGTTACCACAGAAGGTATTCATTTGTCTTAAAAATTCAACTGCCTGTTCACTGCAATATAGTTTTGATTTTGAAGACTATTCGCAGTTCATTATACATAATATATGTAAAATATTTTTAGTTCTTTTGAATGGGAAACAAAACTGAGCAGAAATAAGACATTATTTTCTGACAAAATTACCCAGGGAAAATAGTACAACTGTAAGTTCCAGAATGTCTGCACATTTAATGTGCATTGGGATTAGCTAACTCAACACTGAAATCTAGTGGTTAGAGCATTAGACTAGGACCTGGGAGAGGTGGGTTCAAATCTGCAATCAGACAGAGAGCTCACTGAGTAACCTTGGAACATTCACATATTCTTTGGCTAACCTACCTCATAAGGTTGTTCGAATGACAGTGGGACAAGGAGAACTACTAAGTGCTGTAGAGGAAGGGAAGGATGAAAAATAGTAATATCTAGATATCAGAGCACAAACTTTGTATGTAGAAGGCATGGGGTAAATTATGTGCATCTTTGATTTTAAAAAACCACTCAGGTAGAAGCACGGGGATGACTTCAAGTTCAGATCTTGGAGACCTGCTACCACTTGGAATAGATAGGAACAGATTAAATTCACTGAAATAACTCAGCTTTATTTATCTCTAAATAAATGTACGTGGGCACAACTGATTCCCACTAACACAATATCTAATAGTGTCTCCATCAATCACATGTGCTGAACATTATTATCAATAGTAGGTCCATGTGAAGCTCCATGTGAAGTGACTGCGTTTCACTGTGGCTCTAGATACTCTCTATTCCTGAAATTTAGCCAGTTTAATCCCAAATGTTTGCTGAAAGCATATGGAATTTGTTAGTTGCTATTTACTGTTTTCCTTGGGTAATCAACCTTCTCATTTGTAGGACTGATAATTTGTGCAGAGAAAATGGTTTTTAAAAAGCCCCAAGTGTCTTTTGCCACTGGAGCTGTTTGGATGTAAGAATTCTTTGCAAAGTCAAAGGTAGAGTGAAGTCTGGTGGATTCCTTTCTTTTCCTGTCCATGTATGTTAAACCATTCAATTTAGCTTGCAGCCTTTCCTAAATCCTATTAAGCTCTGGGGAGAATTCTTGGAGGTTTGAAATGTAGTTTTGTCAGTATGTTAATAGTACCCCACTCTACACCTTTCCATTTCCACCAAAGCAGGAGCAGTAATAGTATATTGGTGTCAGTAAAGCCATGGTTCAGTGAATCAGAACAAACACGACTTAATCCAACAAAGACCTTTTGGAAGTGGACAACACAGAGTACTTAGCCTTAAATGTGGAAAGATCTTACATTTTGCATTTCCCAATTCATACCCTTAATAATAGGTTACATTTACAATCAAGCAAATGCTATTCAAGGTGTGCATGTTGCTATTACATTAATGCAGCTCTACAAGTTGTGTTGGAGTTTGTGCTGAGCTTACACAACACAACATGGAGAGGAAGGGAGAATGGCTCAGGCAGATTTTGGGCTTTCCATCTTCCCACAAAGGCCCTCTGGAGGTTGACTGATAGATTTCATGAAAGGAAGTGAAGAAAAGAGACAATTGGAGTGAGATAAAAGAAAATAGCTTGTCAGAAGAACTGTAGAAGGATTCCTTCTAGAGCTGTGCAACAACAAGCCCTTAACAATTGGCAGAAATTAATTGTCCCGGGGAAGAGACTCAGTAATAGAGTGAAAAGATAACCTATTGAACCTTGTCCCAAACTGATGTGGTGTAAGTTTTCCATTCAAGACTTTTCATGCAGGTAAGAAGATAGATCTCACCTATACTTTGGGCTACCCTGCTTAAATGCATAACCTTTCCTAAGAATCCCCCCCCTTTTTGTTTGTTTTGTAAACAATCAAATAAGTGGAACAGCTCAAGCAAAACAGATTGGATGCTTATTTTTTCTAGAAACATGGCTGATATTTGTATGAGTTATACTTAATAAATAACAATTCAAAAGTACCAAGGTTTACAATTTCAAGTTGCTAAAGTTGTGCAGAGGGATGGAAGGTGGCATGGTATAGCCAGATATTGTCAGATCATGGAAGCTAAGCATGGTTGGTTCTTGGAAGGGAGACCACCAAGGAAGATTCTGCAAAGGAAGGCAATGGCAAACCACCTTTGTTTCTCACTTGGCTTGAAAGCCTCTTTCACTGGAGTTGCCAGAAGTCAGCAGTTTGCGCGCGCGCGCGCACACACACACACACACACACACGTAGTACAGATGTCTCAATTTAAATCTAGTTATATTTCTATATCCTAAACCATTTGGCCATTAAAAAAATGGTCTGACTTTTTAAAAAAAAAAATAACTCGACCATTTGTCTGAATTTTGGGAATAAAATTCAGCACAACATTTTCACTTTAGCCATATAGCCCCTGCATGAACACTCAGGTGCAGTTTTAATAACTTCAACTCAGTGAGTCATTTTGAGGTTTTCCTACATGACACATTCATTCTTGATTGTTGTCAATCTGCCTTCATAGGCCTGGCTCCCAGATGGAAATGGCAGTGGTGATATTAGTGTATGACCTGTGTTTAGATATGGACAAGGGATGTGCATCTCAGTTAGTATTAGTGGCTTTACCAGCAGCCTTCAATACACTGTACCGTAATATCCTGTGGAGATATTTCCAGGTAAGAATAGATACCAAAAGGTGTTCATCAGACTGTTTTAAGATATATGCAGGTTAAATTGGTGATGCTCTATAATTGACCTTTTGGCAGTAAAAAATCCCCACTTGCTGGAAGAGTTTCTGACAAGGTTAGGAAAGCTTCCAAACAATGTCATTTCAAAGACTCTGTAAGAAGGAATTGTTTAGGAGAGCATTTCTCCAAAGGTGGGTTGCTACTGGTCATTAGTTTAGTGTTTGATGAACATTTATTATCTGGTTTTAATATATGTGTTGTGGTTTTAATTTTGTGGCAGGGTATGTGCTTCCGCGAACCACTGCTCATTTTTTCAGATACTGCTGGATACAGTTTCTAGCTGTATCTGAAGAAGTGAGCAGTGACTCACAAAAGCTCATACCCTGCCACAAATTTTGTTAGTCTTTAAGGTGCTACCGGACTCATTACCATGGTTTTCCCTGAGAAAGGGCATGCCCCTTCCCTTCTTCCAACTGCTACTTCAAGACTGTGCTCACTCACTGATCTGTGCTGTGCCTAGTGCTGTTGGGATATTTTCCACCTGACCACCACAGTGTCTGTCTGCTGTTCCAGTCTGCCTGCCAGTGCTACCCAGGATATTTTCCCACTTCCCAGAACCAGCAGTCACTTTCTAATCCTTGGTACTGCTGCCTGGCAATACTGTTGCTTCATTTTTTTGTGTTTTGTTGTGTTTTGTTCATGAATGTGTTTTGTTAATACTGTTGCTTCATGAACTTGCCACATCTTTTCAGTTTTTTGGGGTTGACACAGGCACTGAGAAAGGGTCGTAGGAGTGAGAGAAAACCTTTAAAAAAGTTGTTTGCCTTTCTGCATGTTTTAAAGAGAAAATGGATATTCCTATTAATTTTAATGGAGTTCCAGATATTCAGAAATTCAAGATTTTTAAAATTCCAAATCTGAAGGGTCCAAATTCCATTTTGGTACTAGTGTACATCCCTATTTTGCACTAATAATCAACATTCTTATATTAAGTAGTTTCAGGTCAGCCCTGTTAGTTTGTAGTAGCAAAACCAAAATTGAGACGAACACATTTTTCAACAGTATAAGTTTTCATGAGGCAAAGCTCACTTTATCAGATAAGAATTTTATTATATTTCAGAATAATTTATTCAAATTGTAAAATGTGAATAGCCCTCCATTGTTTGCTTTTTCTGCTGTGTGTTTTTTTTCTTTAGAATGTTGTTAACGTTGTTTTCCATTTTGGCAAAAGAAGGATTTTGAAGACAGAAGATGGGGGACGACGACACACAGCACTAATTCTACTACAAGAGGTAGTAGAATTATGTATTATTATTAAATACGCTTTTATCCTGATCTTTCTTTATGGAGATCAGGGCACTACGCAGCATTCTCATCCCTCCATTGCTTTTCTGATTGGGTGACTGGAAGAGTGGGGATTGGAACCTCAGTCTCCCAAATCCTAGTCCAGTACTCTAACCACTGCACCATTCTGGCTTCCCAGTAGGGGAATGTGACTGAAAACCTGAGGTCCAAAATCCAAGGTTCAGCCTGATGGCATTTCTGAAGAAAGGATCTCAAGTAGAAAGACCAGGCAGAAATTCATTGAGTTGAACACTATGAACTGAGAAAGGCGTTCATACAATAGATCTCTCCCTGTCACTCTGCAAGCTTCTTCATTCCCAAAGTACTACTCTTGTGGGTTGGAGGCCCCTCAGGAACACGGTGGAGACTTAAGCTTGTGGGAACATTGGCACATTTGTTATCTGGCCTTTCCAAAAGCAGCAAACACTCAGACAACCTTTGGAGTGCTGAAGTCCTATCCCACCTTATTTCTAAGGGCCCTTATGGAGCAGATTTTGGGGAGTGGAGGTGAACAGGGGAGAGATTTTATCCCCATGTAAGTGAAAGCTTCACCTGCCAGCCATGCCAGGCAGCTTCTGAAAGCATGGAAGCAAGACCATAGAATAAGTGGCAACCTTAAGATTCAATAATCAGGTTTTTCCTTAGTCATCTATCTCATCCACACATTGAAAATAGTTGCTAGTCAAGAGGCTGATAAGAGACCAACATGTGTTACTTAATTAGACAGAGAGATGAATAACAAGCATGGGGATGTAGAAGTGTTTTCTGAACCTGCTCTGGTGGAGGAAAGGTGAAAAGGGAATGAGATGGACTTTCTTTTAATTAATTAGATAGACCAAGGCTGAGGTCAGACTGGCAGTTTGAAGCACGAGGGAGTTGTGGCAAAAAAGACCCAGAACAACTTGTTCTGGGTATTCCTGGTCACACTGCATCAACTGATGCGGGAGCATACCAGGGAGGAGGCGCAAGGGAGCGTTCACACTGTTGGCCCGCCCCTGGTGAAGACACAGCTGTAAGTGGCTTTTTCTCACTCTGGCGACATCTGCCTATGCACATATGCGCATAGGCGTTCAATTATCAATGCGGCTTGTTCGTGTGGCTTTTAGCGTTCACACTTCTGGGAAGCGGGATGGACGCACTCTCCAGGGTTTGCTACCACTTTCACCTGGTATATTTTAAACTCGGGAGGGAAGCGTTACAAGACAGGTTGAGTATGACTGGGGAATGCCTGACAGATGTGCCTGTGTGAACAGCCCCTTTAATCCATTTGTGAAACGTTTCTGGCATGTGCCTATATCGGGGCAAACTGCCAGCCTGAACTCAGCCCAAGACTAGAATGGAAGGTGGGGCTTATGTAACAAAAAGAAACAGAGGCTTAGATTCATCAGAGTTTTTCCATGGTTGGGTGGGTGGGTTTCAGCCTGAGAGGTGTGACTTCCTTGCATCTCCCTCCTGCTGCAGCCCAAAATTCTTCCAACTCCAACACTGGGGCTTGGTGACCAGTATTTTGGGCTGCAGTGAAAGGGGAGGTAAGAAAGTTGCAGTTCATGGGTGGCTATCCTTCCACCCACAGAAAAAAGTCCAGTGGATACAAGCCAAAAAATGAGTTGTAGATAAGTCCCAGATAGTTGACAAAGGTCCTCATCTTCAAATTAAATTCTGAATATTTACAGAAATATTTATAATTTAAATGTATCATTATTTTGATATGCCTTGATAATAATCTGGAGAAACAAGCCAGATAGTTTTATCATGAAAACACTTAAGACACAATTAAGATAAAACGAGGACTGTTCTGATTGCTAAATAATTCCCTAAAATTATTATCTCTGAAATTATTGAAGTACTTGTATTATTAATGAAGAGCCCCCATTGAACAATATATTCCTTTGTGCTCGTGTTAATGTACTTACTATCTCATGGGGATTGTTTGTGAGTACAACTCTAGTGTCCATCTTCCTATTACTCACTCATCTACACTTTCAAAATCATGTATAAAGCACAGTCTTGTAATTGTCAACAAAACATGTGGATGGATATATTCTCATTTTATTTCTGGAAAGTTGCTGATATAAAAGCTCCCACCCTTTTTGCCAGTCTTTTTGTGACTTTTGCAGAAGCTTGATCTGCAAAGATAAGCCTCTCTTGGAGGTTATCTCCATGCTGTGAAAAGCTTCAGTGGCAAATCAAGCTGCTGTTGAAATTATAAGGGCAGTCCAGGATGATTTTTTATTTGGTCAGCTCAAAACTGACAACCTGAGATTAGAAGGATGATCTGATCTGAATACTTTTCTATTTATTTATTTAGATTTATTCATGCCCCACTTTTCTCCCAGAGCAGCCTTACAACATCAGTCTCTTTTCAGTCTTACAACATCAGTCTCCTTTCTTCCATTTTATCTTCACAACAACCATCCAGTGAGGCTCACCCAGGGAGTCTCCATGGTAGAGTAAGAAATCAAGTCTGGGTTTCCCTGATCCTAGTCTAACCACTACACAGCACAGGCTCTCAGATTGGCTGTTCTTAGCCCTAGATGTCAACAATGTGGGCTTCCTTTATTTCAAAGGGGGAAAATACATTGGTCTGAACTTGCATACGGTCAAGACAGCTATGCAGTATATTAGCCAGTGTGGATAGCAATTAGATCCTTAGACTAGTACTGGGAAGAATGGAGTTAAAATTCTCACTTAGCCCTTAAGTTCAGTGAGGTGACCTCAGACTAGTCTCTCTCTCTTTCAGCCTAACCAACCTCATAAGGTCACTGTAAGGATACAATGGAATAATTTAGAACTTTGAACACCATGAAATAAAGGCAGGATGAAGAAGTGTAGACATATTAAGTTTGTTTATGATGATGGCATACAAATTAGGAGGTTATCTAAGTGTCTTTCACTACTAATAAAAAGTTCCAAAGAAATGCAGCACCATGATAGCTTATATACGCATCACACCATGATAAACTAGTTTTTTTAAAAAACCTCTCAGTAATAGTCATACAAACAGTTCAGAATTGTCAAGATGAGCCATATCCCATGTGCCAAAATTTAATTCCATGTACTGGGACCGTAGTTGTAATTCCTCAACATTTGATCACAACAACATTTTCTTCCTTCTCATACTAAGTTTTTCAGTTCATCCATCTGCATTCAGTTTCCCTTGCTTCACATGGGTGATAAATTACACTTTGCTTCCTCAGTCTAATCCTTTTCATTTATTTATATTTTATGGAGGAAACATAAAAAGACTTCTCATAAAAATCCAACTGTTCTTGATAAACCTTGTCATGTGCAAATAATGGAGCCTTGTCAAGCAACAAGCTCTGCTGGAAATTTATACCTTCTAATAATAATAATAATAAAAAAGAAAGAAAATCAGAAACAAATAAGGAATCTATTGAATAGGATTCAAAGCACGTCTAAGGCTTTGAATCAGTGACAGTAAAGTCTATTCCATTAAAGAAAACTCAGGCAGAGTGGAAGTTAAGATACTGGAGTGATTAAGGCAGTATTCTGATCTTGAACCTTCTGGCTAGAGAATGCTATGTAACTGGTGATCAGGAGAAAGAAAGGAGGAAAGGAAGAATGGAAGAAAGGAAGAGACAGAGAGAGAGAGAGAGAGAGAGAGAAACTCAGTTTGTTAGTTCATAACATCTTTCTTTCTCTTGCTTGTTCTTTCTTTTTCTGTTTAAAAAGTTCTAGAAGAATAAATATCTTTAATAAACACTGGGTATATCCATAATCAAAATGCATATATCTGAATGTTGTATTATTAATTATCTTTATGGCAAAAGTATTAATATATGGTATGATAGGGGAAAGTATTAGTAAAAATAATAGCATGGATAAAGAGTAACCTTCAAAAGTAATGATTTCCTCCTATTTCATTAAGATTAAATTAACCACAAACTAATGTAGATCTGGAACAAAGTTAGAGTCCAGTGGCACCTTTAAAACCAAAAAAAGTGTTTTTAAAAAACCAACAAAGTTTTATTCAAAGTATGAGCTTTCGTGTGCACGCACACTTCGTCAAACAATAAAATGGAATTACAGATCATAGTTCTTTCTTTCTTTCTTTCTTTCTTTCTTTCTTTCTTTCTTTCTTTCTTTCTTTCTTTCTTTCTTTCTTTCTTTCTCTTTTACCCCTCCCTCCCTGCCGAGGCACGCTCAGTGTGGCTTACATAAGGAACCAATAGATAAAACAATAATATAAATATCAATATAAAATACATGACAAAGTTATTAAAAGTGTGGCTTATTAAATTAGCATGCAAAATAGTGAAGATTTTTTAACAGCTAAAAAGAATGACAAGCTTGGTTTCTGGTTATCATCTGTTTGGGTTCAACTCCAGGGGAAAAACAACATAGGTAATAAATATGTCAGAACGGGAGAATCCAGTCATTAGATCTCATCCATCTCATTTCTAGGCAAACTTTATAACATCTTGGCTGTGTAGAGTATTTTTCTTGTCCCCAGAACAGAGAATTACATTACATATTCATCTTGAATAAAACTTTGTTGATCTTAAAGGTGTCACTGGACTCTAACTTTGTTCTGTTGCTTCAGACCAATACAGCTGTCCTCTGCAAGTTCAGTGTCTCTATCTTGCACAGGATCTGTTCTATAGACTCATGAACCTTCTGAACCTGTGCCTATCAAAATGACTGAGGATCAGGAGTGTATAGAAAGGATCATGTGCAAGCTAGAGATATCAAAGTCATAAAGGATCTCCCCCAGATGCTCCTCTACATGTCTTCGAAGTTGTTGCTTTGAAGTTATGTAAACATTTTAATTGAGTGGAGACAATTTATCTGAAAATGTCTCCACTCATGAACTGGCATGAACCTGCACAAACAGTTTGAAAGTTTGTGGAAAGTTCATGCCAGGTGACCTGCCATGAACTTGACTTTGCAAAGCATGAACTGGCCAAAATTCATCACAAACTTTAGTTTGTGAGCCGGTTCATGCCCATTCCTAAAAACGAGTGCAGTTGCAATTTTGCAAAGACAGTAAGGTAAAAGTAAAGGTAAAGGTTCCCTTGCTCGAAAGCCAGTCGAGTCCAACTCTAGGGTTGCGGTGCTCATTCCATTTCAAAGCCTAAGAGCCAGCGCTGTCCGAAGACGTTTCCATGGTCATGTGGCCGGCATGACTAAACACCAAGGCACATGGAACGCTGTTACCTTCCCACTGAAGTGGTACCTATTTATCTACTTGCAATGTCTTGCTTTCGAACTGCTAGGTTGGCAGGAGCTGGAACTAGAGACGGGAGCTCACTTCGTCATGTGGCACACTCGGGTCTCGAACTGCTGAGACCTTCCACAGCCTGCAGTTCAGCGTCTTAACCACTTGAGCAGAGTAAACTGACAAGTAATAAGCATCCTCAACCACCCAGTCAATCAGTATTAGAGAAAGTATCAATTGATAATGTGTAGTCAGTGCGATGATCACTGAGCAAGTGGTCCTTGCATCTACTCATTAGCATTTACTCAGCATGTTAGGATCTGCAATAAACTAAACTGAGTTGCACTACTGAATGAGATGCAGACGTGCCAAAAGAATTCTATGAACACTGAATTCTCTGCCAAGTAGAATTAGCCAGCACTGGCTCATTTAAATCCCAGTAAAGAAGATACAAATTAGGTTTTGGCACCTGGGTATGATCACATTTACTTGAAAGTAAATTCCAAATGAAAGCTCTTTTACATGTGAGACTCCAATCAATTTTTGATTAATTTTGTCTTTAATGTGAATAAAAGCCCAACATTGGCTCTATCAATTTAACACAAAAATGACCATCTTCTGTACTCTATTCCACACTAAGAGCATTCACTTCTAGGACAAGTAATGTCAGACAGCATGCTTTTTAGTCACTTCCAAGGATATTTCACACACTGCTCAAAAGCAAACTCAGGTGGGAGGTACAGCCAATCACAGTTTCCTGAATGATAATTCCATGTTGATAGTTCTATTGGAACTAGAACAGGCTTGTGCAGGGAAGACTGTATGGTATCTGTATGGCAAGCAGTACTGGGCACTGTCCTCAAATATCTGTTAGCCCCTCTTCTGTTTTCCCAGTTTTGTTACAAGATTTGGAGGTCCTATAGCATGAATTAAAATGGTCTTTACCCTAATTTTATAAAGCATGGATTTAACAAGTAAAGCAAAATCCACCCCTCCATTCCCTCAAGCTAAGTTTTCAACCCTTGGCTGTTGTCTTAACAAATGTAAAGCTACCAGCTTCAAGAAAGAATGCCAGTGGGCTGTCTTAACATCACACAAGCTTGAAACAGAGGACTGAAATGGACTAAACAATACCTGTTGGATGAAACTAATGTTAATATACATAGAAGTTAGCCCAGGACTGCTTCATGGCTTCTCTGTGGAAGGCAGCATGCTAAACATGGGTGTTCTTTCTGGGCTTTATGGCAATTTATACTTGGGACATGATGTTTGATGAACATGGTATTCCATTGCAGATAGAAGCTAGTATATACAGGGCACAAGTTGAGATGGCTATGATTAAACAAGAATGCTCTTTGCTTTCTGATGCTGATGCAAGGGCCCCTATTCCCTCTACCTCCCCTTTAATACTGTGCAATACCAGATCAGGGAGGGGCAAAACTGAACTCCTGGCTAGATTGTTGAAAGAAGAAGAAATTGGCCTGGCTTACATAAATGAAACCTGGTTGAAAGGAAATGACATGGTGTGTTTGTCCAATTTAACACCACTTGGTTATGCAGTCCTTCACCAATCCCCCCTTGGAGAGTGGGGAGGAGGGGTAGCTATCATCCTCCATGACCCTTTCCCTTTTCACAGACTCCTGCTGCAAAATATCACCAACATCAATTGTATGTTCATTATGTTAGAGTCTCAGGATAGATTAGGCATTTTGCCACCAAGTTCTCCAGCAGGCACCCCGTCTGAGTTGGTGAAGGTGCTCTTGGACATGGTGAGGGAAACACCTATGTTGATTGTACTGGGAGACTTCAACATTCAAGCTCAAGGTTCCTTGACAGGGCCAGACCTGCATTTTACAGCTTCTATGGTTGCCTTAGCTCCCTCTCAAATTGTGACAAACCCAACATGTGAAAGAGGTAAGATCTGGTTTTGGGGTTGGAGATATGGCCTGAAACATTGCCTAACTCAAAGCAATGGTCAGTGTGGCTCCAACACCCTTCAGGAGAGGGTATCCAGTTAAAATGGTCTCCCCATGGAGGCTCATGGATCTTACTGTGCTCCATAATGCTCTGGGGGATTTTAGGATTCCAAACACATGAGGCAGTGCTAAGAACTCCAAGAAGCTATTGACAAGGTTGCCCTTTGTTAACATCTCTCGTCCTTGGAGTGGAACACTGCTCTGTGGTTTACCATGTAGCTGACTGACCTAAAGAGGGCTGGGAGATGTCCAGAATTATGCTGGTGTAAAACTCATAATGAATTCAAAAGACCATGTTATAGCGTGCAGTGGAAGACCCAAGAAGCAGCAGTGACAATGGCAAAGTATCTCAGCATCTACTGAATCCTAAATCTGAACCTGTATTGTCTCAACCACACGAAATTAGCTGTGATTCATTTGTAATTTTGTTGTTAACAAGATCTCTCAAATACATTCTGACTTGGATGCTATTTGAAACATGGCTCAGACAGAAGAAGTATCTAACACATTGTTTAGTCTGTTTATGGATATTTCTAACTCACTTACTGTGATGGATGTTGACAGGATCCTGGGATCTGCAAAGGCAACCACTTGGGCTCTGGATTGTTGCTGTTGCCCATCCTGGCCACTGAACTCATATAAGGATCACATGAATCAGTCATGTCCAGAGGTCATTTCGGGGGGGAACGTGGGGGAACGCAGTTCCCCCGGGTGAGGTACGGGGGGCGGGGCACATGACAAAGCCCCGCCCCCTGCTTCCGGCCACCCCGCTTCCAGCCCTCATTCAGCCAGGAGGAGGCAGGAGAAGAGGGAGGATAAGTTGCTTCCTCCCCGCCTCTCCCCACCCCTGCCTGCCTGGGGCCAGGGAGGGCCTTGGCGGGGCTTCCTTGCACTCCCGCTGGCCTTGCAGGTCCACCGCTGGGCCCCTGATGTCAGGGGGTGTGGCATATGATAATGAGTTATGCTAATGAGTTCCCCTAGCTCTTTTTCTACGAAATGACCCCTGGTCATGTCTATCATCAATCAGTCACTGACTCAGGGCACTTTCCTCCAGCTACTCAAAGAGGCTGTCATCCATCCACTACTTTAAAAAAAATCCCTTCAGGAAAGCCTGCATTTGAGACCCAAGCTGGTGCTTATTTCTGTGATGGGATACATCAAAACAGCAGCATAATAAGAAAGTTGAAATCCTAACACACCCCTGTTGTTTAGGAACTAACCTGATCAAGCCTAGCATTCAAGGAATGGGTAGTTGTCAAAACAACTGCCTCTTGCTTCGAAGGTTGTTAACATCACCTTTTTTGCCACACAAACTGTGTTGTTAGCAGACAGTTGAGTATGCAGTTTTCTACATTGGCACTAAAGCATCATAGTTAATGGAGACAGCGCAGAACCACAAAGCTAGAGGCGTGCTTAGCAAAACACTAATTAAGTTTCAGTTATGAATTAATTTTAAATACAACACTGAATTAATAAGGGCAATGAAGTACAGCTAGCTATGCTGCTTGCTTCATTGTTTGTTATTCCATATAGACAGTGTGTATGATTGGGAGATTAACACCCCCACCAAGGGAAATTGCATTCTGGTGATTAAGCCTGTTCTCTTCCTCTGATGGTTGTAGTATCTGGAGGAAGAAGTGGGTTTAGCCCTTCTGGATTCCAAATGACATCATGTTTTACTTTGCCCCACAGAACTTGCTGGAGGCCACTGGTAATAACACCTTATCCTCTGTACTCCCTTTCCCACATATGGCTGCGGTCACATGGAGCAGTAGCCACGCTACTGAGATGGATGATAGGTGGATTTTCCGGGCACGATCACAGCACCACATCTGGGAAGCGTAGAGCTCCCATGGCGAACCCGAGGCTTCCCTCCGAAGATGCGCAGTTAAAAACTAGTACCTCCGAGGTACTAGTTTCTGGTAACTGCGGGGCAAGGGCGGGCGTCTGATTGCATTTCCGGTGGCATCCGGTGCCCGCCCATGTCCCCTTGCAAAAAGGTGTGTCCCCCCACCCCGGGGTTCCCTTCCCAGCAGCGCCGTTCTCTTCTAGTGCAATGAAGAGGAAAGAAGAGCAGACGAGTCGTTGTGGAGGAGGGGGAGAGAGAGCTTTGCACCAGCCAGCCCCCCCGCACCTTCCTGGGATGAGCAACGCCGGCATCACCTCCTGGGCAAGGCACGAGAGCTGAGGGCGGGGGGGGGGCCTGACGACGACGTGGGGACTCAAGGGAAAGGCCATGGAGCAGGCAGGGGGTTCGTGGGTGGGGGTGGGGTATGACATGCAAAAAGGTTTTTTTTCCAAGTCTCCACGGGATGCGCACAAGGACCCAATGGCGCATGCGCACACTTCAGTTTAAAACCAAAACACAGCCCCGTTTGCCACGCCGCTCCGCTCCTTTGCCACATCGTGTGATCGGCAGCTACCCCCTAAACATGGGACCTCGACGGGACCTCGAGGGGACGTCTGATCGCGCAACCGCGTGTTATTTTGCACCAGGGCAAACAGCCACGCTTCCCCCCCGCATTTTCCTGCCCGTGTGACCAGTATCTGAGAAAACAGGTTGCTTGAAATGTGTCTTTCATGCTGACAAATGTTCCCTTTCTTTAGTACCTGAATTTTAGTTATGGTCAATGGAGCCTATCAATACCCCCACACAAGTAACTAGTAAAATTAAGTACTGAAACCATGGCCTAGGCCCAAGCAGAAAAAACAGATACTGACCACAGTCAGCAGGTTCAGGGTTGCTGTCCCAGGCTGCATGTTCATGATTACGATATGGTCTACTTCTTTTTTTTGTATATAAACTCTCCTAAAAAGGAGAGAATTTTATTGCTTTTCATATCAGAAAGGAGGAAGGGTATATAGAGGGATAAAGAAAAGGTCGTGTGATACTTTCATTAGTATATTAAACTGTTAGTAATAATAAAAAAAATCTTCTTTGGCTTAATTGTGTTGTCAATCGTCTTTCATCTTCTCAGTTATAAACAGTTATTAGTAAAAATTAGTAGTGTCCCACAATATCGCTGTTAGTAAAAAAGAAAAAAAAAACTTTTCAATCGCCTTGCGAACTGACTCTTCTATCCTCGGGCTGGTTTCTCCTCCGATGAAAAAAAACAGGAAGGGTCCTCCTCCTCCTTCTCTTCTCCAACTTTTTAACTTCTCTTCCGGGTCTTCGCTTGCCGCTCACAGCCTTCAACTGCCGCTTTTCAACATGCCTTTCCGATAAAGTCCCAAGCTCTTAGAATGATTTTTTCTCTTTTTATATCTTTCGACTTTGAAATAAACGCTGTCGTTCTTGTAGCTGGATCCCTTATCCACTCCTCCGCTTTAATGGCATTTTCCTCATTCATCGCAGTTCAAAGCTCAGAAGAGGCTATCGTTCAAACTGGAAGCTCCTCCCTTCTTGTTGCGCAGTTCTTTTTCCAGCTCCGACATCTTATTTATTTTGTTTACATTAAACAAAGTTCGCAAAGCGCAGTTAGAAGATAAAACTTCATAACTTCTTTTCAAACAGTCCATCACCAAGTAACACCACTCTTTTCAACCTTCCTTCTCCCCCCCTTTTCTCCTTTAAAATCTCTTTTTAAACGGGAGCACAGGGAATCCCTCCTCCTCTTTCGCTAGGAGGGGGGGGAGAAACGCGCTTAGCTTCTTTTCATCTTAGCGATTGACAAAAACAAATCTTCATGACTTTCCATCAGCGGGTGCCACCACTCTCCTCGGCTTTCGTTCTCCCCCCCCTTCTCATTTAAAGTCTCTTTTTAAACGGGAGTTCGGGAATCCCTCCTCCTCTTTTGGTTGGGGGGGGTAGAAACACGCTTTGCATCAGTTCATTATACCGATCAACAACTTACAATTTCAGCCGTTCCTTTTCATTTCATTCACATTTTCGCTTCATCACTCAGGTGGCGTCTGGCGGCTCCGCTAAGCCCCGTGCGGGGCCGCGAACGTGGCGAGGTTCATTGGGGCATGAGGGGAGCCTCAATTTCCGACCTTCCGGTCAAGAAAGATGCTTTTCCCCTTGCGCGCCCCAAGTCGGAGCCCCCCTGGGGCTCGTCCGGGTCTCCGCTTGCACGGATTCCCCCCTTGGCCGTGGGCAGGCGAAGACGCCCTCGGGAACACCCCGAGGTTGCGTCCGCCATTCGCGGAAGCCAAACCGGAAGCCATGATATGGTCTACTTCTGACAGTAAAGCATTAAAAAAAATAAGGACTCATAAAATTGTAAGCAGGAGATACATTGGGAAGGGAGATCCATGTTACAATTTTGTACCAGGCTCAGAAAAATGATACACAGGCCCTATCCATGTCACTAGGCACCAATTCCTAAAGGGCCAGCTTGTCTTCTCCAGAGCTAGATTAAACCCTTCTTCTTTAAACTAAATCTGAAGTAGAATAGAAATAATGGCCCATTATTACTAGAGTTGACTGAGCAAGCCTTGTGCATTATACTGTCTCTCTATGGCATGAAGAACTTTTCACCATTAATTTATCTTTTGCCATTTCCCATTTCCCATTTGAGTCCTTTCCATCCATTGCTTTATCCCATTCAATTTCACCCAACATTTCTCACATTTTTATTGCTGACAGAGTAATTCATATAGTTATGCATCTTTACTATGATGGAACATTTCTTCTCTAGAAGGGAAAAGTTTAACTTCCCTGATATTAAATGCTTGGCCAAGTACTATCTTTTCTCTCTCTTCGCAATGGTATCAAATATCTTTTACAATTTAGATTATTTAATTTACTAATAGAGGTTGAATATATCTACATATCATGGTATACATGCATTGCAATCACTGCAATAATTGTCTTTATGTTGAAAACCAAAAATCCTATTTTCATGTAGGATTTGTACACACAGGAGATCATTCAAGGAGGCAAGTCCCACCTGTAGCCTGAAGTAGTATGACATATTCTGCCATCTCCTCATTACAGCATCTGATTTCCATCTCCTTCTTCTTCCTGTGCATACTCCTTGATTAATCAAGTGAGTTTTAATCAAATCTGCATGCATTTGCATATGATCAAAGTAAGTACATTAATAGAATAGTTATCACAAAAAGGCGTATTTTGTTTAGGTCATGCAGGCATATATCACTGTGGTCTAGGATTGCCAGTTCCTAGTTGGGGGTGGGGATCCCCTGGTTTTGTGGGTTCTTGCCCCCCCAACAGCCTACTTGGAGTGATGTGCCTACATCACCTGGAAGTGGTGTAGGCACTTCGGTGACATTGGGGGGGGGGATGCTCCATTTTGGGGGGTAAATATGGTTTGAGGGCGATTTTTACCATAGAGTTTTGCCCCCAAAACAGAGTGTTGCCCCCAATGTGGCTACGTCATGTCTGGGTGAGGTAGGCATGGCATACAACATCAGTTTCTGTGATGTTGGCATGTTGGGGGTGATGCTTCTGGCTCCCAGAGCATCCCCCCATTCCCCCGCCAGTATCTTGAAGGGATCTGGCAACCCTAATGTGGTCACAGTTTCGAGGTATGGCTCCTCCTGTGTTCTTTAAGTGAACATGATAAGAACTTCTGCCTGAAAGCAGTGTCAATATTGCTGGATCACAATGCTGTGAAACTGTCAAACGTGCTGGCCTAAAATATTTTGCAGCAATGTTCCTTTTGGCCAAATAATGGAAACAACCAAATTTCTATGTGCTTAATAAAGGGTACAATTTGTTTTTGACATTAAAAAAAAACCCAGTCAAACAAAATTTAAAATCTAGCCTTAAGTCTAAAACTAAGAGATGAATTTTATGTTTAATCTAAAAATGTTTTGCTTTGGAATCACATGTATTTAAAATTCTGCTATCTATCTAAGCTATAGTTTCTTTTTTTTAACATGCTCATCATCCAAGGAGACAAGGTAGAGAGCAGCACAGTGACAACAAAAACAAATTAATATTTTGGATATTATAAGAACACAACTTCACTGTGAGTGGCATATTGCATTTAGCTTCATTTCCCTCTCCATTTTCCCGTTTCCCTTACTAACATTGTAACATTCTGCATTTGCACCAAGAGTTCCTTAAGTATATGTTTTAGAATTCAACATCTAAAAGCACACTCAGAAACGTGAACATGTTATGTGTTGTTTCTTCTCTGGTTAGGCCTTGAAATGTGCTGGCGGCTATTGCAGGCAATGAATTTACTTTGAGGAGCCAAGATGCATCATTAAACACTAATTTTCTCTTTGAAACCAACTTTGAGAGTACCTGCCAAGTGTAAATCACTGCTGTAGTTTAAAGTTCCACTAAAGATCAGATTAGAAATCTAGGGACTCACCATGCTAACATTTGACACTCACAATATATGGGCGTAAAACCCGAAGAATGTGCCACAGGAGACCATTATCAGGCTGAAGCAGAACATAAAAATATACAAGGGTATCTCTGAGCTATGTTGATAACCCAGTTTATGGAATGTGCATTATGTCATGAACACTGACAGCTTTGACTAGATAGGAAAACACAAGCACCTTTCTGTGATAGCAGAGGGTGTTCAGATAGTCTTGGTTGACCTTGTCCAAAGACTACTATGAACTTCTGCTTTCAATTTTAGGCTGCAGTGCAGTCTCACACTTAGTGGACTCCACAAATTCCATTGAAATCAACAGGATTTTAGTAAATGGAACTGAGGCAAGGTTCTGCCGTTCATTTTGTTCTAGAGAGTTTTGTGTGCTTCTTGCTCCATCTCTTGAATGAAGATCTTGGCTTGTTTGTGGATAAAACAATTAACAGCCTTCTACACTACAACAAAGTATTAATACAGATAAGTCATGCAGGACAATCACAACTCATGAAACAGGTCACATATAAATGCAGCACCATTTCCCCATAATTGCTTCATAATTTGACCAAGACAATAATCTTTATTTTAACCATCCCCCAAGTTACCTTGCTTGTGGAGTATTTACAAGGTATCCCATATATAGGGTTGGGAAAGTAGTGTGCAAGTAGTAATTTTCAGGGGGTGGGGATATGTCATGTGTAGAAGCTCCTGTTGTAGTTTCTCTCTCCCTTGGAAACTGCAACCACAGGGGCAATCTATTAAAGAAGATATAAGATAGAAATTCTGCCCCAAGAAATGAGCCTGGGTATCCTAGAATGTGTGGCTCAATATTATGCAAAAGAAAAAGAGTTTGTGTCATTGGTTAAGGGCTCTTTTTGTAGCAGGAGCTCCTTTGCATATTAAGCGACACACCCCTAACGTAGCCAATCCTCCAAGAGCTTACAGTAGCCCCTGTAAGAAGAGCTCTGTAAACCTTTGGAGGATTGGCTACATTAGGGGTGTGTGGCCTAATATGCAAAGGAGTTCCTGCTACAAAAAGAGTCCTGGATGATACTCACATTATCCCAGCAGCAAAGGAAGGAGCAGTTCCATTTCCTGAGCTATGTAAAGTCCAATTTATATTTATATCCCTTATTTTTCATTTATATCCCACTTTTCTCCCTGATTGGAGATCCAAAGCAGCTTTCACAACAACCATGTGAGGGTAGGTTAGGCTGAGAGATTATGACAGGCCCAAAGTCACCCAGCAGGCTTTCATAGTTGAGCAAGGGGTTCGATCCCAGATGTCCCAGGTCCTAGTCTGACACTCTAATTGCTATGCCACACCAGTCCTCTGAGGCTGTTTCCCATTCAAACACTAATGGAAATGGGGTTGATGCTGGAAATAGAAGGAACTCCTGAGCAGGCTCCCCTTGGATGGTTGCAAGCTTTTCACTTTACTAAGTACTGTTGTAACTCCTCCATTGCTGGAGTAGCAAGAGTTCTGGGACAGGGGTTTCTCAGTAGACAAAAAGGTAATATGGAGAGTCTTCTCCAAAGTTAGAAAGTCTGAAAACTTCTGCTATAAAAGTTGTGGCATCTATGAGGAAAAGATTCGAGTTATGTTGTTGCTGTTACATAGTGATAACTGCGCATTCCCCCAGGAACCATAGATTTGTTCAACTACATTTGTTATCTCTATTGCCAAAGGAATATTCTCTCTAGTATGTACTTAAGAGTACCAACACATTTATTTTATTTATTATTTCAGCACAGAACCAGCAAACAAAAGGGAAATATCTGGATATATTTTCAAGATGGTATGTATTATTTAATACACTGTCTTGTATCAGCTACGCAAAAGGCCAGATCGTAAAACAAGGAAGCTAAACCCTGGCTATTAAAATGGATCACATCCTTGCCATGTTCCCTTAATTCTGTTGCTTTATTTAAAAATAAACATTTGCATAAATATTTAATACAACAGCTACAGCATGAAAAGGCCCATTGTCAGTACTCTATGGCAAATACAAGTCCACACATTACTGCTTATGATGGGGCCTGCTTCAGACTGAGACAAATAATATTAACGGGGATACATTACACCACACCCCATATTAATGGGGATACATTACCTCACACGAGTGGGAAAATCTGCACTGAAAGGGAGGCATTTTAGAGGCGGAGCTAAAAGAAGCGTGGGAGCGCGATCTTATGGTCCCCCGCGGCTCTGTCTTCAGGCCGTCGGCAGTCGATCACACCAGAGAGGCAACAGTGTAGTCCCAGCGAGGCAACACGGCAGTATTGAGTTACTGTGCATGTGTGGGTTGCGGACGGCTGCTGGATGCCATGGGCTACCAGCGTGTCTCCAATCAGACGCCCGCCTGTGCCATGCATTTACCGGAAGCTACTACCTTTTCCCCAGTGCCTTTTAAATCTGCTTCTTCGGGCCGACGGTACAGGTTGGAGACAGGTGCGCTACGTTTCCCAGAAGTTGCTGTATGATTGCGCCTGTTTGATGCACCCTCAATCCATCTGTTTCGCGGGGAAAATCCTCCCATGTGACCGGGGCCAATACTTACATATAGCCTTAAACAAACTTTTTTTTTCAATAGAGAGAAAGGGGAAGGGGTAAATGGAAAAGATTAGAGGGAGGATGGCAGTGGAGTCCATTTCCCAGCAGTCTCTTCACCACTTGTGTGATTGCTCTGTGGACTCCATATCCCAGCATGCTGAGTGCTTCTGGGCATTCTCCTAAAGAGAAACTTCTAAAAAAATGGCTGGCAGGCTGACTCCCTGCTTTCTGCCATCTGGTCATGCAAGGAGGGGTAAAACGGCATTGAAGCATGCTAAAGTGGGTGAGTCTGGTCAGGATTCTCTGCCACAAAATAACCTGGCTTAATTTGAGGCAGGGCAATAGCAGATTAAATTGCCCGTGTGAACGCAGCCCATGTCTCCTGATGCAAGCCACTGACTCCCTGTTAAAGCCACCCTGAGCTCGCGTAGCGGGGAGGGCGGGGTATAAATTGAACTTATAAATAAATAAATAAAAAGGGCTGTGTAATTGAACTAACTGGTTTTTGTTGATCCTTGCTAACATACAGTGGCCCCTGCCACACGGGGGGGAATAGCACGGGCAAAGTGTGGCTTTCTAAAGCAGCACCAAAAGAGAGATGCGGTGGCGGGATCACATAGATCCCCTGAGCCACCGCGCACTTTCTCCCCGGCACGATCAGATGCCAGGGGGAAGCCACTACAGAAAGAGCACGACAGCCAAACTGCGCATGTGTGCACATGCGCAGTTTGGTGGGGAGCCTGGATTGATCCGGACAACGGGCGCGGCGGCGATCCTACGGTCGCGCTTGCAGCGGTGCTTCAGGTAAGTCCTCCTCTGTAGGAGGTTCTTTTTCGCAGCGGGTTTTCAGGGTTTAGGGACAGATCGGGGACAGGTGCGTGCCGCTTCCCAGATGTTGCGGTGAGATCGTGCCTGTTTGCTGCACCCCCAATCCATCCCTCTCCTGGGCCAAAGTCTCCCATGTGACTGGGGCTATTGTGGTTCAGGTGAACTTTGTATTGTGTTTGCAGGACAGCACAAACAGGCACTTCTATGCTAAGGTTGCCAGGTGTCTGTTATTGACCTGGACACTCTGATATTTTCATTGACTGTCTAGGGAAAAATACCAAGCATTAAATGTTTCCTCCCCTCCCCAGTTTTTCCCAAACAGTCAGTGAAAAGCCTGGCCTATCTGGGTCAACTGGCAACCTTACCAAGCCCAAACAGCACAAAACATGTTATTTGGGCATGAAAAAGGTGGCACTGAGCCTAAGCGTGAAGCAGCAGCCTCTGCTACTTTCTGCTCGGGGAGTGTTCTTCCCAGGGCAAACAATGTGCTTTGTGCTGTTTGCACTAGGAAGCGGTGGTGCTGAGCCTAAGCACAAAACAGCAGCCTCTGTTGCTTCACACGTGAGCTTGGCATATCTGGTGTTTTTGTTTTAAAAGATATTTGGCAACTCTATTCTGTGCTTAACTAGGGCCCCGGTCACACGGGCCGGATATCATGGGGGGGAGGCATGGCTAATTGCCCTGGAGGAAACTAACGCGCGGCCGCCCGAGCACACGTCCCGGTCGAGGTCCCGTGGTTAGGGGGGAGATGCCGACCAGACGGGTATCCGGCAGCGTGGCACAGAAGCCGCGCCACGCGATCACACTAGCAATCACTCTTTGTGCGCATGCGCTGTTGGGCGCTGTTGCGCAACCTGTGGAGACGGGTGCCGGGTGCCACATAAGTCCACCGGAAACGCAATCAGACACCTGCCCTTGGCCCGTGGTTTCCAGAAGCTAGTACCTCGTAAGTACTAGTTTTTTAATCTGCACCTTCGGCGGGGAGCCATGGGTTCGTCACGGGAGCACTGCGCTTCCCAGATGTTGGAGTGTGATCGCACTCGGAAAATCTGCGGGACTCCCGTGCCTCTCCCGCGGCAACTTCGCCGTGTGACCGGGGCCTAAGAATGGTATTATTTACAAATGATAATACATAATTCAGATCAAAATTTGGGCTTGCAATAGAGTAACAAAACTGTTGTGTACCATGATAGGACTACATGCACGTGGTCAGACTCGCACGTGGCCACAGGAACGTGCCGAGCTTTGCACCACAAGGACAATAGCAGCTACAGATCCTAGAACTCACCTATCAGTCAGCTCGGATCCTAATAGGGAACCAATAGAGGGAATAGTGTGTAAATAATCAAATCACGGGTGTCAGTGTGTGTGTTGGGTGTGTTTTGAATGGGAATATAAGCAGGCCATGGGCCACGCTAGTTATCTCAAGTTCTCTGATGTACTAATAAAGTATGAGCTGAAATCACTACTTCATGCATCAGTCTCAGAACTTTATAAAAACACTTTTCTGTTTCCAGTGTTGTCTTTGGCCCTAGTTTACTCCTGAGTCCTTGAGATAAACAGCAACTGCCTACTAACAGAAAAGCAGTTGGGTTCTTGAGTAATCACATTGCTGCAAAACTGCTGGAAATTTACCAAAAATCATCTGTTGGGAAATGCAGTAAGATAAAAGCACAATATGTAGGACCTCTGTGCAATCTTGTAGTAGGTTTTCATCAGATTCACCTCTATTTCCTCCAGGTCCTTATGAATCATAAAGTCAAATGTTTGTAATCTCAAACCACATGACTATGCTCAAATAAATTCCTGGGAATAACCATGTTAGAGTGGGTCTGGAAGTATTACTGCATTCTGTTCACACAGTGGCCATCAAGCTACCTTTATGAAGCCCACAGACAGGAGGACTGCAACAGCATCATCCTGCCTGTGGCCCCAGCAACTGTTTTAAGGAGGCATACTTCCTGTAGTATTGGAGATAGTAGATATCCTCATAGGGAAGCTGCTGTAGCTCCCTGATCATTTTGGTTTCTCTTTTCTGCACCTTTTCAAGCTCCACCATATCTTTTTCAGGTGCATTGACCAGAACTGAAAACAATATTCCAAGACCAGCCTCACCATAAATTTGTATAGGGACCATATGGTAGTGGCAGTTTCATTATCTATTCCTGTTCTAATTATGCCCAGTATGGAATTTGCCCTTTTCACAGAAGCCAGACACTGGCTCAACCTTTTCATTGAGCTATCCATAACCACCTCAAGGTCCCTTTCTTGATCCGTTGCTGCCAGCTCAGATCCCAGCAGTCAATATGTGAAGTTGGGATTATTTACCTCAATATGTATCTCATTTGCCATTTTAATGTCCATTCCCCCAATTTGAAGAGATCCTTTTGGAGTGCTTTGTAATCTGTTTTTGTCTTAACCACCCTAAATAATTTGGTGTCATCTACAAATTTGGCTAACTTACTACTCACCCGTAACTCCAGGTCATTTATGAACAAGTTGGGAAGCATTGGTCCCAGAACAGATTCCTGAGGGAACCTGCTGCTTATCTCTCTCCATTGTGAGAACCATCCATTTATTCCTGCTCTTTGATTCCTATCATTTAACCAGTTTTTAATTCATAAGAGAACACGTCATCTTATACTATGACTATGACTTAAGCTTACTGACTTGAAATTTCCTGGATCCCCTGGATCCTTCTTTAGAAATGGGTGTTACATTGTCCACTCTCCAGTTCTCCAGTACAAAGGCTGATTTTAGGGTGGCAGTATATGCTTACAAACAATGTCAGTTTAAGAGAATAGCACTAACGACCTGTTTCATGTTCCTTTGATTGAATGCATGATATTTTAATTTTACTATAAAATATTCACAGAGTCTGACTTATTGCATTTCTTAAAGTTCAGTACAGTTAAAATTCTTAGCCAATGATCAGTCTTTGGGCATGGATTCCAGACAACATCAACTCTACTGTTTTGAACCGTAATCCTAATAATTCATTGTGTAGCTTTATTGATTTCTATCAGGATATGGAGATGGCTAAATGTTAAGCATATGCTCATAAAAATATCTGCTTGATTAACACAAGAGAAAATCTGGTTGATATGAGTTGACGACCAGATGAGGAATTCAAATGTATGACAGACAAGTTATATTTAAGTACCACAACAATGCACACAAATGTTAGTTATCCCAGAAATCACTTTTTAAAAGCTCTGAATAATTCAGTCAAGGTTAATTTATAAAAAGTGAAACCAGGAGCTTTTAACCTCTCCAACCTGGGATATGCCTACCATTGCAATATTAATTTTCTTTTCTTATATATCATTTTAGCTTCTCTTTTCCCCCTTACTCTCCTTAGTTGAAGCTAAGACAGAAAAAATGATTTGCCTACATTAACACAGTACACCCCCTCCTTCCTTCCTTCCTTCCTTCCTTCCTTCCTTCCTTCCTTCCTTCCTTCCTTCCTTCCTTCCTTCCCTGCATCTTTCTTTCTTGAGAGCCAGCTTGGTGTAGTAGTTAGGAGCATGGACTCTAATGTGGGAGAACTGGATTTGATTCTGCACTCCTCCACATGCAGTGGCTGGCATGGCCTTGGGTCAGTCACAGATCTCTCAGCTGTTCTCTCAAGGGCAGTTTTTGAAAGAGCTTTCTCAGCCCCACCTAACTCCTTTAGGAGACTCCTTTAGTAGTGAAGGGTGGGGTATACATCCAATCTCTTCTTCTCCTCTTCTTTTGGCAAAAATGTTAGTGGTACTGTATATTTATTTATTCCTTAGATTAAGTTGCACTTTGGTTGTTAGTTCATAATGAACTTTGCCAGTTCGTGGTCTGTGAAGTGATGTCCGTGGAAGCTCTACTGCCATAAAGTTTTAGCGTGATTCGTGGCCATTTGTGAGCAGAGATAGACTGGCATTGATCAATTAAACTGTTCACAAAACTCCAAGGCAACAGTGGGAATGGAATTTTCCAGCTTTGGAAACACCAATAAAGGTAAAGGTTCCCTTGCTCGAAAGCCAGTCGAATCCGACTCTAGGGTTGCGGTGCTCATCTCCGTTTCAAAGCCGAAGAACCAGCGCTGTCCGAAGACATTTCCGTGGTCATGTGGCTGGCATGACTAAACACCAAGGCGCACAGAACGCTGTTACCTTCCCACCGAAGTGGTACCTATTTATCTACTTGCAATTTCTTGCTTTCGAACTGCTAGGCTGGCAGGAGCTGGAACTAGAGACAGGAGCTCACTCCGTCATGTGGCACCCGGGTCTTGAACTGGTGAACTACTGACCTTCCACAGCCTGCAGTTCAGCGTCTTAACCACTTGAGCCACCACAGCTCCTGGAAGCACCAATAGGAACCTTCAAAAGCTTAACAGGCACTGCTGGCTGTCAATAACAGAGTTCCTATTGTGATCTATGGACTCAGAAGGTTATGTACTGAGTGAGCTCTCCTCCCTCTCCCTCCTTTGTTGGCTGGTGAAATGAAAGAGAGGCACAGATTCATTGCTTTGGTTCCTGTTTGCTTGATCTGCTGTCAGTTACTGTTGTTTGGGATTAGGGTGCAGAGGTGGACTCTGGCTCTGACTTTCAGCACAGGGGCTTAGCTATTGTGCCTTCACTTCCCCACCACCTCTCCTACTAGTGATCTGCTCTGCAGTGGGGATTTGGGAGTTTTCTGGAACCAGGGATCTGGTTCTGCTCTTTCTGTGCTCATGCTGAGCACAGGGACTTAGCTACTGGGAGCCTTTCTACCCCCCCCCCCCTCTACTGCTAGTGATCTCCTCTGCTCTCTGCTGTGGGAGATTGGGAGTTTGGGAGTTTTCTGGAACCAGGGATCTGGTGCTGCTCTTCCTGACTCATGCTGAGCACAGGGACTTAACTATTGGGTGCCTTTCTACCCACCCCCCACCTCTCCTGCTAGTGATCTCTTCTGCTTTCTGCTTTGGGGGTTTGTTTTCTGGAATCAGGGATATGGTTCTGCTCTTCCTAAACTCACGCCAAGCCCAGGGGCATAGCTATTGGGTGCCATTATATTCCCCTCCCTCTTCTGCTAGTGATCTCATCTGCTTAGCTTTTAGGTGCCTTTATATTCCTCCCCCCCCTCTCCTGCTAGTGATCTGCTCTGCTGTCTGCCATCGGGGTTTGGAAGGTTTCTGAAATCAAGGATCAGAGAAGCATCCTGTTCCTGTGCTCATGCCAAGCATAGGGGCTTTGAGAACACCATGAGGGTGAAAGTGAGTGGAAAGGGTGCTCGTTGTGGGGGGAAGAAGCCCTCATCCAACAGAGGCCCCTGTCCCCTTCCAGGTCCCAACTCCCTCCTGCTCCTGCTGCCCCACTACCTCCTACTCTTACTGCCCCAAGTACACCCCCCTCTGGTGCCTCCCAGCCCAGTGCCAGAAAACAGCTGTGCCTAGTAGGGGTGTGCAAAAAAATAAAATAAATTGGCCCGATTCTGATTCAGCCGAATCGGGCAGAATCAATTTCGGCTGGCAGAAAGACTCCCGCATGTCAATTTCGGCAGTACCAGCCCATTGGGGAGTCTTTCTGCCAGCCGCATGTCAATTTTGGCCCCATATGGGGCTGAATTGCTGCCGAAATCTGAATTAGCCGGCAACACCCCGAAATGGACCCAAATGGGCCATTTTCAGGGGTGCATTTGGTTCAGACAAACCGAATGCACATGCCTAGTGCCTAGTCCCACTTGCTCAAATCATGGGGCCCCATTTCCAGTCCAACCTGTGGAAACATTTCCACACCCTCCCTAGAGTACCCTTATACTCTCCCTGCTGCTGTGGGGGTACTTTGGGCAGACCCTGTCAAAAGTCTGGGGTTACCTGCCTTTCCATCCACATTTCAGATCCTGGCTGCATGGGTAGATGAGTGTGCAGCCATGGGCAGCCATGGGCAGATGAGTGTGCTCTGGACTCAGGGGAAGAGCTGAATAAAACACCCCCATAGGTGGGTGTGCTCTGCACCTATCTATTTCTGCCCTAGTTAGTGGGTACCTCAACTGAGTACAGACATTCATTATACCCTCTCAGCTGCCATGGGGTACTTTTCGGGACACCTGTTGAAATTCTGGGGATGCCTGGTCTGCCTTTCTGCCATAGAATCATAGAGTTTGAACGGACCTCCAGGGTCATCTAGTCCAACACCCTGCACAATGCAGAAAATTCACAACTACCTCCCCCCCAACCCCCAGTGACCCCTGCTCTATGCCCAGAAGATGGCAAAAAAAAAAAAACACCCCTCCAGAATCCCTAGCCAAACTGGCCTGGAGAAAATTGCTTTTTCACCCCAAAGTGGTGATTGGCATTTCCCAGGATATGTAAGAAAGGTCCAGAAGATCTGAGCTCTGATTCATCCCTTCCTGCCCTCCCTTTCACAATCTGCCTAAGTTCATACAATCAGTTTATCTAGCCTCTGCTTAAAACCCTCCAAAGAAAGAGACCCCACCATCATCCGAGGAAGCCTGCTCCTCCTTTTTTTTTTTTTGGTAAACAAATCTGATTCATCCCTTCCTGCCCTCCCTTTCACAATCTGCCTAAGTTCATACAATCAGTTTATCTAGCCTCTGCTTAAAACCCTCCAAAGAAAGAGACCCCACCATCATCCGAGGAAGCCTGCTCCTCCTTTTTTTTTTTTTTGGTAAACAAATTTTATTTTCTCAGGAATACAACATATAAAACATTTCATTCTATCAATTGTCTACCCCATTCCCAGTTCCTCCCCTCCCTCCAATGGCTTCCCACAATGCTTCCACCCCTGCTCCAAATTACTTCATATCATCAACAATATCAGTTTTTCATCATTACAATCTAAAGATAACATCGTTTGACTTAATATTGATCTAAACATATTAAGTTTTGTTTCACATCCCAGTTCTTTTCCAGATAAATTTTAAAATCATTCCATTCTCCAAAAAACTCATCGTCTTCTTTGTTATTCAGTTTTTTTGTAATCTTATCCATTTGTGCCATGAACAGAACTTTTTGTATCCATTCTTCAACCTCTGGTACCTTTTCTGTCTTCCAAAACTGAGCATAAATCATTCTCGCTGTCACTATCAGGTACCAGAGTAAAGTTTTTTTAGTCGTATTGACTTCTTCCATTTTGAGTCCCAAAAGCAGAATTTCCGGTGCTTTTTTAAAAGAACATTTCAGTATTTTTTGCATTTCATTGTGGACTTTTGTCCAAAAGTCTACAGCTTTCTCACAAGTCCACCACATATGATAAAATGAGCCCTCATGCCTCTTACATTTCCAACATTTGTTTGACATATTTTGATTCATATTTGCAATCTTCTTAGGTGTCATGTACCACCTATACATCATCTTATAACAATTTTCTTTAACATTAGTACATGTCGAGATCTTAATAGAGTTTTTCCACAAATATTCCCAAGTTTCCATATCCACTTCCTTATTCATATTAATAGCCCATTTTAACATTTGTTCTTTAACAGTTTCATCTTCAGTATACCATTTTAACAACACCTTATACATTTTAGAAATATTTTTTCCTCCTCCACTCTCCCATACCTTTTCAATTTCATTTTTTTCCTCTCTAAAACCATAGTTTTTTTTGTCAGATCTAAAAAGATCATAAATCTGCATATATTTCAACCACTCATATTCATATTCAATTTCATTCTGCTTTTTCATTACCCACTCTGTTCCCTCTTTTTTAATTAAATCTCTATATGGCAACCAGTCTCTACCTCGCTGTCTTGAGTAAGATATCAACACTTCTACTGGTACAATCCACAATGGTCTTAAGTCACTCTGGTACTTCTTATATCTTGTCCATACCATATACAAAGCTTTTCTCACCAAGTGAAGTTTAAAAAAACTGTCCATTTTTATCTTGTCATACCATAAATATGCATGCCAGCCAAATCTACAATCATGCCCTTCCAACCCCAACAATCTGTCATTTTCAAGCTTCACCCATTGATCCATCCATGTTAGACAAACCGCTTCATAATATAGTCTAAGATTTGGCATTTGTAGACCTCCTCTTTCTTTGGCATCACAAAGTATTTTCATTTTGATCCTTGGTTTCTTGCCTGCCCAAACAAATTTTGACAACTCTTGTTGCCACTTGGCCAACAAATCCGTTTTATGCAGAATTGGTATTGTTTGGAACAGGAACATCAAACGTGGTAGGACATTCATTTTTATAACTGATATTCTTCCCATCAGTGATAAGTTCATTTTATCCCATTTCTTAAAATCTTGAGTCAGCTTAGTCCATAATTTCTCATAATTATTCTTATATAGGTCTATATTTTTTGCCGTTAATTCAATTCCAAGGTATTTTGTTTTTTTAACTACTTCACATTGTACCAGTTCTTGTAGTTCCACTTGTTTTTGTTTGATCATGTTTTTACATATAAGTTTTGTTTTATTCTTATTTACGTAAAAGCCGGCCAATTCTCCAAACTCCTTTATTTTTTGAAAAAGCAATGTCAATTTTTCTGTTGGGTTTTCCACCATAAACATTACATCGTCTGCAAATGCTCGATATTTGTATTGGTGTCCTTTATGTGTCAAGCCCTTTATTTCTTGATCGTACTGTATTTTTTGTAAAAGTATTTCCAATACCCAGATAAATAATAACGGTGATAACGGACAACCTTGCCTTGTTCCTTTCTGTACTTTGAAGTTATCTGTCAGTTCTTTATTCACATTTATTTTAGCTCTTTGTTCAGAATAGATAGCTTCAATACAATTTCTAAAATGTTGTCCCGCTTCAATCTTTTCCATCATCTGGTGCATAAAATTCCAATTAAGATTGTCAAAAGCTTTTTCTGCATCAACAAACAGAAAAGCTACTTCTTTTTCTGGGTGCTTTTCATAATATTCAATTGCGTCCATTACTATTCTTACATTGTCTCTAATCTGCCTTTTGGGTAAAAAGCCCGCTTGATCTTCAGAAATTACCGTTTGTAAATAGTTTTTCACCCTTTCTGCAATAATTTTTGCAAAGATTTTATAATCGTTGTTCAAAAGAGATATTGGCCTGTAGTTCTTTACATTTGTTGAATCTTGTCCTTCCTTTGGAATCAAAGAAATAATTGCTTCTTTCCATGAGTCCGGCACCTTTTTGTTTTCTCTTATTTCGTTGGTTAAAGCTTCCAGGACCGGGGAAATTTCTTCTTTCATCTTTTTGTAGAATTTCGCTGTAAATCCGTCCGGCCCAGGCGCCTTCCCCAACTTTGTCTCTTCTATTGCCTTCATCACTTCTTCTTTTTGAATTGGACCATTTAATAAATCTTTGTATTCCTTACTTATTTTTGGTAGTGGAATCTCCTTTAAATATGTTTTAATCTTCTCAAGATCAACTCTAGTTGTTTGGAATAGTTTAGCATAATACTTGAAGAAACATCTCTTTATTCCATTAGGATCAACGAACTCTTTTCCATCTTCTATTATTTTGGTTATCATTCTTCTCTCTCTTCTAGCCTTAAGTTGCCAAGCTAAGTATTTTCCCGGTTTGTTCGCCCCTTCAAAAGATTTCTGTTGTAACTTCTTTAAATTCCAATACATTTCCTGATTCCAAGTCTCATTCAGTTGTTCCTTCAGCAACTTTAATTCTTTAATAATTTGCTTTTTTCCAGGCTTCTTTTTTAATTCCTTTTCTTTCTGAGCAATTTTTTCTAACACTTCTGTTTGTTTTTGAAGTTTTTCCTTTTTTTGCTTCACGTTTTGCGAGATGAGAATTCCTCTCATCACCGCTTTATAAGCATCCCATACAATCTGTATCGGTGTTTCTTTATTTAAATTTTGTTGAAAGAATTGTTTCGTTTCTTCCTTTAACATCTCAATTACCGTTTTCTTATCCAACAAGTCTTCATTAATCCTCCACAGAAAGGGTTTTTTCCTTTCTGTGGAACTCCATACCACCGGATTGTGATCTGAATTACATCTTGGCAAAATTTCAGTCTTATGTGTTTTCATTGATAATTCTTCAGACATCCAAATCATATCAATTCTGGAAAAAGAGCAATGTCTATTGGAATAAAAAGTAAAGTCTTTCTGCATCGGGTTCCATTTCCTCCAAACATCTTCTAATTTTTCTTGCTTAACTAATTCAAAAAAATTCTTTGGCAATTTTCCGCTGAATTCGTTGTCCTTTTGTGGTTTTCTGTCTAGACGATCTATTGTCCCATTAAAGTCTCCGGCCATAATAACTTGCTCATAAGTCAATTGTTGTAATTGGTCAGTTATATCCTTAAAAAATTTTTCCTTTGCTCCATTGGGTGCGTACACGTTGATCAACAATGTTTTTTTCTGCTGAATCATTAATTCCACACCCACGTATCTGCCATCTATGTCCTTAAAAATTTCTGTAGGTTGTAACTCCTTCTTCACATATGTCACAACTCCTTTTTTCTTGTTTGAGGCCGCAGAACAAAATTCAATTCCAAATAAAGCATTCTTTAAATATTTTATATCCTGTTTTCTAATATGTGTTTCTTGCAAGCATATCACGTTGCATTTCTGTTTCTGTATCCAATGATTGATTCTTTTCCTCTTGTTTGGTGAATTTAATCCATTAACATTCCATGACAACAATTTGTACTCCATTATGCGTTTTATTTTAAAGTTCTCCAAAGACGTCCGCATTGTCCGCCTTAAATTTATAAAAGTCCATCATCGATCTGATCTGAATCCTCCCACCTTGATACGTAAAGGATAAACCTTGTGGAATCTCCCATCTATATCTGATGCTCAAAGCTCTGAGTTTGTCCGCCAAGGATTTATACCTTTTCCTGTCTTGCAGTATTGTTCTTGGGAGTTCTCTCATCACCATAATTTTGTTTCCCTCTATTACAAAAGGGACGTTGAATTGCTTCTTGAATATCTCCTCTGTTATTGATCTTGTTACAAATTGTACAATTACATCCCTTGGTAAATTCTTCTTTTCTGCAATTCTGGAGTTCACTCTATAAATCAAATCAAAGTCTGAGTCCATTGACCCTTCCTCCTCGCCCAGAAAAGCCGTTATCACTTCCATCATTTTTTCTTTTAAGTTCTCATTCTCTGTTTCCTTAATGCCTCTGAATCTCAGATGAGTCTGCATCCTTCTGAACTCCATCATTGTCTCTGATCTTGTAATTTGTTGAGTCAAAGAATCTTGTTTCTCTTCTATTTTTTGTATCTTCTCCTCTGTCTCTGTAGTCTTGGTTGCATTTGCTTGAACATCCTTCTTAACTCCTTCCATTTCTTGCTTGATTGAAGTTATTTCTGTAGTAACCAATTCCTTCAATGCTGTTATGTTCTTCTCTTGGACTTCTTCTAGATGTTTCAGATGAATCTGAGTTTGCTTCTCCAGTTGGTCCCCCAATGTTTTTTCTATCTGCTCCCCCATGGCTTGTATTGCCTCTGTCATTCTCTTCTCCATTGCTTCCATGGAGGCTTGCATCTCTTTTTTCTCTCTTTCTCTTGACATTTTGGGGGTTGAAGTAGATCCAATCCTAGGTCTCACAACCGGTTTAAGTTCTGGGTCTGAGTCGGCTCTTTTCTTGCCTCTCCTGGTCTCCGTCTTGGCGATTTCTTTCCAATTCACAGATTCGCAAAATAAAGCACTCTTCTAGATGATAAGATTTAGTCCTCCATGCCTCTCTGTTTACGCTTTCCAAAGACCCTTAGAAATATATTAAAAAAGCAAATTTAGTTGAAGTCCTCCTCAAAATGTCGGGCGCAACTTCTCTATGGTAATTTCATGTAGAGTAGGTCAGATTGGTATTTTGCAGGCCCTTCCTTCCGCATAAAACTCACTTCCGGTCCGGCACCTTTAAAAGTTCCACTGTCTTCCTTTCGCTAATGCCCGTCTAGGAATTCAACTTCCTGGATGTTTCACACGGACCTCTTTCTTTGTGACACCAGCCTGCTCTTCCCACGCTATTGTTCGTGAGTTTCGATTTTACAGTTGCGCACACGGCTCCATCTTCACCACAGGAATGTTAAACAATAAGCGTTTTTACAGTTTTTAAAGGCTTCAATCAACTTTTTTCTCTCCGGAATCGGATTTCTGGGATTTACTATTCATTTTCCGCTCAACCGCTTAATTCAAATTGACTCCAAACTCAGTTCAGGTAAGCGGCACGTTTTTGTTATCTAGCACGTTCAAAACGGGTTTCGCATTGTTTCTTTTAACTCACAGTTGTTGTCCTTCTTCAAAGAGGTCGGCTGACGAAGAATTTATGCCGGTAATCCGGCTCGATCGGCCACTATAGAGTTGCTTGGCACTTGCCTTCTTCGTGGGAGGAGGTCAAAGCCCAATTCAGCTTCTTCCGAAGCTGGATTACGCCAACCTCACACTCCCTCTAGGGCGCTGCTGCCTGCTTGTCCCCCCCCCTCGCTGGGGAGTGATGCGTTGGGCTGTGTATTGCCCAAACTGTCAAAAGTGGCCGTCGCTCGCTTCGCACGATCGCGAAACGCTTCAGTCCTCCATCTTAGCCAGACCGGAAGCCGTCGGAAGCCTGCTCCTCCTAACCTGTCTATTTAGATTTGAGGGGTGGCCCTGCCAGCTTCACATCTGTTTCCATTTATCTGCGCATTAGAAGTATTCACCATGATGGATGGGTGTGTTCTGGACCCAGGTGCAGAGTTGAATAAAACACCCTTGTCAGTGGGTGTGCTCTGCACCTCTCTGGTTCTGGCCTAGCTAGTGTATGCCTCAGATGAGTGCCTACGTTCATTACACCCTCCCTGCTGCTGTGCGGGTACTTTGGGGAACCCCCATTAAAAGTCTGGGAGTGTCCACCTTTCCAGCTCTCTTTCGGGTACTGGCTGCATGTTTCAGCCCAGAGTAGGGGTGGTCACACTAGGTCAAGGGTAGACTCAGGGCTTTCAAGCCACCATGTCAAGTTCTTTCTCGGGCCTTTTGAGCCACCATGTCTACTTCTGTCTCAGAGCTTTGACTCACCACATCTACTCCCATCTCAAGTTTTTGACCCACCATGTCTACTTCGGTGGGAAGCCTCGGGTGTGCCACGGGAGCTGTACGCTTCCCAGATGTGGCGGTGAGATCGCGCTCGGAAAATCCGCCTATCTTCCGTCTCTCTAGCGTGCCTAATGCTCCGTGTGACCGGGGCCGTAGATTGGCAGAGAAAGGCAGTATGAAAACATTTTAGTGAATATTTTTCATAAATTAAAAAAACTTGTAGTCAAGGTCTATCCTTTCCTGAAAAGACCTGATGCAGATCCCAGTTCATTAGCACATTATTTTGAAACTTCTCATTGATTCTCTACTGTTTTTTGCCAAAATAAACAACACTTACAAATAGCTTTCTGGATTTATCCTTATGTGCTTTGGAAATTCCTAGATTACATGACCTGGCTCGCAATGTCCTATAAATTGGTATAAAAGGTAAAGGTTCCCTTGATCGAAAGGCAGTCGAATCCGACTCTAGGGTTGTGGTGCTCATCTCCGTTTCAAAGCCGAAGAGCCAGCACTGTCCGAAGACGTTTCCATGGTCATGTGGCCGGCATGACTAAACACCAAGGCGCACAGAACGGTGTTACCTTCCCACCGAAATGGTACCTATTTATCTACTTGCAATTTCTTGCTTTCAAACTGCTAGGTTGGCAGGAGCTGGAACTAGAGACGGGAGCTCACTCCATCATGCGGCAACTCGGGTCTCGAACTGCTGAACTACTGATCTTCCACAGCCTGCAGTTCTGCATCTTAGCCACTTGAGCCACCACAGCTCCTTAAAATTATAAATTTTAAATTGGTAGCTACTGGTAGAACAAGTTTATTATAAAATTATACATTGGTATAAATACACATAAAAGATTTCACTGCTGTGCAGGTAGATGACATTGCAGCTTCATGTTTACGGGTTTCAAAAGAAGCACAGTGCCCTTCCCATAGTGAGTGTTACACAATATCAGTCTTTCCACATCATTCTGAAAGGAACTGAAAATGTCTTTGCCTTTTTCAGTATGTGATTCTGTAGTGCAGGTTTTCTGGTACAGGTGTAATACTGTACTTGCGAAATTGTATTCAGTTTAACAGTGCCTTTCCAAATACGTTGCTCTCATGGCAGCTAACAGAGAACATAAACTTATGATAATATAAACTTATGATAATATAAGAGAATATACACTTATGATTATGGTAAACACACAAGAATATTTGTGATCTACAAGGATCTTCCGATTGTGGATAAATTGCAGCTTTAAAAAACTATGCAATGGTGGTGTGTCCTAATTAACTCTAATTTTCTTAACATTTTTGGGCCTGAGGACCACCCCATCTCAAGGCTTTAGGGTAACAATGTGCTCTTTAATTGCATTTTCCCTCTACCATTCAATATTCCTAGCCATCAACTTCTGATCTGAACAACATTTTAAAACCAGTTCTGGAAGATGCACAAGCTTAGGTTTTGTCAAGTGTTAATGGGAAAATGAATTCCAGCACTTGGGGCAAGCACTGATCAGATCTGGCACTTAGATAATACAGAGTTTTGTTTGAGTTAAACCTATTTCAGAATCTCTTAGGCATGGAAGAAGCCTCATTGTCCTTGGTGTACACTTGTAGAAAGCTGCTTTATGCCTAGTCAGATCATCTAACCTAGTACTTTCACCAGGTTATCAAGGAAAGGGCTTTTCCATCCCAACTCTGCTGTCTGGGATCCTTTAAAAGAAGATAGCAAGAAATTAATCTTCTGCATACAAAGCAACATATCTCTTTAATTCATCTGAGCATCAGCTCTATTCAGCCTCTTCAGAATATTTTGTAAACAGAAAAAAACTATTTCTTGGGGGGGAGACACCAAAATTGTGCACCAAAATAAACTATGGCAAATCATGCTCTTTCTTACTACTGCCATCTTTTATGAAACTGTTTCCAGCTTCAGTAGATCAATTGAGCCTTTAAAATATGTATAGTTTACAAAATATAAGCTTTGTTCATATTTGGCCACTTCAGATCGCTAGGTATTATCCGCAGTCAAACTCATAGGTATGTTTCAGATATTGCATGCTGTTAATAGCATATATAACTTTAAGAAGTCAAAGGGCAGGAAAAGAGTGTGGAGTGAAACATTCTCCTGATTTGCAAATGGGTGCAGAAGGAAAAATGCAGCTCCCCCCCCCTCCAGAATTACATTGGGCAATTTAATGGTAGAACTCCTCACAGAATAAGATCAGTTGACTGGGGTGGGATGCACCCATTAGTCATTGCAGCATGAAATTATTTCCAAATGGCAAGGGGAACACTGGAGCATTATACAATGCGGGGAAGGAGCCAAGGAGTCTGCTTGGTGGCTCAACCTCAGCAAATAATTAAATCAGAAAGTTGAGAAAGGTAATATCTATGCTCCAATGAGAGTCACTTCTTGTATAATCTGGTTCACTAGTTAGCCCTTGACAGAAGGCAAGTGGAGATTTCCAAACTCCTAAACTTTATATTAATGAACAGGAATCTCAGTTTTCAGTTGACATAAGTGACAAACTCTCCTTATAGGTTAGGATAATACTTTGAAAATAAGACCCACACAAACACGCACAAGGCCAGTATAAAATATTCAGATTTTATACTATGCCAGATTTTAGCATATCTGTTTCTAGCATTATTGGAGCTAGATGATAATTATGATTTTTTAAAAAATTGTGTATGTGCAAATTGGCTAATAATGGGGCTGGGCTATCCTATTTTGAATTCACTAATAATAAATCCTTGATAATTTAGAGATGAGATTCTCAAACTATGTAAATCTTCCTCTGTCAAGAGCCTTTGGACTGAACCAGAGGAGATATGGAAGACATGAGAACAGGCTCCTGGCTTTTTTTGTTCAATGTACCATGCCGGGGCGTGATAGAGAGAGATGCTGCTGCAAATTTCATCAGAGCTGTGGTGGGGATCCAATGTTCTCTTCTGCAAGGATATAAGCAGCTGGCAGGAATTTTGATCAGAGAAGCAGCCCATGGGAAACCAGTTAAATAGTGTAACTCCCCCCGCCCCCGCTTTGTTTTAGTAAGAGCAACAAAAACAATTGTGCAAAAGCATAACACAGTTTTGTTTTGGATCTAATGGTGACTGCATTCACGGGGAGAAAAGCCACACCTACCAGCTAAATGGTATGTCCAAAAGTTCTTTAAGAGTGGAAACAACTGAATATGACATTTCCTTCTGATCTTCTTTCAGTTACAGTAGCTCTTCATAGAATCACGGAGTTGGATCCCGCACAAAATGTCTGCTGATGGAAGAAATTTCCATCAGCAGAATGGGACTTCTGCCTATCCCCCGACTATAGCCCCAAATGGCCCACAAAATGCTGCTCCTACGAGACAGGTGACCTCTAGGAACAGCATGAAAGGAGAGTTGGAGTGCTGTAAAGGGAGAGGGGAAGGGGCAAAAACTGGCCTTCATTTCCTTGCTCCAGAGGAAGTTCTCTACTAGATCCAACCCACTGAGGTAGAAGAGACTGGAACAAGATCTCTTCCATCCCACTTCCACCAACCCCTCACAGGTCAACGTAAGCACTTTTGCTTACTAAAAAAATTTCCCAGAAGACTGAATTCAGATACCCTGGCTGAACCTACCTACCTACTGGGTTACAATGGGATTTTAAAAAATCACAAA
>NW_015170276.1:2304959-2318927 GCF_001447785.1 Gekko japonicus
AAGCTGTTGTTGCTGCTGACAGCGTTTCCCCCAGTTTACAACACTTTTGCACAACAGAGGGATTTGCCACTGCTTATCAGTAAAGCCAGTCAAGGTAGTGAGCAGACAAAGGAAGCTCTCAACTACTAATTCCAGTTCTTCCTGATGAGGACAGGGTGGCTTGCTTTTTGCCTCCATGTCCTTCAGCTATAGAAATATTAGTCCAGATGGAGTTGGCAAGAGGGTTTGCTCCTCTCTTAGCAACTGACTTTGCATCCTCAGACCATGCCACATTGGAACTTCCTGCTCTCCCAACTCAGAATTTTAGAACCAAAAATGGACACATGTGGCAGGGAATCCCCCCCCCGCAATGTAGGATTATTTTCTGTGCATTTCTATTGTCTCTTGTTCCATGCAGGTTCTACTCCCCACTTAGAACCCAGGATTCTCTAATGGCATATTTGCCATGAGAGAGGCAAAAGACTCTCTTCAAAGGTTCCCTGTGGTTTATATAGTATTTGTGTCCACTGAACGTACGCATCAATCCCAGCCCTATATTCTGTAGACCCAGATGAACAGCGCAATCCTAAATGGAGTAACACTCATCTAAATGCATCCACTTCCTTAGACTTAGAAGGGTATGGCTCTGTTTAGGATTACAGTGCAAATGTGACAATGGCTACAGGATAAGCAATGGTGTAAGTGTCTCGTATGGCTAAGGTTATTTGGCCAGTTGAGTTGCCAGGTCCAGGTTGGGAAACTCCTGGAGATTTAGGGATGGTGCCTAGGGAGGACAGGAACCTCAGTGGGGTACAATGCCATAGAAGTCTACCCTCCACAGCAGTCATTTTCTCCATGGGAATTGATCTCTGCAGTCTGGAGATGAGCTGTAATACCAGGGGATCCCCAGGTCCCACCTGGAGGCTGGCATTACTAGTTGCATTGACCTGTGTACTAGATATTTATGAGAAACACTCAGATCCTTTTGTTTATGAAGGGGAGATTGAGGATTACAGGCTTTTCTTGCCAACTTTGGTACTACAATTTAAAAGGAAAAAATAATCACAGTAAATATCTCAAAATCTCTCAAATCTCTCACATCTTGGTAACTATTTAAACCTCACTCAGTCTTACTGAATCTTGCCCTTGCCCTGTTAGAATACTAAATAGTGCCCATTTCCTGGAACACAACTGCTGTGTTGGGAAAAGCTGCACCTGCTGAATTTTGGGTTTTGTGCATCATTAAAGCACAAGAGCATGTCATTCTCAAAATGTTGGCAACTCTGCCAATAACTGGAGTCCTATGAACACTTGTTTGGGGATCAGGTTCATGGAATTCAGGAGGACAAACAGTGAGAGTAAGCAGTCTGTGGTTTAGACAGCAAATCAAGTTATTTGAACAACCCTTTATACAATGGTTCAATTTCCCTTTAAGACGGCACCATGTGGATTCTGCTGTGGAATGTAAGAAATGATTAAAGACAAAGCCATACTGACAGACTGATCATGAATTGGCCTGGCTTTCTAACCAATGTCATAAGCTACCGTTTATTTTCTGCAAGAAGAAAGGCAAGCTGCCATGAGTTGTCCCCCCCCCCCCCAAGGCTTATTAAATCGTGGTCCATGGCCCTAAAACACACTTTTATATTTTCTCCTCCTTTGAAGCGTGACAAAGTTTAACCACTTCCAAATTTGCATATTTTCCCCTTGTTAAATATTACAGTTCTAGTCTGTCTCTTATGGCAAAATATACTTGATACTTTTTTTAAAAAGCAATGTATTATTAATCAGCTATTATTGTGAAGGAGAAGTATTTGGCTTCTTAACATATGGTTGTGATTTACAATAGCAGGAACTTTTTGTTTACAGGACTGCATGTCTATAATTTTTAGCTTAGGTTTTTATTATTATCATCATCATCATGATTTCTATTCAAATGTTGACCCATTGCTGATCTTGGCAACAGGCTTTGCATCAGGGTGTGGTTAAAGGGTAGACATACACTGCGCTTTGTGTTATATCAACAGCTATCAGAAGTACCTAATGTTCAAAATCTGTTTTTGCAGATCTGTGGCTGGCTGGGAGCCAGTTGCTAGAGAGTGATATCTAAACATAAAATAATCTCTCCATAAACTGTGGCTTTCTTTTTTTAAAAAATATGTAAGCATGCCCTGTTTTTCCTATCTGCAGAAACATTGGCCCTGGCCCTGCAGATCAGATGGTAATACAAGATAAAAGTCGGGAGAGCACTTTGGGCTTTACTGATTTTTCAGCAGTTGCTTTATGACAATGCAGCACTTTGCAAGGTTAGGAGTCAGCTTGCTACTTGTAGCACTTGTGTAGTACTTGTAGTACTTGAGGGTAGGGTTGCCAGGCCAAGTCTGGCAACTAGCGAGAGGGTGGGGGGTGAACATGGGGAGGGGGGGTGGCACCATTAGTATGATGATGCCACTTCTGGGTACAATGTGTAGTTCTAGGAATTGCCAGAAACTCTAACTCATCATCACACTCACAATGCTGGTGAGGTTTTTTTTAATTTTTTTTTAAATTAAAGTTTATCCCCACCACCACCCACTACAAGCAGTGGTGGGCAGCAGGAACTTGGCAGCTCTGCTCGGGGGTGAGGTGGGCTCCAGATCAATCTGAGCCTCTTAGACGGTTGGTTTTCAGTATCCCTAAGATCTGCATGGCTCTTGTTCCCTTTGTCACCTTGTAGTCAATTTTAACTGGTATTAGTAGATTTCATGTGAAGTGGTTTGCTGCATGTTATTATTTTGTATTTATATATTCAGAATATAGGTCTTTTTGTAATTGCAGTTGTGGGATTTTATTTGACACATTTTTAAAAATATTTTATTATTTTGAGGGTGTTTTTTTTTTTTAAGATTCAATGAATGTCATATATATTTTACAGATCCACTTTTTTTAGCCTCAGTCACTCATGATCCAAGCTTTGGACTGACTCGTCTTTGCTCTTTAGTGCCCAATTTGAGTGCCATCCCGGGCAGCTTTGTAGGTGTGCAGTTAGCTGTGGATGTTGTGTTTCATTTCTTTCTGCCTTGCAGCAGCTTTCACACTTGCCCAGTAGGAGAGATTGATTTCCCTCAGGGTCATGGATGGATGGATCAGGTAAATAAATGATGCTGGGAAGTGAGTGTTGTGTATCTGTGTAGAAAGCTATGAGTCTCTAGGGGTTGTGCAAAAATGTGCATGCAGAAACTGCTGCAGAGCCAGATAGATGGCTAATTATTAATGTTGATCAGATGTTCTATGATTATATTTTCCCACTAAGAGGGGGGATAAGAAGTATAGCCTTTTGTAGGATTTTAGTTTGTGATATCATTGCTTAGCCAAATTGGCTACGTGGTGCCATTAGGAGGTCTTTTCAGTACGAGGGCAACACTTCTGCCCCTCAGCCTTGTTTAACCTCTTGAAATCGTCATATAGCCAAATATAATAGGTTTTGTGATGAAATGTACTCATGTTGTTTACATGATCTCTGGCTGGCATTAACTCAGAAAAAAGGTCTGCTTTTTAAAAAGTGGTTTTAAATTGCAGGTTGTAGGAAGCCTGGCTGTGGCAAGCAGCAAATAGGAAGGGGAATAAGTGTGGATTTTGTGAAATGACCCCTGCCCAATTTCTCCCCCCCCCCTAAAATGTTATGGACAGCAATTTGGAGCAGCACTCAGATTATGACTCATGTATCACACTGCAACTTTGAATATGTGCAGGTATGGGACCCTCCAGAGTCTTTGCACAAACTGTAGCCTGCACAATGGGGTCAGAACATCACAGCTGCCCTCAAAGTTAATGTTTTAAAAACTCTACTTGTTGGGACCTTTATGTTTTTTGAGAAGTCCAGTTTGTCAGAGGACTTAAATATGTAACGTTTCAATACAGACTTGCTCATCTCAGTTAGTAATTATCCCATGTTGTGTGTTTGATTACCCAAAGTCCTTCCTTTATCTAGTTTAAATGAAGATGCTGTTTTCTAAGATGCCGCAGTTCAGAAAGTTGCTCAGTGAATTTTTGTCATTCCATTGTATCTATCAACTCAGTGACCTGCCTTTTTATTCATTATTTAGCTTCCTTAAAAAGAGTGCTTTGTCAGAGTCCTCTGAAAGATGTTTATGTTACTATCCCAAGTCTTCTGATAATTAGTCTCTAAACACTGACCTATTCCATCATGAATCATGCTGCACTAAATACACAGCACAATGATCCAGCGATTCCACAGTTTGCACTCTGAAGATTAGATACCTCAATAATGATTCACGTGTATGTTTGGGTCTAAGTTGTCCTACAGATCTAGAAATTCCAGAATTTTTTTCCATAGTGTTCAATTAGAACTTCTTTCTAAGAATTTTACTGAATAAAATATGAACCAGCAAGAATAATTTCCCACCCAGATGTAACTAATTCTGTTTCTAGAACAGACTCTTTTTGTAATATTTTTACAAACTCCCTATTTAAAGCATATGTTCAGTTTACTGATCCGAAGGGAAATCATCTTCATTTGTGAACCTGTTGCAGTTTGGAAGGTCAGTAGATCAGCAGTTCGAGACCTGGGTGCCGCGAGATGTAGTGAGCTCCCATCTCTAGCCCCAGCTCCTGCCATCCTAGCAGTTTAAAAGCAAAAAATTGCAAGTAAATAAATAGGTATTGCTTCAGTGGGAAGGTAACAGCATTCCATGTACCTTGGCATTTAGTCATGCCGGCCACATGACCACAGAAATGTCTTCAGACAGCCCTGCCTCTTCGACTTGGAAACGGAGATAAGCATTGCCCCCTAGAGTTGGATTCGTCTAGCTTTCAACCAAGGGAAACCTTTACCTTTACCTTGAGCTAACTTAAGCATGGCTTCACCAAGAACAAGTTAGTATCACTCACCTTAACAGTCTTTGAGTTGGGTCCAACCAGGTCTTTAGATGGTGAAGAATGGAGTGTTCCCCTTTGATCATCAAAAAAAGGCTATGATGGGGATTATGAGGCTTGAATAGATAAAATTCACATGGGATGGGGGTTGTAGTAAGGAGAGAGACTGGATTTTCTTGACTGTAAAAGCTGGCTGGGTTCAAATCTTTAACATGCACAGGAGGAACAATTGATCAGATCACTCTTCAGTATCAAGGTGTCAGAGTCTTACTGTTGTGATTGTTGCACATCTTGGCTTATCTGATATTAGTCTCAGGTAGCATGAAAAACTGGCTTTGTTGCAATCCCACAGATGATCTACTCTTCCTTCATTATTTGGCACACCCCTTCAAAAGGTGCAAACATCTGCTTTACCTTTCTAACAACAATGTATACATGGATTTTGTATGTATAGTGAATTATGTTCTTTGTAAAGCCTTGCTTAGGTTAACTTCAATTGTCCTTTTCTTTTCCCACAATCCTGATTATTTCTGAGGGGCTGGACTTCTAAAGTAAGTCAAGATTGCTAACCACAGTTTCTTTGCTTTCTCAGTTTTGGGGACTTTGGTACAGCTTTGGTTGTTAAGCAGAAGTTCGATTATATATCCATGTAAGCACTATCTCAGTGCTTTCCCACAGTGGCGTACCTAGCCTATTTGGTGCTCAGGGCAGATAATTTTTAACACCCCCTCCTCTATTTTATTTTTGTTGTCAAGTCACAGCTGACTTATGGTGACCCTATAGGGTTTTCAAGGCCAGAGACGTTCAAAGGTGGTCTGCCATGGCGCCTCCATGCCAGCCCTGCTTAGCTTCTGAAATCTGACAAAATCAGACTAAGTCCTTTACTTGTCAATCCATGTGTGCTTTCAAGACAATAATTATATTTGTTTCATCTATATCCCACCTTTTTCACTGAGACTCAGGGTGGATAACAAAATATAGAAAACAATTCCATCAGACAGCAACGAGGCATCCAGTAACAATGCAAACAGGACTGGGATTACAAAAATTAGTAGGGATGTCTGTTCCACATCTGTAAAATATGAGACGATTTATAGCATGCAGCTTCCTTTCTCAAGAGGTTCTGCAGAATAGGAACTTTAGGGCCTTGAAGTGACAATATGAATTTTTAATCCAACAAACCTGCTTATTTGAGTGGGGTTCATTGTTTGAAGACTGAAAGGGGTTATTTTAGTTGAATATCAACTTTCAACATATTTTTATATTTATGTCTTTTCAGAAACATAATTTCATAACCTGCCCCTGACCCCTTGGGGATAGAAGGGATTAGAAGTCTAAATAAATAATATGCATTTCTTTTCAACCAGATCAATGAGTATCCTAGGAATAATACGGTATTATATAGGAAAGACAATTCCAACTTTAAGCTTTCTTGATAGTATTAGCATTAAAAATGAATTGAACTATTGAAGTTAACTATTTGACAGAATGTTGTTAAAATGGCTATCATAAAGAAAACTGGTGGACAGCCTCATAAGAGACAGGAAAATTCTTTCATCACCTCCTTATTTTAAAGAGAAGAACATTTGAGTTTCCCATTAATGCCAGTAGATAATCTCCTGATTTTTCAACATTTCTTTTATTAATTTTGGAATGGGATGGCCTCCTAAATGGCTTTTGAACTATTTCATAGCCACACTATGAACTGTGACCCATATAAAATGTATCTGAGTGTACTGTTGTTTGCAGATTAAAAGAGGAAAATTAGTTCAGGAAATTTGCCAGGAATTAAATTGTATCGATGCAAATTTCTGCTCTTCTGGAAGGAAGATATTGAAAATGATCTAATGGGGAAGACTTGGCTTTCAGAAAGGGAGTCTAAATGATTTTGGCTCAGTTTTGTTATCTATTAAATAAATATATATAGACTATAGTTAATCAACATACCTTTTTATGTGCCTGTGTACCACCTGTTTGGGTTGGTATGCCAGCAACTTCCATCACTGCCAGATCCTGTGAAGTGTCAGCATGCAAAACAATTATGTAGCACTGAAATGAATGCAAGAAGAATTGCTAGAGAAGGAAGAGCTGGGCAAGGGGGTGAAGCTGAAGATTTACATGACAAAAATCTTTCCCATAGAGCTGTTTATATGATAATATTGTTCAGGAGGAGTACCAGTGGAAAAGACATCTGACATTTCGAGGAACATTTATTTCCTTCTTCAGTGTATTACAGTATCAAATGGTGAACCATTAAGGTGTAGTCTGAGGTTCCCCTTGACCAGTGATTACTACATCACTCTTCGTACATAGAATGGCTTGATCTCTTTTCTTTGAGTGTTTAAAGTGCCATCAAGTCACAGCTGACTCTTGGTAACTCCATAGAGTTTACAAGGCAAGAAACTAACAGAGGTGGTTTGCCATTCCCTGCTTCCGTGTCACAACCCTGGACTTCCATGGCGTTCTCCCATATAAATATTGTCCAGGGTGGACCCTGATTAGCTTCCAAGATCTGACGAGATCAGGCAGCCTGGGCCATCTAAGTCAGAGCCTTTTCATTTTAGTTATTCATTTTATTATAGATTCTGTTAGCATTACAGACTTTTTTGACATTTGGTGGTATCCAACTGTGTATTTTGGGAGGGCATGTTACCCATTCTATATGGTTGCAATTTTGCCTGAAATGGGCACCACACTTTTTTCCTCTCTCTATGGCCATATAATGTTCTGTTGACTTAATGCAGAACTTGCACTATTTCATACAACAAGAATTAAGTGAAATACAAAGACACTTGAATGAAAAAAACCTCTTAATTTTAATTTAGATTTGATTTACTGCTGAGAAATATTACCACCGGTATGAGCTGAGATAAAGTTAGTGTATTTAGAACATAAAATAATATTTCTCAATAAACATCTTTTATTAACAGGTAAAGAGTTAATAAAACAAACCCTTCGGTCTTACAATTGTAACCTAAGAGAGTAATTCCAAATGCAGATAATTATGGTGTGGCAAACAAGACACACTTTTTCATAACAGCGCTGAAAATAACATACTATTGTTGTAAAGTAGTTTTTCAGTGCATTAGGTAAATTGTTCTTAACAATAAAAACAATAGAACAAGAGCTTTACGCAATCCAGTGTCTTATGCTTTTCTTAAGAAGTGTCATGTTTGATTTTTTGCTACATAGACTAGATCTGCCTAGAATCCTAAAAAAAAAAAAAATTAGGACCAAATAGGTATGTCTAAATAGTTCCTTTACACAAAGCCCTTTTCATAAGCACCTCAAAAGCATGGATCGTAGAAAATAGACTGAGGACAGAACCACTCATTACCATGATTAAAGTGCCCTGGAAGGCTGCATTTAAGGTGACCTTTTAGAATATCTTATCAACAATCTGAAAAATTGAAGTCAATTGTCCAACAGTCACTTCCGATGTTACTATCTTTGCTTACAGGAATGCATACTTAAATGATATTTTTGGCAGAGGGACCATGTCAGTTTATGAATCAAAGTGACACAGATATATCAGTGTGGGCTTGGGATTTTTTGGTATGCTGGCTCATGATTCATAGGTACACATGAACAACCTTATTTTCATTCAACTTCTACATACCTATAAGACAACTTCCGTCCCATTTCCCATTGTTTCCTCTTTCCTCTCTATTTGTCACATTTGTGGTTGTTCCTGGTGATACTACACATGAATCTGCCTTACACTGAATCAGACCCTTGGCCCGCCAAGGTCAGTATTGTCTACTTAGGCTGGCAGCGGATCTCCAGGGTCTCAGACAGAAGACTGGAGAGTAGCAAATGTGACCCCAATTTTTTAAAAGGGATCCAGAAGGGAACCAGGAAATTACAGGGCAGTCAGCGTAACGTCTATCCCAGGCAAATTAGTAGAAACTGTTATCAAAGATAGAATAGTTAGGCACATAGAGGGACAATGTTTACTGAGGGAAAATCAGCATGGCTTCTGCAAAAGGAAGCCCTGCCTCACTAACCTTTTGAAGTTCTTTCAGAACGTGAACAAGCATGTAGACAATGGTGACCTGGTAGACATTATATACCTGGACATTCAAAAGGCTTTTGGAAAGGTACCTCACTAAAGAGTAAACTTAGCAATCATGGGATAAGCAATCATGGAACAAGCAATCATGGGATAAGAAGACAGGTTCTCTTATGGATTAAAAACTGGTTAAATGACAGGAAGCAAAGAGTAGGAATCAATGGATAATGGATAGTTCACACAATGGAGGAAAGTAAGCAGTGGGGTCCCACAAGGATTGGTATTGAGACTGGTATTATTTAATTTATTCATCAATGATCTGGAACTGGAGGTTAGAGAAGTGGCTAACTTTGCAGATGACACCAAATTATTCAAGATGGTGAAAACCAAAGCTGACTGTGAAAAGCTCCAAGAGGACCTCCAGAAACTGGATGAATGGGCAAAAATGTGGCAAATAAAGTTCAGTGTTGGTACGTGTGAAGTGATGCACATTTGGGACAAAAATCCCAAATTCAGGTATAGGCTAATGGGGCCTGAACTTGCTGAGACTGAGAGAGAAAAAGATCTTGGGGTTGTAGTGGATAATTCAATGAAAGTGTCAACACAGTGTGCTGCAGCAGTGAAAAAGGCAAACTCTATGTTAGGTATAAGAAAGGGATTGAAAATAAAATGGCCGATATTGTAATGCCCCTGTATATATCTATGGTGTGGCCTCATTTGGAATACTGTGTATAGTTCTGGTCCCCATATCCCAAAAAAAACATTGCAGAGCTGGAAAAAAGGCAGAGGAGGGCAACCAAGATGATATGGGGTTGGAGAACCTTCCCTATGAGGAAAGGCTAAAGAGTCTGTGACTTTTCTGTTTAGAAAGTGACAACTTGGGGGGGGGACATGATAGAATTATGCAGAGGGTGGAGAGAGTTGACAAAGAGAACTTTTTCACCCTCGCCCAAAATACTAGAACTCGAGGGCATCCAATGAAACTGATGGGCAGTAAGTTCAGGATGGACAAAAGAACATATGAGAAGCCAATGCTCGATCAGGCCAATGGCCCATCCAGTCCAACACTCTGTCACACAGTGGCCAAAAATACCAGGTGCCATCAGGAAGTCCACCAGTGGGGCCAGGACACTAGAAGCCCTCCCACTGTTGCCCCCCCCCCCAAGCACCAAGAATACAGAGCATCACTTGCCGCAGACTGAGCGTTCCTATCTATACTTTGTGGCTAATAGCCACTGATGGACCTCTGCTTCATATATTTATCTAATTACCTCTTAAAGTCATCCATGCTTCTAGCAGCCACCACCTCCTGTGGCAGTGAATTCCATGTGTTAATCACTCTTTCGGTGAAGAACTTCCTTTTATCTGTTTGAGTTCTTGTATTGTGAGAAAGGGAGAAAAGTACTTCTTTCTCTACCTGCTCTATCCCATACATAATCTTATAAACCTCAACCATCTCACCCCTCAACCGTTGTTTCTCCAAGCTAAAGAGCCCCAAGCACTTTAACGTTTCTTCATAGGGAAAGTGTTCCAACCCTTTTATCATTCTAGTTGCGCTTTTCTGCACTTTTTCCAATGCTATAATATCCTTTCTGAGGTCTGGTGACCAGAACTGTACACAGTATTCCAAATGAGGTCTCAGCATTGGTTTATACAGGGGCATTATGATACTGGCTGATTTGTTTTCAATTCCCTTCCTAATAGTCCCCAGCATAGCATTGGCCTTTTTTATTGCAGTCACACACTGTCTTGACATTTTCATTGAGTTATCTAATATGACTCCAAGATCTCTCTTGGCCAGTCTCTGCCAGTTCGGACCCCATCAACGTGTATTTATAGTTAGGAGAGCCAGTTTGGTGTAGTGGTTAAGTGCGCGGACTCTAATCTGGGAGAACCGGGTTTGATTCCCCACTCCTCCACTTGCACCTGCTGATGTGACCTTGGGTCAGTCACAAGCTCTGGCACAGCTGTCCTTGAAAAAGAGCAGTTTGTGTCAGAGCTCTCTCAGCCCCACCCACCTCACAGGGTGTCTGTTGTGGGGAGGGGAAGGGATTCTTCTTCTTGGATTTTTGGCTCCAATGTGCATCACTTTGCACCTGGCCACATTGAACTCGATTTGCCATGTTGATACCCACTCACACATCCTCAATAGATCCCTTTGGAGTGCCTCACAATCCTCCCTGGTTTTCACCACCTTGAACAATTTTGTTTCATCTGCAAATTTAGCCACTTCAGTGCTTGATCCCAACTTCAAATCATTAATGAACAAGTTAAAAAGCATTGGACCCAGTACTGATCCCTGTGGTACCCCACTGCTTACCACCCACCACTGAGAAAATTGCCTATTTATACTCACTCTCTGTTTCTTATTAATCAGACAGTTTTTGATCCTCAAAAGGACTTGTCCTTTTATCCCGTGACTATTGAGCTTACTTAGGATCCTTTGATGAGGAACTTTATCAAAAGCTTTCTGGAAGTCAAGGTAAACAGCATCTATTGGGTCATCCCCCCCCCCGTCCACATGTTTGTTCATTCTCTCAAAGAACACTAACGGGTTAGTGAGACAAGATCTTCCCTTAGAGAACCCATGCTGATTCACCCTCAATAGTTATTGATTTATCAGTGTGCCTACTAATTCCTTCTTTAATGACAGTCTCCACCAACTTACCTGGTATTGACGTCAGAGTGACTGGCCTGTAACTTCCTGGACCTCCTCTGGAACCCTTTTTAAAGATGGGAGTGACATTAGCCACCCTCCAGTCCTCAGGACTGGAGGCAGATTTTAATGAAAGATTACATATTTTTGTCAGGAGATCCACAAGTTCACATTTGAGTTCTTTCAGAACTCTCAGATGTATGTCATCCGGGCCTGGTGATTTATCTGTTTTTAAGTTGTCTAATAGTCATAGGATCTCCTCTCTCATCACCTCAATCTGACTCAGGTCTCTCAACACCCCTCCCAAAATCAGCGGTTCTGGAGTGGGCAAGCACTTCTCATCTTCCACAGTGAAGACAGAGACAAAAAATGCATTCAGCATCTCCACCGTTTCCTTATCATCCTTCAGTACTCCTTTTACTCCTTGGTCATCCAAGGGCCCCATTGCCTCTCTGGCTGGTTTCCTGCTTCTAAGGTATTTGAAGAAAGTTTTATTGTTGGTCTTTATGTTTTTTGCTATATGCTCCTCATATTCTCTTTTTGCCTGCCTAATTACAGACTTGCAATTTGTTTGCCACCGCCTGTGTTCCCTTTTATCAACCTCACTGAGACTAGCTTTCCACCGCTTAAAGGAATCCTTCTTACCTTTTACAGCTTTCATGTAGGCTTTTTTCTATACATTTTTACCTTTTCTAACATTATATATATATTCTGAGCCTCTAGAATTGTAGTTTTAAATAGTCTCCAAGCTTCCCCAATGGTTTTCACCCTTTCTACTTTTCCTTTCAGTTTCTTCCTCACATGTCCCCTCATATCACAGAAGTTACCTATTTTAAAGTTAAGAGTGGTTGTGTTGGTCTTTTTGGGCAACTCCCTATTTATACAAATGTTGAACTCAATAACATTATGGTCACTGTTCCAAAGTGGTGCAATCACTTTTACATCTCTCACCAGGTCTTGGGTGTTACATAGGGCAAAATCCAGGATCGCCTCTCCCCTGGTAGGTTCTGTGACCATCTGCTCCATGGCACAGTCATTGAGAATGTCTAGAAACTCAATCTCGTTTTCCGACTTGAACACATATTAACACAATCAATGGCTGCGTTCAGAGTGGCAGTTTGGCCCGGCAGCCAAATGGCAGCGTTTCATTAGCGGATTAAAGGGGCGGGTTCACACAGGCACATCTTTCAGGCATCCCCCAGCCATACTCAATCCATCTTGTGCCACTTCCCTCCCAAGTTTAAAAAGTTCCAGGTGAAAGTGGTAGCAAACCGTGTGGACAGTGGGTTGATTCCAGTTCCCTGAGTGTGAACGCAAGCGCTGCTAAGGCGGGACCAACCCGCAGTCAATAATAGGTGCCAGCTGGTTCCGCGGGCAGGCACCTATGCGCCCATGCACATAGGCGCATGCAGCCGAGCGTGGAAAACACTGCTAACAGCTCACCAGGGTGGGCCGACAGTGCAAACGCTCCCTTGCACTTTCTCCACAGTATTCTCCCACTTCATTTGCTGCAGTGTGAATGGGAATACCACGAACAAACCGTTCAGGGTCTGTTCTGGGTCTTAGCTACGACTCCCTAGCGCTTCAAACTGCCAGTCTGAACTCGGCCAATGTGTGCATAGTTAAATCACCTATTATGACAGTTATTTTGTCTAGTTGCTTTAATTCATTCATCCATATACTAATAGCGAAAGGCGCCCCCTGCGTGCGGATATCTAAATCCGCACATCGGGAGCACCTGGGGGGCAGGGAGATTTTCTTGCACACTTGGTGCAGTCCCCAGGTGTGCACAAAAATCTAAAAACTTGAAAAAAATATTGGGGGATATTTAAATCCCCCCAAAAGTAAACGCTCTTGGAACTCTGCGGCGGGCTGGTGGTTGGAAGCTGCTCAAGCCTCGCCACGGGTGGGAGGAGGAAGAGATTGGTGGCGGCGGCAGAGGAGACCACCGGAGCCAGGGGAAGGGGAAGAAGGAGATTGGTGAGGCCCGGCGGCTGCAAGCTGCTCGGGCCTTGCCGCCAGGGGTGGGGGGGAGACCGGGAGGGATATCTGTGAGGCCCAGTGACTGCAAGCCACTTGGACCTCGCTTCCAGAGCCGTGGGGAGGAGACTGGGGGGAGACCAGCAAGGCCTAGCGGCTGCAAGTTGCTTAGGCCTTGCTTCCAAAGCGAGGGGTGGGGGAGGAGACTGGGGGGAGACCAGCGAGGCCCGGGAGCTGCCAGTCGCTCGGGCCTCGCTTCCAGAGCTGAGCGGGAGGAGATCGGCGAGGCCCAGCGGCTGCAAACCGCTCGGGCCTCACTTCCAGAGCTGGGGAGGGGGAGATCGGCAAGGCCCAGTGGCTGCAAGCCGCTCAGGCCTCGCTTCCAGAGCAAGGGGGGAGACTGCGGGGGAGACTGGCATGGCCCGAGTGGCTTCAAGCTGCTTGGGCCTTGCTTCCAGAGCCGGGG
>NW_015170276.1:2319003-2371631 GCF_001447785.1 Gekko japonicus
TAGATAAAAAGTTACTGCTTTGGTGGGGAGGTAACAGCATTCTGTGTGTCTCGGCATCTAGTCATGCTGGCTACATGACCACGGACTGAATACTCTCTCTCACATACAGAGCCACCCCACCTCCAACCCTTCCCCCCCATCCTTCCAAAATAATTTATAACCAGGAATCACCATATCCCACTGATTTTCCTCATCCCACCAAGTTTCTGAAATACCCACAATGTCTATTCCCCCCCCAACACCAAGCATTCCAACTCCTTGATTTTACCTCAGACACTTCTAACATCTGTATATAAACATCTATAGTTTCCCATGCATGTTAAGCCCACAACCTTCCTCTTGGTGCCTCGAGACCTTGCCAGGCAGTCCATATCCTTAACCACAGTCTCAGTGAATAATAATAATAATAATAATAATAATAATAATAATAATAATAATACCATTTCCTTCTAGAAAAGTCACAGCTACCCCTTCATCTCTTTGAGATGAGCCATCCCAAACCAGAGACTTTTCATCTTCTGTCAGCTTTCCCCCAATATTCAGTTTAAATGATGTTTATTTGTGGCCAAAGTCCATTTATTAAAATAATAATATTCTGTTTAAAAATTGCTCTGCCACCGTTTTGATTTTAAACACCAGCAGCCTGGTTCCTTCTCGGCACAAGTGAAGACCATCTCTTTTGTACAGCTCCCTCTTGTTCCAAAAATTATCCCAGTGCCTAACAAACTTGAACCCTTCTGCCCTACACCATTGTCTCATCCACGTATTGAGACTCCTGATCTATGGCTGTCTCTCCGGCCCTGCACGTGGAACAGGTAGCACTTTTGAGAAGGCTACCTTGGAGGTCCTGGCCTTGAGTTTCCTACCTAGCAGCCTAAATTTTTCCTCCAGGACCTCAACGACCACTGGCTCTTCCCCAGTACTATTTTTACCAGCCTATCTAGAACACGTGTAATATCTGCTACCATCGCACCAGGCAGGCAAGTCACCAAATGGTCAGTACGCGGGTTCGCCACCCAGCTTTCTACCTGCCTAAGGATCGAATCACCAACTACCAAGAGCCCCCCCCCCTCCCTGCCACGGGATGGTTCCTGGGTGTGAAAGGATACCTGTTCACCAGCTGAAGAAGAGGTCCCTTCTGAGGGCACATTCCCCTTATCCTCAGCACGGTGCCCTGTTTCCTCTTTACCCTCATTCTCCCTGACAGTGGCGGGGCTGCCATATTCAGAGTGGGACGTATCTAACAAGTCCCCAAGAGTCTTCTCCATGTTCCTAACTGACTGTTTCTGCTACTCCAGGTCAGCCACCTTGGCCTCAGCAGAGCAAATTCATTCCCTGAGAACCAGGAGCTCCTTGCTCCGGGCACACACCCTAGACTTCTGTCCAGTGGGCAGATAGTCATACATGTGACACTCCATGCAAAACACTAGATTTGCTTCACATTTTATCAGCACTCGACCTGGTTCTGCCTTGCCTCAGAATATCTGTTTTTACTGCATTGCCTCAGATCCTAGTTTCTGCATATGCTAGTGTGTCAGCTCATCATCGTTTTTGTTTTCAACACTTGCACTTGCATGGGTATGCAGATTTTCCTGTGTCAGTACTCAGATCATTTCCACCTGAGCCAAATTATTCATGGTAAGGTGAGAAATACAGAGGGGGGAATGAAGCCGTGTCAAGTTGTCTGCTTATTGTTCCCTTCGAATCAGAATTGGAGAAAGGAAAAGGTGCTGCTCAAAGCCATATTCAGATATCCTGGGACAATGCCGTACTGACTGCAAAGTCACCCCTGAACGGCTATAAATCTATACAGATGGTACCATAAAACCTGATGAACAAAGAAAGTGAAAGCAGCATGCAGTGTACAGGGAGATTAACCTCCTGAAGTGGCTATGGAAAAACTGCGAGAAAACAGATGGGTGCAGAATCAGCCATTGTCCACCAAATGTAGAGCCTTATCTATCAACCAGTTCAAGGGTTTCACTTGTAACTGGGCCAGAGTCTATGCGTGATTTCCCACAAGCGCTGCTACGCGCTCAGTCTTCTCTTTGGCCCGATGGTACATGTCAATTTCACACAATCAGCTGCGTGACCGCATTTTGCCCCGCAGCTTCGTGTGATTTTCCCTGTGTCTATTCAATCCTGTTTTTTGAGGATTGAGTAGACGCGGGGAAAATCGCACAAAGCTGCAGGGCAAAATGCAGCCACGCAGCAGCTTGTGTGAAATTGACACGTACCATCAGGGCAAAAGGGAGGAGTGAGCGTGGAGCAGCGCTTGTGGGAAATCACCCTATGTGATTCAAACAGCATTGTGTTTGTTAGATCGCCGCTAACAAAGAACCGGAGAGTGATTTCAACAAAAATGATCAGTTTTATTGTAGGTACGAACAAGCGCTTGAAAGAAGTCATAACCAGAACAACTTAACATTGGGAGCTAGGCTCCTTTTAAACATTCCCAGGCTAATGTAGCCATGCCTATTTACAATAAACAACCAATGAGGTTGTGCAGATAACGTCCAATGAAAGTCCTTCCCTCACAGGGAATTGGTATAGTTCTGATTGGTCGCTGTTGTGGAGTGACCAATAGCAAGTTGGCTTGGAGGAGCCTTCCTCTGGCTCGAGCTTATCATGGAGAGTTAATGCGGTGATTCATGTAAGGCTTTTCAAATATACCACAGTGTTACAGCACTAAATCTTACCTGAAAACACAGAACAAGTGAGAATGTACCTTACATTGGATCAACAAGAACGAAAAATGAGAAGAAAACAGAGCATGGAGTCTTTACTGGTTTTTAGATCAGTCTGGAGTTATTTTTTATGTGGATGTGAGACAGTGGAATGCACTAAATTGGGATTTATTTAAGTATGACTATAAATGCAGTGTTGTCATGGATTCATCCTGTCATCTAGCCAGTATTCCAGAGTGTCCAAAGTAATTGCAGGGTATTATATCCCATATTTTTGTACTAGACCAAAAAGTGAGGCATACTCTGGGAAATGAGAGGTATGAAAAAAAAATTGGCTGCATATTATGAATATAACTTGATACATTAAATTTTCCAGTCTTTCTTTGCACTTTCTAACAGTAAGTAAAGATCTCTGCATTACTGTCCAGTAGCAATCTTGTATGGTCTTAGAACCAGTTTCAGCACTACTGACCCTGTGTCGAGACCACTGAATTTTTTTTCCTATTGGAACACTTTATATATATTGTCTGTAAATTTAAAAGCTGGCACAGTGATAATGCTTACAGTTGGGAGATGTGTGCACTGTCATTCAGTGGTTGTAATAGTTAAATCAGCCTCACCTCCTTCATTAAGAAGTATAATTGTAAAAATGCTGGAGCTACTTTCATTTGACTCCTTGTCAAATGATACATGCTAACACATTTGAAGCATGGGGCAACATATCATTGTAATGCACAATTTATATGAAAGGAATGGAAGCATGAGATAGTTGCCTAAACAATAAATCCCACAAAATTGTATGACAGTCCTGAAGGAACTGTTGATTAAAAAAAAATCTCTTTTTTTGAGCATTCACAGAAAGCATTTGTAATTGATGAGTTGACCCAATTATAATTCTAGCCTCGGGGATTCGTCCATCACTACTAATAACCAATTATTCTGTGTCATGTAGCCAGATGGCAACTAGTTGTTAGACAGGTGTGCAAATCTAGAAAACAATCATCCACATTGGTTTTCCTATGCATAAATTCTGAGAAAGGCATCCGGCATTTTGTATTCAGAATGTGGCATCATGGGTTATAGGTCAGACATAACTTATATAGGGGATACACTTTTGCTCATGATAGTGCCTGTATTTTGAGCCCTACAGACATTTATTTTAATTTCTAACACAGTTTTTTTTTAAGGAACACAGTAAATAGTACAGTTTCCTTGGATGGGGAGAGGGGTAGTTTCTAACAGATTGCAAATACATCCTTATTTATTTGGAGTATGCAGTGCCTCATTTCATGGTAAAATTTGGCATATTTCACAGTAAATTTCCCCAAAAGTAGATATTTTACAATTAAATGTAACATATTTATTAACACAGGAAAATACCCTTAAGGATGGATTGGATTTTATGGAAATTTGTAACGGCAAGAGGAAAATATAGCTTTGATAATAAGGTTTTCCTCTGAACTCTAAAACACACTAGAGACTCAACTCCAACTCAGAATTCAGTGGCAGGTACAAAAATAGAATCAGAAGCACACATAAAAATTATAAAAAGACCTGGGGAATTTGAAATTGTAAAGATTTCATTTTTAAAAAAACTTTTAAAAAATAATATTTTCAGATGATGGATACATAAGAGATAAATGTTGTGTTGCTAATGGGCTAGTATGGGTTATTCTGCAGAAATCTGAAGATACTGTTCATCCAGTATTTGCTCCTTTTATTAACCATTTATTTGAAATTACTAAATAGGGTTCAATCAAGTGAAGTATGAGTGAAAAAGAAAATGTACTTAGCACTGGTGCAAGCAATATCACAATGTCTAGTGTTTCACTACAGTGTCGATTTAATCAGAAAATACCTTGCACTATGTTTTGCATATGCAGAAAAGAAACTTTGGGTCAAATGGCTTTAAGTTAACATTGGCAGCCTCTGAGGTTTAATTTTAGCACTTCTGCTTGTACAAGGGCCATTACGCATGCAGAAACACTCCGTGGGATCCAGTTCAAAGAAAGAAGCCCAAAATTGCTATTTCAGGATACCTGAATATTAGTATTTCCACTAAATTGATTTGAAAGTGGGGAAGGGAGCAAAAAGAAAGTTTTAGTCAAAGACCATTTTATTCAGTAGGGCTTACTCCCTGGAAAGTGTCCTTAGGATCGTAACCTGTTTTCCTTCCTTCCTTCCTTCCTTCCTTCCTTCCTTCCTCCGATGCAGTGTGTAGAGGCTTCTGGGAGAGGGCAGTGAAAACCTCTTTGCTATTTTGTATATTTCTAGAAAACTTCCTTCCCCCTTTGTGTTTCTGATTTTCTTTGTACAGATTTGGGCTCAAAAAATTACTGGGCCAAGGAAAATTTCTATCACTTTAACAAAGCAAAGTTGATGTCCTTGTGAATTGTTGTAGATCAACAGAAGGCTATCATTTCAAAGTGACAAATGTGTTGACACTGTTCTGTGAAATTCACCAATGACCACTGGGATTTCATTATTTATGAGACTATACAGGCAAATGCAGTTTGCTGTTAACTATTTAAAAGCTTGTGAGTGGCTAGCAAGTGGTGTGTGAGAGTGCCATCAAGTCGCTTCTGACTTACGGTGACCCTATGAATTAACGACCTCCAAAACGTCCTATCATTAACAGCCTTGCTCAGATCTTGCAAACTGAAAGCTGTGGCTTCCTTGGCAGGCGGTACTCAAGTCATAAACACTATTAGCACACACAGAGGCAGGCTGAATGGATAAACAGCCAAATCTTTTGGAGAAACATGTGTTCCATGTGTTCACCTGTCCTATAAAAATTGTTCTTTCTCCTTTGCTGTTTGATCTTTTCTTACCTAGCTACTGGCTGGCTCAATCCTGTCTCTTATTCCTCTCCATTTTCACTGATGTTCCATACCATCTATCTGGCCTGTGGGCTTTTCATGATTATGTCTACAGCTACTGATTCTGTGAACAGAACCTCATTGCTGCTTGTTTATGTTTTAATTAGTTCTATTATCCTTCAAAATGGCTAATGCTCTGTCGATCAGATTTGAGCATATCAGTCTATATTTTTGGTATATCCTGATCTGGACATTCAGATATTTTCCCACTGTGAACTCAAAGCTCTGCCTTGAGGGCATGTTTTTGAAAACATACATTCCAAACACAGAAAATGTTGTATTTACAGACGCTATCAAATTAATTCTTCTTTTTCCCTCTGAAATGTGACAATATCTCAACTATGTAAATTACACAAAGGAAAAATGAAGGTCATTGACATCTTACAAAAACTGTTTGGAGGAAAAACCCATCCCTTCTGTGTACTGCTATGAGGGCTGTTTCAGATTATACTTCCCTCAGAGACATGGCAAGCCTCCATTCTTAATCCATGGCACCAGAAGAAATAGAAATATTCCCAGAATTAATAAAAGTGTATTTATATTCTCTTTTAGGTCCCTTTTATATAATATATTTTATATTTTAAGAGTATCATTGCATTACAGCAAAGAATTTCATTTTTATTCCTCTCTGAGAGGCAAGCCAGCTGTGTTAGTGCTGCCTTTTTACTAGCCATGAAATGTTATACAATTATGACATACCACCGGTTTAATTTGAATATTTCATGTTAGACAATTGGAAGGCTTTTCTGTCCTTGGAAGGAATCCATTAAGAGTAGGATTCTAACATGGGTAATACTTAGAAATAAAGCCAAACGGAATATATAATTTAGCCCATAACCCCTGCTGCTTTGTCCCTTGGGAACCACTATTTTTGAAAATCTCATGGCACAGAAAAGGACGTACCAATCCAACTTGCCACAAAGGTAACCTAGGAAAAACCTTAAGGATGAGCTGCTGAAGATCAGAGTTCATGTCAGGAATGTCAATGAACTGATACAATTTGTTCTTTGCTCCCAGCTCCTCCAGGCAAGGAAGCGACTATTCTGAGTTCCTTGTGGGACCAAAGACACGTCTTTAATTAGTCTAATTGAAGAAATGAATGCAATAATGGCTGGATTCCTGACAGAGGCTCTGTAAGAGCAGCATGAAAGAGGAAATCTAAAAGAAACCAAATGCCTCTAATGAAAGCATTTTATTTTTTTTAGTCTAAAATTAGCAAGACCCTCTCCCCACCCCCTCAAGCACAGCAATACAAAATGCCAAAAGTGAAGAGAGGAAAAGTGCAGCAAATTGCTTCACAAAAGTCAATGGGAAGCTGGAAGCAGGTAGCTTGTGACCAAACACAAGTTCTTGTCTTCTGGTGCCAAACCCTAAATGCAAACCATCCCCAGCTTCAGAGATTGCAGCTTATGAAAGTGTTCTCCCATCTTTGAAACCCACTTTTGCCTTTTTAAAGCACTGCTTTCTTTAAACATTTCTCAGGATTTATTACAGCAGTGTTTTTCTCTTTTTCTTTAAAGAAAGTTTTTTTCTCCATTGTGTTGCTTATTAGTCTTACACTATGGATTCTCTGAAGTAAATTAGACTAGCTACAAATACATGGATGCTAAACAGGCAATCAAAACAGGGACCTGAAGGTAAATGGCAAAACTGTGTATAGCAAAGTTTTCACCTGGGCTGCAGCCAATTGTGGGGTGGAAAATTATCTTCTGGATCCATGAATTACCATGGCGTCATCTAGGAATCATCTAATACCAGCCCTCCAATTTTGGCAAGGGGGTGGTGCATAAACATTTTGATATATTTATTAAATAATACTTTGTCGAATAGAGGTCAATTACCTAAATGATTTGTCTTCTTATTAAAGCTGGAAAACCTGGTCTTGGTACAGACTACATCATTCTTCAGACTGAAAGACACTGGCAATTCTCTTCAATAAAGACAAATAGGATTCTTGTGGTACCCAAAACACTAGCACATTTTTATTGTGACATGATTAAAGTCTACTTCCTCAGATGTATGAGACAGATCCTCATTTGGCACACCAACAGAATTGTTGAGTAAAACATAAGCAGTAGGGTCAAATCGTTGTGAAAAGTAAGGACAGAGTGTGATATTATGTAAAATTCATATGAATGTAATATCACAATAGTGGTAACAATTGATAACACAACTATAATTGTTTACCAGCCTGCTTAACAGCCATGATAAAGTTCAGTATGCTTGTCTGGGGCCAACAGATAGAGTCTGTGAGACATCCTTATGTTTATCCTGTTAGAGTAAGATGGGTTCTAGTTTTTGTCATGCTACAAAAATTATTGCTATATCAATATGCCCCTCTTCATTTCCTTTGTTGTGAGCCTTTTTTAGTTCACCTATTTTTGTTGCTGGTGTTCTTGATCACTTCTTTCAGCTACAAAAGTTATACATGCTAATTTGGATTCAGACAAAATTGGCAATTCCCACCAATCCCCCCTTCCTGTAGCAGGACCCCTCACACCATTCCTTAGGGTCCTGTATCCCTCAGGGTCAGCATTTTGTGGCAATCAATGGACTGCAGTAGGACAGGAAAGTTCCAGTTTCTGCCACTTGAAAATTTAGTCTGTATTCAACCCATTTTCCCACTATTAATATCCAAGTTTTAAGGCATTTATATACATTTCACACATTTTAAGTTGGGAAAATGATGGGGGTGGTGAGACTGAAGCCTCTATACACCATAGTCCCTATCTGAATTGGGACCCTGAATGCCTCAAAATTGTGTTCCCAATGGGGAAACCCACAAAACAGCATCTGACTGAAAATCCTTGTGGCTGAACTAGAGATGACCATAACATGTAGTTTGGCCCTGAGTATTCTGGTTCTGGTTTTTTATACAATATAATCTTCATCATCATTATCTAAAGGGCAGAGCAATTTGGAGGTAATATGAAAAGATTACTCTCCAGATATTTTCCCGAATAAAGCCTGTTTCTGGCAGCGGAAAATACTTTTAGAATACTCTTTCAGGCATTTCTTCCTAAAAAGCTCTATCATTGTCCATGATCATTCCTCTGACATTAAAACAAAATATGTATTTTAACCTTTGTTCTTGGACTGGGTTCATCCTTCCTGTCTGGACCTGGTGAGCCAATTTCCTCTTCCTATGCAAGACCATATGGTAGAGGAGGTCAGTGCCAGCTCAAATCTGCTAGCAAAGATCACACACACATGGTTGGATTTATCTAGTCCATCACAACTCTTCAGGAGGCAGAGGCAGCTGAGAGGATGATCTGACCTGGCTGAAGACGCAATGGCTTATATTTGCTGCTGGGGTGAACAGCAGAAGTGACTGAAAGATATTTCTTTCTAAAGGCTAAATCTGTGCTTTAGGACCATAATACACTATGATTGAAGGCAGAGAATATGTGGACATGATGCTTTTAGATGTTATACTTGTAATAAATTTATATAACTCGTATGTTGGAGATTTTAATTCTGTACTTTATATCGTTTGTTTTATGCTGCATGCCCGTGTGATGTAGCTGACTGCAAATTCATTGCATTTCCACCTTCCTCACTGAGACTCAGTCCCCCCCATTAAATTTAAGACTGAAATTATATGATCATGTATTTTACTAATTCTTAAAAGTAAATAAACAACATGTTCTCTCCCCCCCCCCACAATGTTAAGAAAAGATTAAAAGAACACTCCTAAGCAGGTCTACTCAGAATCCACCAGTCTACTCAGTGGTCTTACTCCCAGGAAAGTGTCTTTAGGATTGCTCTGTTAGAAGTTTATGTAGTGGCACTTTGAAAATTTTAACTGAACTTTATTCAAGCATTCTAATACTTGATAATATTTTACACTAACCATAAGCATGTATCTAGCATATTTTTCTTGATATTGATGTCTTTTCAGCCTTAATCAAAGCTCCATTCTCTTCAATGAGTCTTAACACTAACAAGCAGCTGCCCGCTGGGTAAATCAAAACTCTGTATCAGTTAGCTGTAAGATCAAACATCCTAACAATTATGAAGCTGGCCAGCTGGTCAATTCAAACAGGACTATTCCTAGAAGCAGGGTACACCTCACAGGTCTTCAGCTGCAGGGCAATACATAGCCTTACCAGTGAATTTAAGCTGAAAGAATTATGTGCAAGGTCTAGCTAGAAAAGCACTGGAGAGCTGAGTGATAAAACAAATGTATGAGATGGCCAGATAAAATCAGCATTAACAGGCAAGTATAGGGCTGTTGTTGTTTTGTTAATTCTGGTATTGCTAGGCTTTTTACATTTTTTACAGTTCAATATTTTATTAAGTAACTGTAACATGACAATAGCAATATTAACATAATACAATATAATAAAATATAAGCATAAACAATATTAATTAACCCCTAATAGTAGTTAGTTAACTTACAAGAAGTGAAATATACTACAGTAACCATGTTGCAGGAATGTTACAGTAGCATGACAATGGAAATATGAACATACAAGTGGAGACCCGCAAGAAACTTATGGGATGGTTATCTCATTCGTCATACCTTTGTTTCCTCTCCTTATCCCCTACCTCTCTCACACTATTTCTCCACTCTGCCCCCCTTTTCTTACTCTCTATTTCTCCTCCATGCATGTGACTGCCTCTCTCTTTCTGACCTGTCATCTTTTTCTTTGTTTTTCTGCCTCCCCCCTTCATCACTCTTTCTCTCTCTTTCTGCCCCCACCCCATCATTCTTTCTTTCTGCCCCCATCACTCTCCCAGCCTCCTGCCTGCTTCCTCCCCCACTCTGCAGAGCAGCAGCAGCAGCAGTGGTGGCAGGCAATGCTCCTAGTCACCCACCTGCTTCCTCTCCCCCCACAGCAGCAGTAGCAGCTGTCTGGGAATCACAACGGATCTCCTAGCTACAGAGATCAATTCACCTTAGGGCTGCCAGCTCCAGGTTGGGAAATTCCTGGAGATTTGGGGGTGGAGCCTTGGGACAGTGAGGCTTGGGGTGGCAAGCAGTCTCAGCGGGGTATGATGCCATAGACTCAACCCTCCAAACCAGCCAGGGGAACTGATCTCTGTCGCCTGGACAACAGTTGTAATTCTGGGTGATCCTCAGTCCTCACCTGGAGGCTGGCAATGGTGGTTCTCATGGAGGAAATGGCTGGAGGGTGGAGTCTATGACATTATACCAGTTCAAAGTTCCTCCCCTCCTCAAATCCCACCCCTTCCAGGCTCCACCCCTCAAATGTCCAGGAATTTCCCAACCTGGAGTTGGCAACCCTATTTCCTTCCTACCCAACAGCCAATCTACCTTTATCTGCCTCTCTGTCTTCTGCTTTCCATCTCCACCCCCCAGCCTCTACCTAGGAAAATTACAGTCTTTCTCCACAGTGGGGACCAAAGCAGCTTTCATTATTCCCTCCTCCTTTTTATCTGCACAACAACCCTGTGAGGTTAGTTAGGCTGAAATATGTGACTGGTCCAAAATCACGCAGACAGCTTCCACTGCAAGATGGGGATCTGAACCTGGGTCTTGCAGACCCTACTTTGAAGCTCTAACTGCTGCACCTCACTGGCTTTCATAGGGTGTCTGCTGATGAACGGTAGCAAGCAGCCGAGGCTTGGTGAGTCATGCAAATCAGGGGGGACCTGGCAACCCTAGACTACTGCCAGGCCTAAGGTTGCCAACCTCCAAGTGGGACCTGGAGACCCCCCAGAATTACAACTGGACTCTAGACAGCAGAGGTCTGTCTCCCTGCAGAAAATGGCTGCTTTGGAGGGTGGACTCTGTGGCATTATACCCAGCTGAGGCCTCTCCCTTCCCAAACCCAGCCCTCCTTAGAGTCCCCCACAAAATCTCTAGAAATCCTCCAGCCTGGCATTGGCAACCCTTATCAGGTCTGGCCCCAAGGCTCCTCCCTCCCTCCCTGAAAGGCCAAAAGAGGCTTGGAAAGGGCCCTTCCCCCACCCTTTTACTGACACAGCTAGTTAGAAGCTGAACATTCTAATCTCTCACCATTGATGCCTGAAGCAGATCCCTGCAGAGGCCATTTCAGAAGGTTTTGGGGGGAATTCAGCCATCCCTGAAGGGATTTTTTTTTTTTTAGTTTTTGGATTTTTCTACAAACCCAGGAAATCTACTGACTATGTAAAAAAAGCTGTTGGGGGAGAGTGAGCCCCCTGTTGGTGGAAATAAGTATCCACACAGAAGAAAAACCTCTGGCTAATAGAATAAGGAAAATAATAAATTAAAACAGAAACAATAGTAACCAATCATATATGTGTGTGTGTGTGTGTGTGTGTATCCATATATGTATGTATGCATGTGCAGACAGATGGAGGATAGATACATAGATGATAGATAGAAGACGGACAGGCAGGCAGGCAGGCAGGCAGACAGACAGAGTATATGAGAAAATCTGGAATGGAGGATGGGGCAGCTGGTGAAGCTGCTTCTGAATGGCAGCTGTGCAGTTTATAATCAAACCAGAACACTGGGGATAAAGATAATTGTGGGGACATTTTTGCATAGATGCATTGACAACACGTATTTGAAGGAGTAACGAGTTTAGATTGAATATTATTGTTCTAGGCCCTCTACTCTACTACTACTACCTCTGCTACAATTTCATAGCTGTGTGTTATGTGCTCCTATTAGTCTGTCATTTCTTCACCAACCAAATGATCTTCACCTCTGTGGTTCAGCATCCCCATTGTGCAAATTCCAGACCCCAATTGGCCCCTGGGTTTGTTATTTGCCCTGTTGGGGGGGGGGGTGCACATTAAGAAAATGTAGTGTCCACTTTGGTCCTAACAGTCAGTTCAGGATCTATCAATAAGCCCTTTTCATTTGAGTGTATATGTGTGTGTGTTGTTCTGAGCCTTTTCATGTTGCTCATTTTTGTTGCAGGTGTTCCTGATTATTTTATTTCACTCGTTCATGAGACATAAATAGTGCTGACAGCTGCATAAATTTAAAGGTAAACATTCAGGAAGCAGAAAATGGAGTTTAAAAAAGGTTTGCAAAGTACAATTGACAAGGATTTTTTAAACTTGAAATGGTGAGGTTGTGAAATTCATTAGCATCCCTACAGTCAAGAAAAAAAATGATCAAAACATTCCATTCACTGATAGGGGTGGAACCAAAGGCCCCATGCAGTGAAAGGAGGATTCGAGTGACTTATCACTGCTATGCTGCCAGCAATAAAAACTTTAATTCTAATGCATGATCTATTTAAATTAATTTGTAAAATCTGAAAATGCCACAATGACCATTTTGGTAAAAAAAAGATATTACTTACTTTGTGCTTTATTCAGTATTTATTTTAAATAATAATAAACTATCTATTGGGTAGAGTACATCTCTGAATACATTAGTGTATAATTGTGTGTGTGTGTATGTCTTTTATTTGGAAGTAATGACTGCCCCACAGCACTGCATGTTATTATTTTATAGTAGTTATTACAAGTGGGGCCCTGTGAGACTTACGGGGGGGGGGGGGTTCAATCTTTCCCTCCGCTTGCTTGCTTGTCTGACCTCAGGGTCACACTCCCCCACCACTGGAGGCAACTGGTAAACTTGCAGGGAGGGGAAATATTGCCCACCACCTAACTGTGGCCTGCCTGCCTGCTCCCTGCTGCTCTGCTTGCCCACACATCCTTTTACCTGCCACTCCCTCCTTGCCACTGTCCTCCTCTCCCGATTCATGTGGGTGGGTGGGTGGCAGCAGCTCTTGCTTCCCCACCACTGCCTGCCTTCCTGCAGAGGAGAGGCAGCAGTGGTGGGGCTGGCCTCAGCAGCACAGGGGATAATCAGTGACTCCTCCTATCTTGCCTGACAACAGTGCTGCTGCCTCCGTGGTGGAAGGAGTGTTAAGGCATAGGGCAGCTTCTGGTTCTCCTTCTCCACCCATAGAGGAGAGAAAGCAGTGGTGAGGCTGGCATTCGTGGTAGAGATGGCTCCCACTCCTCCTCCTCTGCCCCATTCTCACCCACTTACCTGTCTGCCTGCCAAAGAGAGGCAGGAGTAGAGATGAGCAGGCAAGCAACAAGCAGGCAGGTGAGAGTCAGGGCAAGTACAAGGCTGGCCAGGTGTAAGGCAGAGTAGGCATGAGGCAAGTTATGGAGGCAAACAGTCATCAAGCAGCCAGAAGTCAGGGCAACAATACCAAGCCTTATGGAAGCTATTGAACCAGCAGGCTTCTGCAGGCTTATATAAGAAAAAAATCTCCATTGTCTCCCCCTGGCCCCAGTCCAGAGGTTTAAACATCCACAAGATGAGGCCAGGTTCACTATAGATACGTTGATAGTACTTATAAACCAAAATTTATATGAGTATTGTGATAATAAAATAAAATTATTGGTCTTGTTTACAGGAAAGAGTTTACCTGCAGTGGGAGAGCAATCACCTTATGATAATTTAGTGAATCAGAACCAAAGTTGCCTCACAACCAATGTTCATGATTCCCACTGAATGCCATGGTACTTTCTGATGCAGCTAACTTGAGAAGCTAAACATTTTCTGAACTATGAATGAGCAAAATTAGTTACAAGGGCTTGGGAGTAAACACAATTGAATAATTAATTTTTAGTTAGACCTGCTTAGGATTGCTTCTTCAGTCATGAACACATCATTTATATCAGGTTAACAGCAAAATTACATGTTGCCTCTGCATATGAAAATATACAAAATGGGTTCAGTCCACCGATTCCCTTCTGCTAAGTGATATGCGTTCCAGAAGATTCCTCACTTAACAGAAGAGAGCCATTTTATCCAGCTCTTTATGTACTGTTTCATACAGGGGGGGGGGGAATACAGTTCTGTATATTAATTTTGTGATATGCTTTAATGTTAAAATAATATCTTGACCATAAAACCTGCCTAAAGTTAGACTTCAACATTCTGGACCATGCTGTCCTTTAATCCTAGATGGTATATTAAAATTATGATCACATATTCTTTACCAGTTAATAAATCAATATGGTCAAAGAATTTACCTATGGGATATGCTATATTTATTATTATTTTATTCAACAGATCAGGCATTCTAGAGTCAAATGAATTTTCAATAAAAATCAATCCTACTGAGATTAATATGATTCTAGGAATTAAATTAGTAAAATTAACTTTTAAACCCCTATGTTATCAAAATGGTAAATAAAACAAATGTCACATAAATCGTAGTGGGATCCTTTATTATGCCTAATATTACAGCATGATCCAAGTTATTAAACAGAGAGGTTGACTGAATGTAGCTAATGATATTGTTTTAGGACGTACTAATGTAAAACAGAGATAGGCTAGAAAACTGTGTTGGTTTCATTATTTCCCCCAGTCCCACACAATTTTTAAGCAAAAATGTTGACAATATTTCAGAGTAACAGATTAGTTTAAATAACAACAACAACAACAACAATAACAATAATCAGTGTTAGTTCTGAACTAAGAAAATCCAAATCCTGCAATCAGATTAAATTATTTGAATTCAAGAAATAAGAAATCCAAGTACCTATATGGGATTCCTGGGCAGAGCCCATATCCGTCCTGTGGTAAAATCAAAAAGCAAAGTCAAGTTTTTCAGCCAGGATTGGTTCTGCAATTTGGGGAAGGTCCAGTATGAAGCTCAAGACAAAAGCTGTCTGTTTGCTAAGTTTTACCTCCCCCGCTTCCATGGGCTGGGGAAAACTAACCTTGCTCCTTTCTTTTCTAGTGACTGACCAAAAAAGATTTTAAAAAACCACCTCAACCAGTCCAGCTTTTCCTTTCCCAGTCAACCAGCAATCTTAATAGATTAGGATATATCCAGAAAGTTCTGAAGCAAACCAAAGCAGGGGCTCATGGACAGGCCGGTTATTGGACTGGTGCTTGGCCTGGCTGGAGGTGAACCAGCTAGAGTGATACTGTTCTATAAAACAGGCTAGGTTCCTACTAAAGTAGTCATGGCCAGCCAGAGGTTTCATACTGCCTGGTAGGCATGGAGGCTGGCATTATATACTCTTCATTCTTTGTGTGCCTGAAGAGATCTCTGGGGCCTGTTCACAACCCATCCAAGGTACCTAGTCAAGCTATGTTTAATCACAGGATTTCCAGTTCACCCCCAGTTCCCTGCCAATGGAAAGGAAAAGTGGAATTGAGTACAGTACAGGCAACAAGACCTAGCAACCCAGTTCCCAAGTGTCCATACCCTTCCTTGGGTGGACTGCTTTGTGGGACTATCAGGTATTAAAGTTGGCAATCCATGTTTTGTTTATTCTGTAGCTGGGCTCAGGTTTGGAACCCCTGTTAAGACATTCCTAGAGGAAAGAAAGAATTAATGGGATCTGGAGTTAGAAAAAATCTTATACAAGAAAATGGTTAGCGGTTGTAGTGGACATAGTTTTGGCTACTTCTTTCCCTTTTTCAGGCCATCTTGGCTTATGCTTTCATCCTGGGACAGGAGTATTTTATTTCATACTTCTTCTTTTTTTGCTAGCCAGAGGATCCTCAGTCTGCCATGGTTAATCATGGACCAGTTCACTCTCTCTCAGCTTAACCTACTTCACAGGATTGTAAGGCTAAATTGGAGTGGAAAGGAACATGTACATTGCCCTGAACTCTTTCGAAGCAGGAGGAATGGATAAAAATGTGACACATATTTTCCTCAGAGAAAAAGTCAAGGTATGTTTGGGCCAGTCCTGAATGAGCTGTTCCTGGTGTGAGTTCCGATTTGGCTGTCCAGATGCTGAAGAAAAGGATTTTTATTCAAACATTTCTGTCTGACACTTACAACACTCTGTGTGTTTCTGAGTAACATTTCCCCATTATTATGTATGATTGTTTATCCTTCTACTCATTATTTATGAGCAACCATAAGGAATTTGTTTTAGTGATTGTTTGTGTCCGATAGACATGAGTCAATGGTTCTTTAATTCTATGGCATGAAAGACTTGAAAAGAGAGAAACAATGACATATCTAATGCAGCATTATTATTATTATTATTTAAAAAACCCTGCCTGTATTATTTATATTAAACTGTATGGCCTTTCATTGACCAATGTCTGCAGTTGTTTCTCTCTATGAAATTGTGAAACAAAGGTCAGACAAAATGGTTGTAGCTTGGTGGGCCCCACTGCTCACTTGGAATTTTCTAAAAATCAAGAGAATGAAGAGGTGATCACCTGATACCAGTGGTGGATAAAGGCATACCACCTGAGGCAGCTTCCATGCCTGGCTGATGCCAATTCTCACTATCTTCTATCTCTAATGCCCTGTTACTGCTGCCCCCCCCCCAATCCACAAACTCAGGCCACCACTTCTCCTTGTATCACTGCAGAGCTGGCCATGGCTGATATTACAAGCCAGCATGGTTACAGTTAATTCTGCAAATGATTGTGCACAAAATGAAATACGAAGACATTGGCTGAGATACAGATAGTAAAGAAAAAGCACCTAGTCCCTCCTTTGGGGTCTGGTGTGTAGGCTTACCTATCCTTAGTGCACAGGCGACTCCGGCAGCTTCAACACTAGGCAGCTTCAACTCCCATCTTTAAAAAGCGTTCCAGAGGATATCTGAGAAATTACAGGCAGTCAGTCTGACGTCGATACTGGGTAAATTGGTGGGAGTGACATTAGCTACCTTCCAGTCCTCAGGAATGGAGGCAGATTTTAATGAAAGGTTACATATTTTTGTCAGGAGAGCCACAACTTCACATTTGAGTTCTTTCAGAACATCTGGGCCTGGTGATTTATCAGTTTTTAAGTTGTGTATCAGTCATAGGACCTCCTCTCTTGTCATCTCAATCTGACCCAGGTCTTTCAACACCCCTCCCGAACTCAGCGGTTCTGGAGTGGGCAAGCACTTCTCATCTTTCACAGTGAAGACGGAGGCAAAAAATGCATTCAGCTTCTCAGCCACTTCCCTATCATCCTTCAGTACTCCTTTTACCCCTTGGTCATCCAAGGGCCCCACTGCCTCCCTAGCTGGTTTCCTGCTTCTAAGGTATTTGAAGAAAGTTTTATTGTTTTTTGCTATATGCTCCTCATATTCCCCTTTTGCCTGCCTGATCACGGATTTGCATTTTATTTGCCACAGCCTGTGTTCCCTTTTATCAACCTCACTGAGACTAGCTTTCCACCGCTTAAAGGAATCCTTCTTACCTTTTACAGTTTTCATTACTTGGTTTGTTAACCATGCAGGCTTTTTTCTATACCTATTTGTGCTTTTCCTAATGTGCCGTATATATTTTTTTCTGAGTTTCTAGGATTGTAGTTTCAAATAGCTTTCCTGATGGTTTTGACCCTTTCTATTTTTCTTTTCAGTTTCTTCCTCACATGTCCCCTCACATCAGAGAAGTTACCCCTTTTAAAGTTAAAAGTAGTTGTGTGAGTCTTTTGGGGCAACTCCCTATTTATACAAATATTAATTACTTTATGGTCACTGTTCCCAAGCGGTGCAAAACTTTTACATCTCTCACCAGGTCTTGGACGCTACTTAGGACCAAATCCAAGATCGCCTCTCCCCTGGTATGTTCTGTAACCATCTGTTCCATAGCACAGTCATTGAGAGTGTCTAAAAACTCAATCTCATTTTCCCGACTTGAACGCATATTAACCCAATCAATGTGTGGGTAGTTAAATCACCTATTATGTCACAGGTTATTTTGTCTAGCTGCTATCTTTAATTCATTCATCATTTTATAATCCTCCTCTGTCTTTTTATTTGGTGGGTGATAACAAACTCCTAGTGTTAAGCTTCCTTTGGGGCCCACTATTTCAACCCATAGCATTTCCAGAACCCTCTCAATCTTACTGGACTCCATACCCTCTCTGACATACAGAGCCACCTCACCTCCATCCCTTCCCCCCCATCCCTCCAATATAATTTATAACCAGGAATCACTGTATCTCACTGATTTTCCTCATCCCACCAAGTTTCTGAAATACCCACAATGTGTATTCCCCCCCCCCAACAGCAAGCATTCCGAGTCCCCAATTTTACCTCAGACACTTCTAGCATTTGTATATAAACATCTATAGTTTCCCATGCATGTTAAGTCCACAACCTCCCCCTTGCTGCCTCAAGACCTTGCCAGGCAGTCCATATCGTTAGCCACAGTCTCAGTGGACAATTCTAATCAATTTCCTTGTAGAAAAGTAACAGCTACCCCTTCATCTCTTTAAGATGAGCCATCCCAAACCAGAGACTTTTCATCTCCTGTTGGCTTTCCCCCAATACTGAGTTTAAAAACTGCTCTGCTACCTTTTTGATTTTAAGCTCCAGCAGCCTGGTTCCTTCTCAGGACAAGTGGAGACCGTCTCTTTTGTACAGCTCCCTCTTGTTCCAAAAAGCATCCCAGTGCCTAACAAACTTGAACCCTTCCCCCCCTACACCATCATCTCATCCATACATTGAGACTCTTGATCTGTGCCTGTCTCTCCGGCCCTGCACGTGGAAGAGGTAGCACTTTTGAGATGGCTACCTTGGAGGTCCTGGCCTTGAGTTTCCTACCTAGCAGCCTAAATTTTTCCTCCAGGAACTCATGACTGGATTTCCCCACATCGTTGGTGCCAACATGTTCCACGACCACTGGCTCCTCCCCAGCACTATCTACCAGCCTATCTAGAACACGTATAATGTCTGCTACCTTTGCACCAGGCAGGTAAGTCATCATATGGTCGGTATGCGGGTTCGCCACCCAGCTGTCTACCTGCCTAAGAATCGAATCACCAACTACTAAAAGAAGAAGAAGAGAAGAGGAGAAGAGATTGGATTTATACCTTCACTACCCAAGGGAATCTCAGAGCAGCTTACAAACTCCTTTCCCTTCCCTCACCACAACAGACTCTCTGTGAGGTAGGTGGGGCTGAGAGAGCTCTGATAGAAATTGCTATTTTTCAAGCCCTTGGTGAGGGAAATAGAAACTAGCAGGCCTTGAGGAGGGATACAGAAACTAGCTTGCAAGGGTTTACTTAAAAACATATACATTAGTGTTGCCAGCTCTGGGTTGTGTGACAGTCCTGGAGGTTTGGGGGGCAGAGTTTGGGGAGGGCATGATTTGGGGAGGGGAGGGACCTCAATTGGGTATAATGGCATGGAATCTACCTTCCAAGCAGCCATTTTCTCCAGGAGAACTGATCTCCAGCCACTACCTGGATGTTGGCAACCCTAGTATATACACATATATACATCACACTCCCAGAATTTGCTACCTGAAAGCTGTTCATTAAACTTAGTTGAGGTTTTTTTTAAGCAGTTTGGGAAGGTTCAAAAATAACGGAAATTAATACATGCACATTGGCAGCATTCCCCCCTCGAATAGGACTTGTACCTAATCCTTTCATTACCTCATGAATTTGGAAGAATTTAAAGAGCAGACCAGGAGCCAGGGAAGGGACAGTTTTTGTACACCTATCCACTGTTAGGGAGGAAGCAGGCACATGTGTAGAATGTACCTCTGAATCCTAGCTATTGTCTATGATTCAATATTCATTTGCCTCTCAAAATTTGCCTCTCAAATGCATATAATAATTCAAATCACACTTGGAAGACACTCTGTTAAAAAAAGGACTTGTCACACGCACCTTCTTTTCAGGTCAGCCACTCCAAAAATGCTCTAAATACTGAAATGAGACATGGAAGAAACACTCAAAAAAAGCTTTAGAATAATTTCTTTCTCTCCCTGAGCAACTAATGCTCTTGAGAAGCATTAGAGTGGGCTGTCATGCATTGTAGACGCGACAAAAGCAGTGAGCTATCAGATGCACTACTTGGAAAAAAATGGCAATTAAATGCTATAGTAGAGACCTTTAATCTATGGGTCATCAGGGATGAATGGACAGCTATTAGACTGAGATAATGCTCTGTTTAGTACAATTATTATTCAATTAATAAAACAGGAACTTTTCATTCAGAAGAGCTATTGGAAACAGTGTGGAAATACTGTCTTGTGGGAATAAGTATTATAAAATTTGGAGCTTGCACTACACAATACATTTTGGAATATAATTTATATTTTTAAAGCTGTCACTCCTTAAAATTCTGCAGAACTTCACCCATTTACTCAGTGGGGCTTTATTTCTCTCTCTATTTCCCTGTCGTTCTATTACAACTGCTCGATTTGACTGTTATGTTCTGCTGCGTAATTGTATTCCTTTGCTTATTTATTTTTTGGGGAAAATACTTGTGGGAAAGTAGAAACACAAAAGAAATACTAGAATGTTGACTTTAAGGTTAGTGAAAAGTTTGAGTGCTAGAGAAGGTTTGTTGTTTATTAGTTTTATAGCTCCTCAAGGAGTTGTCTTCCATCTTCCAAAAGATCTCTTGCAAAAGAAGAGAGAAGAAGAAATTTGATTTATATCCCATCCTTCACTCTGAATCTCAGAGCAGCTTCCAGTCTCCTTCCCCTCCCCTCCCCACAACAGACACCTTGTGAGGTAAGTGGGGCTGAGAGAGCTCTCAGAGAATTGCTCTTGAGAGAAAAGCTCTGAGAGCACTTGTGGCTGACCCAAGTTCACTCAGCTGGCTTATATGGAGGAGTGGGGAATCAAACCCAGTTCTCCAGATTAGAGTCCACTGCTCTTAATCACTGCACCAAACTGGCTCTAAAAAGCCATTTAAGGGGAACGTCTGGGAACAGGGGAGATAAATCTACACACCCAATTGCCCCACTTCAAAGAAGATGATTCTATAAGGTTGCCTCCAGTTTGGTGTTGGAGAGCCAGTTTGCTGCAGTGGTTAAGTGCACAGACTCTAATCTAGGAGAACCGGGTTTGATTCCCCACTCCTCCACTTGCAGCTGCTGGATGCCTCTGGCAAGCCATAGTTCTGTCGGAGGTGTTCTTGAAACAGCAGTTCTTGAAAGAGCTCTCTCAGCCCCACCTACCTCACAGGATGTCTGTTGTGGGGAGAGGAAGGGAAAGGAGTTTGTAAACCACTCTGAGACTCTGAGTGAAGGGCAAGGTATAAATCCAATCTCCTCCTCCTCCTCCATGCTTGAGAGGAGATGGATGGAATGGCATGTCAGGCATAGGCGTAAACTTTGCGAGGGCTGGGGAGCTTGCGCCCTTCCCGAAATTTTCCACAGGTGACTCAGCCTCCCCTAGGGGCCACCAATGCCAGCCACTGTTCCTTGTAAGGCAAACCGCAACTCACAAGCCTTCCCATCCCCCCCACTGATTTTAAAGGCGGAGGGGGGGAAACCCACTTTGGGTGGGTTGGGGGGAAGCCAGGGGACTTGCTTCCAGAAGCTAAGCCCCACTCCCAGAAGTCCTCAGTTGGGCCTGAAGGAGCTGGGGGTGCTGCATGTGGTTACACTTCTTTCCTACGCTGCCGCACAGAAATGTAAGAAGCGAGTTGGCCTGCGGCTTCAGCAAGGGTGGGGGGATGTTTTTTGGGGGGGCAGAGAGCCAGACTGGCTGCAGCCTTTGTAGACAGCTGGGAGCCTTTCCCCCCGGGGGCTATGGAGGCTGCAGCTGGTCTGGGGCTTGCCTTGGGTTGGCAGCCATGCAGGGGGGGGGATTGGGGGGAGGCCAGCATCCATGGAGGATCGCCAGCCTTGGGGTGGCTCAGTGGCCAGGAGCCCTTCCTGTGGCCTCATGGTGCCACTTTTTGTTTCCTGCTCCCTGTGGCTTTGCTGGCCTTCCTTCCCACTCCACCCGCGGCCTGCACTGGCCTGGAGGGTCCTTCTCTGGGTGGCCTCCTGCACCTTTGTTCTGTTAGTTCCCTTTCCATCTCTCCCCTCCCTCTCCCCCCTCCCTCCCCCCCTCTCTCTCCTTTCTTTCCTGTCTCCCCATCTATCTCCTTTTCCTTCCTTCCTTCCTTCCTTCCTTCCTTCCTTCCTTCCTTCCTTCCTTCCTTCCTTCCAAAACATCCCTAGTTAGGATTGCCAGGTTCCCCCTGTCCACTTCTGGGGGATGGGGGGAGGGGTGGCCCCATACAGGTTGGGAAACTCCTAGAGATTTGGGGGTGGAGCCTGGGGAGGACTGGGACCTCAGTGGGGTACAATGCCATAGAGTCCACCCTCCAGAACATCCATTTTCTTCAGGGAAACTGATCTTTGTAGTTTGCAAATGAGCTGTAATTCCAGGGGATCCCCAGGTCCCACCTGGAGGCTGGCACCCCTAGCTCCAGTGCTGAAACTGCAAGCTCTGGTTCTGCTGTGTGAGTAGGTGGATGCAGACCACTGGCATTGGCTTGCATCTGCTGAATCACCCTGCTTCATGTAGGATGCACAACAGCCAGGTGGAGGAGGGGAGAGGTGTCATTCTACCAAAAATGAGAGTGTTTGGGTTTGTCATTCCAGTCCCAGAACACCTCTGCTACTCCCAGGGGCCATCATTCCAGTTGCAGAGCACTGAGCCTATTCCCCATCATTCCACTCTGCAAATTTAGAAGCTGCAGGGATTACATGATTAACATGGCTACCCCCTGCTATTTTATTATTTGTAATTTCTCCTCCTTCAGAATCCTGATATTTTCCTTTGAATTATTTTCAGTCCACCAACCCCAGCCTCCCCCCCCCCAGGAAATTGGAAAGTCTATGTCCATGATGTCAGGGTCTCAATTAATTGCTCTCAGCATTCTACAATTAAGGATACATCAATCTCCAATTTAGACATTTATTTTCTTCACTATCCCCCCCAACTGAACCCAAAGAAATGATAACCATACAAACTAAGCTTGTTATTCCTGAATCTGATAAACATCTCCTTTATGTTACATGCTAATTTACTGCTCACCCTCTGCCTATACGTATGGACCAGTAAATTCCATTTCATTGTTTCTGAAGAAGTATGCACGCACACAATTTATTTTTTTATTTTTTTATTATTTGGATTTTTATCCCGCCCTCCCCGAAGGCTCAGGGCGGCTAACAAGGGCAAAATGCCAAATTGTAACAATAAAAGCAGTATAAAATACAATAATACAAGTATTACAGTTAATTAAAATTTGTAAAAATAAGTTTTCAGTGCTCCGATACTCACTCCGAATCATAAAACCAAGATGGTATTCTGAGGATGTTTTAGCTAAACAGCAACAATATATGTCCCCACAACCCTGTCGTCCACACCCTCGATGATTCCCGTACCTGCGGTAGTATAGTGCGGTGATGAAAAGGTGTTGGTGGAATAATGGTGGCGGTGGCTCCTACTCAAAAGCCTGGCGGAAGAGCTCCGTTTTGCAGGCCCTGCCACAAAAGCTCATACCTTGAATAAAACTTTTCTGGTCTTAAAGGTGTCACTGGACTCAAACTTTGTTCTGTGCAGGGGGAGTCAATGTTTGTTTTCCTGGAAAAGGAAGTTGTGGGGAGGGACAGCATCTTGCCTAGTGTTGAAAATGTTTCTGATTAGCATAAACGACACACTGAACTAACTTAAAAGAACAGAGCTTGAAAGGGGAAGACTGGGGAGGGGGGATGTTCCAATGCTGAAATGGAGCCTAACCAGTCAGTGGGGGAAAGTTTTCTACCACAGAAACAAAGCCCCCCCCCCAAAAAAAAACTTCAGTTGCAAAGGAGCAATGGGGACAATAGAACTCCTGCGCTTCCTTGCTGTGTTACCCATGTGTGAAAGACCATTGTTTGTGTGTGTGCTGCAGCCCAACAGACTCCAAAGAATGGCATGGTGATCACCGATCATCAATCAATCACAATTGGCAACCAGTCACAGCTGGGATATTTACAACTGACAATTATGACACGAGACAGTCCCACCAGAGTGCAGGCATCCCTCCGTCTGAAATGCCAACAACTAGGCTAACCCACCCTGGCTCAGATAATAGTGGTGTAGTATGCTGTGTCTCATTTCTTATAGCTATACACCTAAACATGTGTCAAGAGTTGCCTGGTCTCATCATTACTCACTCAAGATTGTCAACATTAGCATTCTAATGATGCCACCCAGACCCTCATTGATTCTCACAGTAATCTATGAGAGGTTGCCTTGAGCAAACCTCCCTTTATCCTCAGATCCCTCAGAGAGCTCACCAATTTACATTTCCCTTTTGGCTAAAAACTGCATGATCTGTGCGATGAACCCTAGTTAGGGCCAGCCAGATATGGCCTAGTTAAACAACCACCACCTTCCTTCAGCAATGCAAAATAGTTGAAGAAAGATGTTTCTGCACGCTAATCTAGGAATAAAACTCCAGAATTCATTCTTGACCCTGAAGTGCCCAGCTAATTCTGCACTGCCAGTCTTTAGGGCTGAAACAGCAATTGCCAAGGGCAGAGAAGTGGAAGCAACCTAATAGTGCTTCCTCTCTCTTCTGCTTGGCTGCCGTACATGAGGTGCTCCAATGCTGAAAAAGGCAGGGGCAAAATGCCTCCTGAACCATTCAGGGAGGAAGCAGACTTTAGCTGGAGACCTACGGACATGTTACCAACAGTGTTCACTCTAAGCTGAGTTAGTGTGAGCTAGCTCACAGTTTTTAGCCTACAGCTCACACATTTTTGTCTTAGCTCAGGAAGGATGGCTCCAGCCCCCAGGACAATCTAATTTATGCAATAGCCAAATCACTCGCTCACAACTTTAATGCCAGTAGCTCACAGATTAGAATTTTTGCTCATAAGACTCCACAGCTTAGAGGGAGCATTGGTTACCAAGTTTTTGATGCATAGGAGCCTGCAACCCACCTTTCAGGTGAACATATACAGTTGTCAAAATTCAGTTTGTAGAAGCTGAATCTCTTTTCCCTTCAATAATATGACCTCTATACCAAGCTGCATAAAGTGTCTGAAAGAAAGCGTTGAAAGGTGCTCCATTACCTGTGTGTGACTTGATGTAGTAGGGTGATGAATAGGACAAAACTGCATATCTAAATACTTCTTTCTTCAGAGCAGGGCTCCTTGCCTTGGAGGAAGTTTTTACCATTAGTGGATCAGAATTTATGTATTTATTTTTTTATTTATTTTATTTTTACACTTATATTCCGCCCTCCCCAGTGGGCTCAGGGCGGCTAACAGAGGCCAGATCATTAGTCTAGCCATAAATAAAAACATATAAAAAACATAATAAAAACATCAAAACATCAACACTAAAGTGCTCTATCCAGTTACTAGAGTCCTAGATCCAAGATGGTATCCCCACGACTCGAGCTGGTATTCTCAGCATACATATCCAGTGGCGATGGCCTTTCCGAAGTAATTCCTTCCTAGGGCCCCGTCAATGCCTCCATTCAGATGTCTTGATAGTGGTGGTATAGTAGGGCGGCGGCTCCTACTCAAAAGCCTGGCAGAAGAGCTCCGTCTTGCAGTCCCTGCGGAACTGCTCAAGAACCTTTGAATCCAATCCTCTGTCTTCATAACCTGGGCGAGTCAGGTCTCCATTATCTATTCTCAAGCCTTTTCTCCTTCTTAACAAAACAACTTTCTCCAACTTAACAACTTATTTGGAGGGAGGGGGCTCATGATTCCGACCGCCCCTTCCATCGTATGTTTTTAGTTTATTAAAGCTTCTGGAATAATTTTCCTTTCTTGTGATGACCGTGTTTCTTCCAGACAACATCTCATTATTTCAGGCAACTAGTGGTAATACCTGCAGAATGCTGTCCCATCATACGAAGAACAGATTTCCTTCATGAGCTGTCTCTTTTCTTTACATATAAAGTGCCCAGAACATCTGGAAGCAGAAAGACTATAGGAACACAGTTTCCAATACCCTTTTGTAAACATGATAGGACTGCCGGCATCTGCTTTTTCTTTTTCTACAGCCACTTTATAAATAAGGAGATGCATGCCTTGAAGGACAGCAGGACATATAATGTGAGCAGTAGGTTTATCTGAACACTGCCCTTATCATTTGTCTGGGAAAATGTTTATACCAAATGTATTCAAATATTGATAAGCAATAGATGCAAAGGAATCACTGTCTTTTTCCTTTCTTTCAAACACTCCAGCATTTGGTTATGGCAGGATATTTGGAAAAGTACAGATTTTGCTGTCCCTTCCGAAGGCTGCAAGAATGCAGCTGAGTGCCCTTGTCAGCAGCCCTCCAGTTGTGCCTCTGCTACCTTGGTAGAATAGCTTCTTGCTGTGCCAGAGCCTGTAGTGAGGAAAAGTGAATGCAATTGACTTCAGCGTAAGTGATCTGAGATGGAGTTCCCCCTCCCAAACACACACACTGGATGTAACTTTGACACACACAGTGGATGTAACGTTGCTCCTATGGCTTTGATTTCAATGGTGGATTAAAGTTAAATGGAGTCCAGATCTTCCAATATTATATTGCTCAGACATCTGTGCCCACTGGCCCTTCCTCCCAGAAGGGATGTTTGTTTTTCTCCTGCTCCAAGTCCTTGATCTTCTTTCCAAGTGAGGTAATTCAGCCACTCCTAAGACTGCCCTGGGGCTTCCTGGCTCCATGCCAACCAATTATGTGCTCTGCCACCAATACCTATTTTTCTCTCTCTGCTTTTCAGTTTCTTTTGATTCCTGCACCCCATCTCTTAATAAAGAGCCTTACCTCTAAGGATCCTGGGCCTGGCTCAGGGAATCTCTTCTCCTACTTTTAGTGGTAAAAAAATTGGGCTGTCTTTGAATCCCTGGATCATTTTATAGTGAACTGTGTCAGGACTGGCTCCAAGTTTTTAAATAGTTCCCTGAACAGAAGACCTGCCCATTCTCCAACAACATCGTATCACTCATTCATCCCCACATTAATTAAGCCATCCTCCATTCTCGTCTCCTGAGCACTTCTGGGAGGCTTACATGTGATACAACTTGGCTTTTCCCACGGGGAGGAGTCTGCTGTCTGGACACTGCAAAACAGTGCATCCACGCACCAGCAAGTGATACCATAATTGAGGGTGTGCTGCACATATCATTTATGCAATATTTAAACAGCCCTTCTTCCTGGTTTCCCAACAGAGATGCAAACTGATTACCACATTCTGTCAAAAGAGTTTGCAAGAGAACACTGAAGGGACTGTTCCTGCATGCTAGGGCAACTGCTCTACATGCAAAAGGTCCCAAATTCAGTCCCCAGCACTTCCAGTTATAAGGGATCAGGTAGTATGTGATATGACACACCTGTTCCTAAGACTCTAGAGAGCTCTTGCCCATCAGAATAGACCACGCTGGCCCTGGATAGTCTGAATCAGTAGAAAGCAGCTTTATGTGTTTATATGTCCTTTAGCCTTTAACAGCAGTTTGATCTGAGTTACTGCTTTTCTCACAGTGGAGGAAAGCATGGTCACTTCTGGACATCTGTATACTAAGCTACTACTAAAGGCACGGGAACATCAATCGGTAAAAATATGGTGCCAATCTTATTCCTTGGTTCCAGGGAAATGCAAGGAAAGCAGATCATGATGGATCAAGGTCTTCCAAAAGTGCCTGGGATACAGGCTCCTTCAGTGCTTACCACTTATCCCAACCACTTTTTGCCCAGCCAGGGTTGTGTATGACTATATGAAGCTGTCTTATAATGTGTCAGGCCTGCCTCCCTCCATCTTCACTGACTGCCAGCAGCTCTTTAGGGTCTCAAAAGCAGAAAAAGTTATTTCCCAGTACCTGCTACCTGACAATCTCATTGGAGATGCCAGGGATTAAAATGGGTGCATATGACGTTCCATTACACTGAACAGTGGTTCTTCTATTCCCAGGTAGGGTTGCCAGCCTCCAAGTGGGGTCTGAAGGTCTCCTGGTATTACAATTAATCTCCAGACTACAGAGATTTGTTACTCTGGAGAAAGTAGCTGCTTTTGTGGGTGGACTCTATGGCACTATACCCCACGGAGGTCCCTCCCCTCCCCAAACCCCACAGTTCCCAGGTTTCACCCCTTAAATCTCCAGATATTCCCCAATCCAGAGCTGGTAACCCTATTGCTAGGTCACTTCTGATATCAAAGCTTGACTGAAGAGGGAAATGGTTGGCCTGATAAGAAGAAGAAGAAGAGATTGGATTTATACCCCACCCTTCACTTGGAGTCTCAGAGTGGCTTACAAACTCCTTTCCCTTCCCCTCCCCACAACAGACACCCTGTGAGGTGGGTGGGGCTGAGAGAACTCTGACACAAACGGCTCTTTTTCAAGGACAGCTGTGCCAGAGCTTGTGACTGACCCAAGGTCACATCAGCAGGTGCAAGTAGAGGAGTGGGGAATCAAACCCGGTTCTCCCAGATTAGAGTCTGCACACTTAACCACTACACCAAACTGGCTCTCTGCAGGAAGGTATCTGATGTAGTGCGCTTGCACACGAAAGCTTATCCCGTGACTAAAACCGTGTTGGTCTTAAAGGTGCCACTGGACTCAGACTTTGTTCTGCTGCTTCAGACCAACATGGCTACCCCGCGTGAATCAAGCTGTAGGAAGGTAAGCCTCGGGGGGAGGGGAGGTTCAGCACCCTCTTCCATTTGGTGTTAAAACTAAAGAACCCTTTTTCTCTTTTTCAATGTGAGTGGGACAGACCCATGCTTAAACATACAGGAAGTCATCCTCATATCTCTTTGTTCCTCAGAGACAGGCAAAGGCAAAGTGAAAGAACCACCAGGAGTTTTTCATAGGGCAGAAGAAAAGTTGTAACATGACTGTTGGATTCTCAGAAAGGTATTCATTGCTTCAGACAGTGTTTCTTCCCTTCCCCCAACTCTTTTCAGTGCTCAGCAGAATAGTTCTACTATGGCTGCTAGCTATGTAGATTGCAGGTTGTTTTTCAGATTTGCAGATGTGCACTCGTCATTTCCAGATGCCGCCCGCCTAAGACAGTCACTCAGGAAACATTGTGAGAAGCTGCAGGTTTCTCATAAAACAGGCCTATAAACACAATGGATGCTGACAAAATAAGCCTTACACCCAGATGCTTCAGGGATAGAAAAGGAAAAGAAAAAAAACCTTTCATACACAGTCAGTTCTTTGTTCACTCTTACCTGGAGGGTTTCTGTGCGAAACAATAAATACAAAGAAGCAGACGATCCAGCCCTTTTTTACTAGATACATGACACCTATTTGCAGATAGCTGTAGCATTTTTGGGTATTTGCAGTCTGATTGTTAGCACGAATACGAACTCCTCCACATGAGAAGGGAAATGAATAGCAGGCCATTTGCATCACCTGTCATGGGATGTGCATTAGGACCAATTTATATAATCTCCAAGATCAAGTGGTAGAGCCTTTACTGGGTGCCAGGATTTCAGGCTGCAAGTGGAGGTGGTGGAGGGAGTTTGAAAGTTTGAAGGTTTCTCCGTGAAAGGAACTCTGTGCACAAAGAAAACTAGCAAAGTCCTTGATCATTAAGGATCAATCAGTGATGTATTCTCATATCAAATGTATCTAGTTGATCCAGGCATTTAGATAGAACTACATAATTTGGACCAGATAAGTATTTGACAGTTTCACATTTTAGTTCCGTCAAAGTATTTGAACATTCTATTGCCCCGGTCACACAGGAGGTTTAGGGCTGGAAGAGGGACAGATCGGGGGCGCAGCAAATGGGCGTGATCAAACTGCAACATCTGGGAAGTGGTGTGCACCCGTCCCCGATTTGGCCCTTCAGGCCGAAAATGCGCATCAAAAAAGAACCTGCTAAAGAGCAGGACTTACCTAAAATGCCGCAGCAAGCGCGGCCGTCGGATTGCTGGTGCGGCCGTCTGCAGGAGCAATCGAGGCTCCCAGCCGAACTGCCCATGCGCACACATGTGCAGCCAGCGGCCTCGTGCTCCTTTCCATGGCTTTCTCCCCTGAATCTGATTGTGCCGGGGAGCAACTGCGTGGCGGCTCATGGGATCTGTGTGATCCCGCCGCCGCGTGTCTCTTTTGGTGCGGCTTTCAAAAGCCACACTTTCCCGCATCAATTTCCCACCATGTGGCAGGGGCCTATGGTGACTTCTCCTGGCTCTATGTTATTTGTTCGATTTGGAGTTCCATATGTTCTGGTGTATTATTGTAAAATGCTTTTATCTACACTGGTAGCCATTTAGGGCATCAGTTGGCCAAAAAGCAGGACCCAGGCATGTAAAATAAATAAATAACCAAACCAGTGTATTCCAGATTATTTTAGCTTTAGCATGTTGATTTGTATGCTGTAGATTGACCAGGACTTCTTTTACAGACCACTGATCTAGATAAAAGTCTGTGACATATATGCAATATCCTGGGGATTCTCAACCTTTTTGACCCTGTGGGCACCTTTGGAATTTTGAGAGAGGGTGATGAGCACCTCCTCAAAATGGCTGCCCCAGGAGGCAGAGCCAAACACAATTTGGCTTCCAGAGGAAGTGGAGCCAAACATAATAACTCCCTCTTCACATCTCCTGGGAAAATGGAAAGCCTGAACTACACACTGACTAAGAAAGCCACGGTGCTTACCAATGCTGAAGCTTCAGTAAAAACCTTTTCATTTGAATGAGGGCAGTAAAAAAAAAAATTCTGCCTTGTAATGGGCCTGCACACTTTCTGAAAAGCTTGTTGCGTGCCAAGAAAAATGCAGGAGGGCACCATTGTACCCATGGCATCACATTAAGGCAGCCTGCAATATCTAAAAAAAATCCTAATTGAATTCACAGTTCTGAATCTCAGAATCTGAAGAATGTGCACATGGTGATCTGGGCCTACAGGTCCAGAACTGAAACAAAACTTCTAGCAGACTGGTATCCTGTAGATTTCCCTATTCCTGGCACCGCACAATTATCTTTTTCAGAAAGCAAAATAGCCATAATCAGTCTTGTGACTCAAAGGAAAGTTTCTTAATTCACTTCTATAGCTCCTCTTATTAATATTTGTCTCCATCCCTCTCATTTACATTCTTAACATTGTTATTTTCATATATATATATATATATTGTTTGTAGAATCCTCATAAACATACAATTAAAAATAGAAGAATTTAGAACAATTTTATACACAGGCTTAGGTCTGCCAGAGTATTTCTTCAGGCAAAGAGACAGTGCTCACGGGACATGCCTTTCTCACCTCCACCTCCTGCAGCAGCCTGAAATGCCCCCTGAAATCCTGCTCCTGAGGGATTCAGGACTCTCTGGAACAAGTTTTTTGAGGGCATTTCAGACTGCCATGGAAGAGGAGAGGCAAGAAAATTGTTCCCTGAATGCATACCACCTACAGGAATAGTCTCTCTATTTTCCTTGCAGCAGAAGGAGAACGTAAACATATCTCCTCATCTATACGAGATACATTTTCCTTCTTTCTGGTTTTACCTTTTGCTTTCCAGACTCAGCTTGCATGAATTAAATTATAAGATTCATCAAGCTGTGAGGTCCAAAAATCATCCACACTGTCTCTGCTGCTAGCAGAACTGTCCATACAGCTGTACTCCCTTCCTTTCTCGCAGGATGATCAATTATACCCTAATTGGGGCAAAACACCAACCTGGTAATGGACAAAGACACTTTCGTTTTGTTTTGTTCTAAGTGTTTGCTGTAAACAGTCTAAGAGGAACTCCACTATTATTTACTGTATTAGTATGGACCATAGGTTCATACTGGATAGCACCTTACTTTATTGCTAAAGGTGGATACCGCTGAATCTTTCTTTGAAGATTTCTCTGCTTCCCATTTTGAAGAAGGAACAGGCTTCATTTTAAAAGTCCATTGTTCTTATGGGGTATGATCTGCTGTCTCCCGCAGCTGGAGAGGCAAGCTGTCATTGTTTGGGGAGGGCCTTGTGTATTTGGCAGCAGAAGTTGCTCTAAAGAAAACTTCAGGCAAACATAGCTACACACTCAGGACCATTGCTTGCATGTGAAACACTTCTTTGGATTATAGGCAGCAATACGGGGCGCATGAAAAAACCCAACCAAATCCATGATGATTATTATTTACTAGTACTTGTGTTAAGTTCTATCCCAGATAATCAGGGTGGTTAAAAATATTATGTTAATACAATGGCAGAAGAAGTCATGCATTTTTATTCCTCAACCCATGCTCTTAAATCCAGTCACAAAAGTATCCCCAAGTAGACTGATATTGCTTTCAAAAGGATGAACTTTTAGCTTGACAAGAGATAAAATCAGATTTACTACCTAAATATATTTATTTTATTTTATTTTTAAAGATGGTAAATCTGTTTTACCCTGCACATGAGGAGAAATATATCTCTTCATCTATATGAAAGGCATTTTCTTTCTGGTTTTACCTCATACTTTCCAGCTTCATCATATGGTAAGAGAATTGTAGCCACTTTCTCATAGCCCATTTACAAAGCAAAAGCTGGGGTATTAGGGGAGGGGAGAAGAATCCTTCATCATTGTTATCATTGCTTCTTGCATAATATATACAAGAAAACTACTTTCTTCTGTCTTCTTATGTATGTACTATGCATGTACCACAAAGATCCTGTCTCCTGTGCCAGATTAATTTATATAATTTAAATATAATTAACTTTCACCTTTGGGAAACTCTCAAGGTGGCCAACAATAAAATTATTTAAAACTAAAATAATTAAAAACACACTTTACAAAAATCCAGGATAAAATACCACAGATAAAATCAAAGTCACAAGTAAAAGCAGAGGACATAAGGGAATTCTAAAATCAGCCCTACCCTTAGTGGAAGCAAAGAAGCAGTGACTGTCCTCAAGGATGGAAATGTCTCTTTTCTACTGGGAATTGTATAAACAGAGGGATGGCAAACTAAGGAAAATACGTTGAACTGAAATAGGCAAAATATGCTGTAAGGGTGACCATCTACATATCTTCTGCCAGAATTTTAGCTCTGGAGATCATAAGCTATGCTATGAACTTGATAGGGAAAGAATATTTCTCTTTCAGGGCCAGCTCCTGAGAGAAATTCAAGATCAACACCCAAATCTTGTAAAACAAGTACTGACATATATATTCTAGGCTTCTTATATTAGATATTTATTATGGAAACTACCTACAGGCAATATAATCCAATTCTTCTCTGGTCTGGACATCAATTAAAAGAATAATTCTTATTAATAATATACTTCCTCATGCCTCAGTAATGTCTTCATTCCATTTTAATAGGGGTATCAAAATAGTAGTCAGTATTTACTGGCATGTTCAAAATTCTTCACATATAGGTGCCACAGTAAAGCACATTGGCCAGTATCCAACCATGGAACATAGTTTTCCTATATTCCTCTCTGGTTTTGCAGCTCTGTGTGATTCCCCCTCCCCAAAAATTGTTCCTGGAGTTTCAGTGCCTGTGCAGAAGAATACCATCTGGGGAGGGTGGAGTAAAGAAGGACAAGGGAGTCAAATCACACCTGTTTCCTGCACAGCTCTACTGAGGAAAGGAGTCGATTTTCACCTCTTCACCCCTTCTCATTCTAGCCCACTGACTTGCACAGCTTCTCCTCTGCACAGATCTTACAACCCTTGCAATATTCTTTCTGGGGGTCAGAAGGGGCTGCAGAAATGGAGAGGAAGCGGGAAGACTTCCATACGTGGATGGTTGGATAAAGGTAAAGGTAAGGTAAAGGTAAGGTAAAGGTTTCCCTTGCTCGAAAGCCAGTCAAATCTGACTCTAGGGGGTGGTACTCATCTCCGTTTCCAAGATGAAGAAGCACCGCTGTCCAAAGATTTCTCTGTGGTCATGTGGCTGGCATGATTAAATGCCAAGGTACATGGAATGCTATTACCTCCCCATCAAAGTGCAAGTATTTATCTACTTGCAATTTCTTGGGGCCAGAGACCGGAGCTCACTCCATCACACGGCACTAGGGTTTCAAACTGTCACTAGGGTTTCAAACAGACCTTCCGGTCTGCAGCTCAGCATCTTAACACCATTAGTATCCCAATTTTACAATGTGGGCTGAGACTTAAAGCTCAGGCTCTTAAATGGGTTCAAACATGTGTACCGGAGACAAAATCTACTCTCACACAAATCTATTTCTGTTTTAAGATCTTCTGCAGTGACCCTGTTCTGGATTCACCTGCTTTTAGAGGTAAGATGATTATCTACCAGGGGAGGTCCTTCTTAGTAGAGGCTAGGGCTGCCAGCTCTGGCTTGGGAAATCCCTTGAGATTTGGCTGCCTCATCAGGGCAGAGTTTGGGGAGTGGCAGAAGCTCAGCAGGAAAGTTATACCATTGTCCTATGATGCATAACCAGCTCAAAATTCTGCTCCTCCAATCTACAGGTGACAATCTATTGGTTTCTCATAAAATCTACTGTATCCCACAGAGTGTCTATAGTTTATCGCAGGAGAAGCAGAAGTTCTAGAGCTTCCATCCTCTGTAGCCACTCTAGGTCCACATTTCTCCTAGACTCTACTGTATTTCTTAAAGTCTGCCCTCCAAATATGCCATTTTATTCAGGGGAATTAATCTGTATAGTTGTACTTCCGGGATAATTCCGGACTCCACTTGGATGCTGGCAACTCTAGTGGTGGTACCCCATCTATGGAACTTCGTTCCCATGTATGTTCATTACACGAACAGCCCATTTTCCTAGCATTTCGTTACCAGGTAAAAGTTATTCTCTTTGACTATTAAAAGGGGATTAAACAAAATAATGGATTATTTTTCCCCCATTAGCAGTGACATCTAAATGGAGCTCCATGTTCAGAAGTACTGGGGAACAAAAAACAGGGACAAGGCTTTGGCTTCCATTTCCTACTTCTATGCATTCAGAGGATGACTGTCTGGTCACTGTCTGAAACAGGAGGCTGGAATAGATGGACCAGTGGTTTGATTCCACATAACTGCTCCTAAATTCTGATGGCCCTGCTTTTAATGGCATCTGCTCTCAGTTGAATTCATGCTGCTCTTATGCTTCTTACTGGTTCCTTCTGTACTCAGCTTAATGGAATTTTTAAATATTTTTGATTATCTTTTTATCCTAGTTAAAAGTGGCTTTAAATGACAAGTTACAAGCACCCTCATAATCATGAAATAGTGTCGAAAACTAGGCTGAATTCTTTTAAAACAAATAAAATAGCTATTAAACTGCACTGGTGCTTATGACTCACTTTTATTATATCAAACATTCGAACACCCAGGCAGTCACCTGGTTGGAATACTGCAATTTTTAGATATAGAAAGGTAATAATTTCAGTCTGGTAAGAAGCCAAACATGCCTCACTCCCAGCTCTCTGCCACTAGCAACAGAGATGCTCTGGGAAAGCTCAGAAGTAGGGCCCCACTGAGATTGCCATCCCCTCTGGTTCATTCCCAGCATCTGCTATGATGATTACAAAACTTTTATCACAGTGGAAATTTTCACAACACATTTCACATGATTTCATGGGCATGAATTGACAGAATGGTGTGAAACATGTCATTTTGTGGAAATAATGAAATCCCAGATTTTAAAACCTCAGTGATTGGCAACAGGGCAAGGGAGAAAACAACTCATTTCCTCATGCATTTTATTTTTGTGATTTAGGGTGGTTACATCATTTAGTAGGGGTGGAGTAAATCCCACAAGTCAGTTGTTAGATCACTTTAATGAGGAAAAATAAAATGGTTCCTTCCAAAAAGGCAGAGTACCTGTTGTAATTAGGTATCAGTGGAGTACTATTATCTTTTTATCACTCATTTTATGGTGGTTGGAGTTTGGTGTGTGTGGTGAATCTGTGTTGATGCCAGCAACAAAAAAGAAAGAAAGAAAGAAAGAAAGAAAGAAAGAAAGAAAGAAAGAAAGAAAGAAAGAATCTCCTGTTTGTTTTTTTAATATTGTTATGCTAGTTACACCTATGGTGATAAATCAAAGAGTTTTTATTATCTCAGTATTTTATAGTGCACTTGCACAACCATTTCTGTAAGTTCTTTTTAGTCATGTACCATAGTTTTATACTCCTAACACTGTGAAATTGAGATCCAGAACACAAAAGTATTTGAAGGAAAATCGTTCAGTTTTCTGAAACAACCCTAAAGAAAGCATGACGATAAGGCCCGAACACCTGTGCTATTTTGTATTTTGTTCAATAAAGTTTTTTTATTGTTCTTCTCCATCTTTCTACCCCCACCCTCTGGCCATTTCACAGTTTACAAATACACCTTTCAGAACAGTCACTCCTGTGGCTTTTTAAAAAAGCCAGCGTCACTTTTCTTTGTAAAAGTTCAAGGCTGGGGTTTCTTCATCATTTTAGTTCATCTGTAGGGCAATGCCATGCTTGAGCGATGGCATTGGGTATGGTTGCCTTGTACTTCAGTGCACTTTTAGACCATTAAAGTTTATTGGTTGCTGAATTATTTTCATTCTGAGAGCCACTAAACTTCTGATGCTGACTTTGAACATGTGTAGGTCAAGGGGAAGGAAAATTAAGGGTCATCTTAAGTTTATACAGTGGTGCCTTTTCATTTTCTGTAAAGCTAACTACATTTTGGCTCCCTGTTGGGTAAGCTTTTCTCCTGCCTATTATTTTCTAAAGAGAGAATGCACATGACAGTCTAAGAATCACACCAGCCTGAACACAGATGGTAGGGATTATACTACACTGAGCCTTGACCTTCAAAACATGTAGTTTCCTTTCAAGGTTTGTGTCTTTAGACAGCCGGGCTGGCTTTTGTCAATTAATATCATTAGTTCATTTTTTTCCCGTTATGATCAATTATGTGTGCTTTGGAACATGTCTCAAAATTACAGCAGTATTCAAAGGATGAGAGGTAAAGCCCTGAAACAGAGACACGTGCAGTGCAATACTGGAATATTTAACTCACCATGATGAAATGACATTCCAGATGATACCCAGCAGTGTTGGTAGGTTGCAGCCACATTGTTTGTACAGCATATGAGTCTGGCCTTGACCACAATTCTGTGCAGACTAGGTGGGAAATGGACTTGCTGTTTAAAGGCAGAAAATAACAGTAGCAGTAACAATAATTAACATTTTAATATTTTGAATTACTTTAGAGGTAAATAATATCAGCATAAAAATCACATAAATAAGTGTCTAAGTACCGTGTTCAGATAGCACCTGTCAGATATATATGCTGTACTGATCACCCAATATAGCACTTGTTTACAAGTTTACACAATGTCAAGCCCGTCTTTTAGAACTCTAATTTAACCGCACCAGTTGCTGAATTTCAGTGCTGATGTTTGTGCATATAAGCAACTTTAACAATACATTTTCAAGATTTCATTTCCATTTCCTGTCTCATTAACCTCTTTCTTTCCTTGCTTTCCTACCTGTAGTATATGGAACTAAGGTCCTAAGTGGAGCTCCCTCTCTTCACGTGAATGGGTGTGTCTTCTGGAAATATACTAGTTAGAACTGGGTTGTTGGTAGGACTCCAGTTGCTTCATGCCTTGCTGTTCTGCACATTAAAGAAGGTTTTGAAGACATCCTGCTTGCCATGTCTCTCTGGCCTTAAGGTAGACCATTTACCCACCTCAACAGGGAGAACATTATACAGAGAAGCCAAACACCACATGGTGTCAGAAGTGGGTTTGCTCCTTCATCAAGACTGATGCAGCTCTCGTAGGGCCTGTGGTTTCTGTTCAAACCTATAAGATACAGTCTTTCAAGCTTTTATTTGAGTTGGTCTTGACTGGCAGTTTGGGGGAGAACTGGAGGAGATGGGAACAAAAGCTTTGTCTTAACTCACAGTCTCCAATGCAATAAATGAACCAGAACAGTATAAGATTGCTGTCCTATTGCACTGCATTGGTGATAAAGCCTTGGAAATTTACAATAATATGCAGAACGTGTTTGCAGGCCCAGCCAGTAAAACCCTGGAAGAAGTCCTAACAGCCTTTAAAATTATTGTGAACACAGAAAAACCCATTTTTGAATGTTACCAGTTTTTTGCAGCTCAGGTACAATGAAGCAGAGGGTATTAATAGTTTTGTCACACAACGGGCTTTGTTCTGAGGTGCAAAGCTCAAGCCTGTGAATTTGGAGCAGCAGAGAACATTATGATCAGGGACAAAATTGTCTTTAGCATTACTGATAACTAGGAACAAAGCCCGTTGTGGAAGCGAGACAATGAGCTGTAGCTAGATGTGGGGCCTTTCCTCTCCCCAGCCTGCCACTTTCTTCCCACTCCCCAGATGCCGTGAATGGCAGGGTGAGGGGACGAGCCAGCAGCATTTCCATGGGTGGGCTGTCTCCGAGCAGACAGAGCCACCCCCCCGGCTTTCTGATCCCTTCTGAGAGCCTGTTGTTGAGGTGCGACGGGCTGGGCCAGCAGTGTTTCCCTCCCCTGTGGAGTCGAGCGGCTTGTGGTCCACCCCTGAGGCCAGTGACGGTTTATCCTGAATTTTGTCTGCTCAGGGACCTGACGGTCTCCCCTCCACTGTCTCCCCCCAAGCCTCCGACCCTCTCCCCTGCCATCAGCGGACATTCGCGTCCCCCGCTGGAGTGTGCTGTGTCTGGGGCGGCCATGGTGCTGGCCGCCTCCCTTCCTCCTGGCTGCCCACCATCTCTTCCCACAGGCCTTCACCTCAGAGCCATCCTCATGCTGCTGGTGTCATGGCTGACCAAAGTGGAGGCAGTGAACATGACAGAAGGAGGGGCGAGCAGGTCACGGAGGGAGGCTGCTGCGGGCAAGAAGACGGCATCAGTGGTGCAGGCCAGTGTGGCTCAGGCCAGGAGAGAGAGACCAGGCCAGGGGGAACCGTCCTCCTTCCTTCCTGTGGTAGCACCCACCAGAGCATCCATGGTGCCCAACGACTTTGTGGAGACTGCAGGGGAGACGCTGGTGTGTCTTGCTTTTGCAAGTCTGAGATCAGCACATTCTAGCAGCTTCTCCTTTAGCTTATTTCTCCTTAATATAATTGTCACTTGGGGTGGCAAGATTCGATGCGCAACAAAATTAGTTTGCTCCTTGCTGTGTCACTCACCCTGAATCTGTATCCATTGCCTGCCTGCTTCCCTCAGTCCTGCCCACACAGCCTCTGGCCGCACTTTCCCCCTCACTCTCTAGGGAGCCGTCCAATGGCATGGATACTCCAGTGGCCGCTCCTGTGGGGAGGCAGGAGGACGGCCCCGCCTGGCCTCACCACGGCCTGCTCGCTTCCTCTGGCCCTGGCCCAAGCCACCCTGGCCAGTGCCACCGATGTCACCTTTTCCCTTGCCAGCCTCCGTATGCCGCCTACTCACCCCTACTTACTAGCCCGTTACTGATTCTATGAAAAGGAGCACTTTGTGAATAACTTCAAGATGTATAGGAACAAAGAAATGTCCAATTTGGAGGATTTGTAACCGTGAGGATACTCAACTGAGTTGTTTATGTGTGAAAAAGACGCCCAAAACGAATGTTAACTCCGGGGGAGTTCGTCCATCTGCTCACATCTGCTCATCTGTGAGACGTCTTCATCATTCTTGAGACGTTCTTATTCTCTGTGAAAACATTGTATTGTTATTATTGATGTTATAAATACAAATTGGAGTATGTACATTTTGCACATTTTGCAGTAGTTCTGTCGTGTTGGTTACTATCATACTGCAACCCCATTTATTATCAAAACCCAGAGGTTATTCCAGCACAGGACATTGAGTCCATGCCCAGGAACAGTGCTCATTCCGCAAAGCCTCCAGAACTGTCAACAAATCTGCAACAAATATTCACCCAGACCAGGAGCAGGTGGGTCAGTCACCCCCCCCCCCATGTAAAAGCTGATTTTATTATACAGAGTTGAAAAGCACTCCCCCCTGCAGGAGAAGTGTGTGTTTGCACCTCTGACCCCAATCTTATTTATTTATTGTTTTATTGTTTTATTTATATCCCACCCTTCCCACAAGCGGGCTCAGGGCAGGTAATTACATATGAACAATACAATAAATACAAACTGACCCAATGTGGGAAGATTCTTACAAAATGAATATATGTATAAGCAGAGTTAAGTTGTATATTTAAAAAAAATAAAAAAGTATTTGGGAAAAAAATTAAGACAGAGTAGTAAACATTAAAATGGTGGTCACAGTTCAAACAAAACCTGAAAGCTGGCTGGCTGCAAGAGGCTCCTGGCATGTTGGTTACTGATGAATAAGGGCCAACTGTTATTGAATGGGTGGGAAAAACCTCAGGGGGGCCATACATGGCCGCCCACTGCTTTGAGTGATAGCATTTCACAGGATATTTTGTGGTTGTTACACTGAGAGCTGGATCTCCGTGGTCCCGCTGTGTTTATTGACAGCCAAAGGCCTGCCAGATAGATATTTGTGATATTTTGTTAGGGGACATATCACGCTGGGGGATACCAATGTAAAGAGGGGGGAGATGTAGTATATGGAAGCTGTCTTTTAAGAGACAGGCTTAGATCCTAAGTGGAACTCTCTCTCCTTACGTGAATGTATGTCTTCTGGAATAAACGAGTTAGAACTGGGTTGCTGGTAGTTAGGACTCCAGCCCTTGTTAAGTCTAAGTTTTTCCCTGCCTTGGTGTTCTGCACATTAAAGAAGGTTTTGAAAACATCCTGCCTGCCATGTCTCTCTGGCCTTAGGGCAGACCATTTACCCACCTCCACAGTGAGTACACTTTACAGAGGAGCCAAGCACCACATCCAACCCGTTAGAGAACTTCTGTTCTCAAGCAAGGAGTTGAGTTTTGGACACTACCATATGTCAGAGAGGGGGACATGAAACTCAAACCATTTCTATATTTAAAGTTCCTATGGGGGATCCCTTTCTTATTTATAAAATGGGGAGCCCAAGAGAGGGGAACTAGACTCTGAGCTTTCAGTGACTCCTATGCCATCAACATTTTTTTGCACATCCTCTCTGAGAAAGCAGAATGTGTGCGTGAGAGAGAGATACAGAAACAAAGAGCAAAAGTTTCCTTTTTGACATATTGTTCCTGTTGGATTTGGGCATATATTATGAACTAATTAGTGTTTATACAACCTAAAAGTAGCCAAGAAAAAGAAATAGTTTAAAATCACAATGAATCATTCTCATTATAATCATTCTAACATCATGTTGTGCTATAAACCACACTGAAACAAAGGGCCCCATCATCTGTATTATTTTTCTCATTATTTGCTACTATTATTTTAGTACAAAATTATGGATGTTTTCAGAAGAATATTTTAATTTGCATAATTCTCTTGATATTCTACTGTCTTTTAATCTAAAATGAATATGAGATAAATGGTTGTTTATGATTTGCTTAGACTTTAAAACTTCATTAAAAAGGTCTACATAATTTACAGAAAGTAAGAAGAGAAACTAATTAAGGTTTGCAGTCATGCACATTTTCTTAGGAATAAACCCCACTGAATGCAGAGGGGCTTATTTCTAAGTAAACATGTATGGAATCAGGCTGCATGAACTGAGACATTCATTAAATTCAGGCTCCTTGTCTGAAGGGAGTCCAATTTGCATGGCATTTGGTGAATGGAAGAACACCAGTTATGGATCATGCAGGCAAAATGTACACCTTTTAATCAAGAAGTGAGGGTTCAGTTTGCTCTGAAAACTGACAAGCCACAAATATGACTTCCTGCCTTCTTTCCAACCCAACTCATAGTTGTGGCTTTGCTTTCAGTGTGTACATCTAGTGTGGAAAGTATTTTCACATTGCAGGCCTAAAAATTCAGAGTTTTCCAGTGTCTTTAACTGGAATTATATCTTAAGGGCACAATCCAAGCAATGTTAAAATCATTTGAAGTCCTGTTGATCTTGAAAAAAGAATAAAGTGTGTATTTTATTTTTAGTCAATCAGAAGTTAACATACTGCATAGCATTGTAAATGGCTATAGTTTAAATGCATTGCATTTAAGTGAACAAGTCTGAAACAAAGCAGATAATTATTATGAACACTGATTTTTTTCTTTAATTTTTTTTTAAACCCACAAGGGTGCTAGCATTTATGCGCTGATTTCCACCAATGCCTCACCAGGACTTTGAAGAGCCCTGGAGACTGGAAAAAAGATGTAAGTACTCAGTACTGGTGCATACCATCACAGAAAAAGTCCTGAAGACAGACCACAAGGAAGACAAAAGGATAATATGTTTGGAAACTGAAGAAAGTTTGAAACCAGTGGCACCTTTAAGACCAACAAAGTTTTATTCTGGACATAAACTTTCATAGTCTTTAAGGTGCTACTGGACTCAAACTTTGTTCTGGTGCTTCAGACCCACTTGAATCTATGTTTTGGAACTGTTTGTGTTCATTTACACTTCTGGGGGGAAATTACCTAATAGGTAAGATTTTCTAGGATCCCCAGTTGATTTTACAGGAACCAGAAGTAATTGGTAGGATTAGTGTGGTTGATTTGCCAAGCTACCATCAGAATTATCTGGGAATTATTTATTTTGAAAATTCATATGCTGCCTCTCCTGCTCACAAGCAGCTCACAAAGGAAAACATACAATCATAAAACAGCTACAAAAATAATTAAAATTAATTTTAAAAACCTAGCCAGAGTAGAAAACAGCAGAAACCATTTAGCAGCCTAAAATATTCCTCATAAAACAGTCCTCAGGCTAGAAGCAGACTGTAAACATAATTTTAAAACATCAGACCTCTTCATTAAAAGCATGGGTTAAAAATGTTTTGGAATGGCTCCTAAACAAGAGTAGGGTAGATGCCAGGCCATCCTCAAGGGAAAAAGTATTCTATAGGCAATATATCACCACTGAAAAAGCCCTGTCTAGAAGGTTGCCAGATCCCCCCTGGCCACCAGTGGGGGATGGGGGTAGGGTTGCCAGATCCAGATTGGGGAACTCCTGGAGATTTCGGGATGGAGCCTGGGGAGAACAGGGACCTCAGTAGGGTACAGCGCTATAGAGTGACCCTCCAAAGCATCCATTTTCTCCAGGGGAATTGATTTCTGCAGTCTGGAGATCAGCTGTAGTTCTGGGGGATCCCCAGGTCCTAACTGAAGGCTGGCATCTCTACCTGTCTCTGGTCACCACTGCCCTCATCTTTACAGTCATGGGAACGGAGAGCAGGGCTTTTGAAGATAATCTTATTTGATCTGCAGATGACAGAGATCTGTTTCCTTGGAGAAAATGGTTGTTTTGTAGAGTGGACTCTATGGCATTATACTCTGCTGTGGTCCTTCCTTCAAGAATTTCCCAACCCCGAGCTGGTAGTTTTTTGGGATCGTTATTTAGGACAACAGTCTCTGAACATGGACATTGGTTGTGTCTCATCAGTTAATGATATCATTTGAGAGCAGCAACTGTCCTTTTTAAAAGACATTCACTGACAGAGGTTTCTAGTTTCTCTTTCAGGCATTGCATTGCAAAGGCTGGTTGAATTGTTTTCGCTGCTTTTGCACTATTGTTATTTGGTGCTTTTATATGCAGTGCATTTTAAGCTGCTGTGAACATGAGTGGGCAGGACATACATTTTTAAATACAATGAAAAGGCTTTGCAGCCAAATGCATGAATTTGTACTGAAAAGTACACTTATTGAAATAATGTCAGTATAAAATCTCAGCTGTCTAATTGCTGTTTCATGCATGCAAGTGCAAGTTCAGGTTGGAGTCCCTGAGGGATGAACAAGCCTGTATGAATACACCCCAAAAGGAACATTACATTTTCTGTAAAACTGCTGAATGAAGCCTTACTGTAAAAAGGGTCCTGGGGTTTTGTGTGAAATGAATATCTCTCAAAGGATTGTATGACTGTTGTATCTTGGTATTTCAAGACAATAGAGCTGTTTGCATTATAAAGCAGGGGTACACTGAATAGGGAATATTTCTCCTATTGTGTGTACCTTGTAAAAGAACACATATTCAATACTTATCTTTTCTAGGTCTAAATCACAGCAAGTGGTGATATGCACTACTTTCAGATCAGTATCTGGCTTCAGTAGACTATGCATAATGTTCAAGCAACTCTTTCTCTCCTGCTTCCATTTTCCCATCCAAAAATCAACAAAGCAGATGATGCTAGCAACTGTGGTCTGAGAACTCGAGGTCATGCTGACCAGTTTCAGTGAATGAGATAAGGAAGGAAGGGAGTCTACCCAGGTACTGGTTAGACTATTAAGCCAGCAGTTTCAAGACCAAAGAATCTGGGGTAGGAGTTTGCCTATACATTCCAACTTGTTAGTACAAGGTCCCATGGGTAGAAGAAAGTGCTTGCTCAAATATGCCTTGTACATCTACAGAGTACATTGTCTCATGATAGCAATACACCTGATTGGTTAGGTCACCTGGTTAGCAACATACCTGATTGGTTAAGATATACCATTTGATTGGTCAATCAGAGACATGCCAATGCAGATTGTTTGGCACAAAGAAAGATCTTCCGTTATAGTCTTTGGTGCCGGCCCAGACAGTGAGGCGTCTGCGAGTAACAGTGGATGGTTCTCTGTCCATGGAGGCCCAGGTTGCCGCAGTTGCCAGATCTGCATTCTTCCATCTTAGACAGATCAGGCTACTGAAGCCCTATCTCTCCCCCCAAGACCTAGCTACGGTGACCCATGCAATGGTCACTTCCTGGCTTGATTACTGCAATTCACTCTACGCAGGCTTACCCCTGAGTCTGATCCAGAAATTACAGCCGGTACAAAATGCGGTGGTGCGCCTGCTGATGTCAACTCCTGTGTGGGCTCACGTTCGGCATGTGCTTTGCCAGCTGCACTGGTTACCAGTTGAGTACCAAATCCACTTCAAGGTGTTGGTAATAACCTTCAAAGCCTTTTACGGCCTGGGACCAACATATCTAATGGACCGCCTCTTCCTGTATATGCTCCGAAGAGTTTTATGCTCTAATAATCAACATCTTTTGGTGGTCCCCGGCCCCAAACACATCCGTCTAGCATCGACCAAGGCCAGGGCCTTCTCTGTGCTGCCCCCCACCTGGTAGAACATGCTCCCCATTGAGATCAGGGCCCTGCAGGATCTTAGTTCTGCAGGGCCTGCAAGGAGCTGTTCCACCAGGCTTTTGGCTGAGGCAGCGGGCGTCCACATATGGGTTGCTGTCTCCTACCTGCTGGCCACCCATCAGCAACCGTCCATATCTATCTGTATTAATCTATCTGTATTAATGGGTCAGAACTTTCACCAGTAGCTATAACTACTGATTTTAAATGTTTATATTGTGCTTTTAAACCTTATTGTATTGTTGAAAGATTATGTGACCTGCCCTGAGCCAGCACGTGGGATAGGCAGGATACAAATATGAATAAATAAATAAATAGTCTTTGCTCTTTGTCTGGATTACATCTGTCTTTGGGGCAACTCTTGATTCTGGACTAGGTGGGCCATGCTGGGCAGCTTTGGACACTGAAACTCTGTTGGTTTCAGTTTTGTCAGGTAACCTGGATTTAGAGAACCAATTCTTGTAAATGTGCTTAGGTTAAATATTTAGCTTTGATCATTTTATCCATGGTGTTCACTTTTTTAATATACTCTCGTACATTCATTTAATAAAGCTTATTAATTACACTTTGTAGTGTTTTAGGGCTTTGAGGTTTCAATCCAAATCCAGTTGTTGTTGTTGTTCAGTCGCACAGTCGAGTCCGACTCTTCGTGACTCCATGGACAAGATCTCGCCAGGCCCTTCTGTTTTCTGCCGTCCTCTGAAGTTTGCTCAATTCCATGTTCGTTGCATCTATGACACTGTAACCATCTCATCCTTTGCCGTCCCCGTCTTCTTTGACCTTCAATCTTTCCCAGCATCAGGGTCTTCTCCAGTGAGTATTGGAACTCAATTCACAAGAAACTGACCTTGAAGGGCTGACTTCTTGAGCTGAGACCCTGGAGAGCTAGTGACTGTATCTTGGTCACTGGCTAGTAGGTTAGTTAAAGGGACAGGTGACAGCATATTACCAGTGTTCCCTCTAAGCTGAATTAGTGTGAGCTAGCTCACAGTTTTTTGGCCTCTGGCTCACACATTTTGTCTCAGCTCAGGAAGGATGGCTCCAGAACCAACTCATTTATGCAGCAGTCAAATAGCTCGCTCACAACTTTAATGCCGGCAGCTCACGAAGTAGAATTTTTGCTCACAAGGCTCCACCGCTTAGAGGGAACATTGCATATTACCCTGGAGTTCTGAGGATTCACACCTCAGCACTTTGTGGTTTTGTTCTTAACCGACTAGTTATCCCTTAAAGAACCTTTGAGCTTTTGAGAGTGCTCACCAAAGTTAATTATCCTCAGATCCTCTGTAATCCCTGCAGTCCTTTGCCAGATGTGACCTAATTAATCTAAAAATCTGCCTGGCAAACCCTGAAATATCAATGTCACCAAAACATTGCTTAATAAAGAAAAAACATACATATCACAACATAAAAAGCTAATGAAAACCTTAGACCAAGAGGGATGCATGAACATGCTCTGTTGCATTTCATTCTGGGTTTTTAAAAATATTGTTGTCTTAAGCTCCCCCCCCCCCAAATTATTGCCTATTTTGATTGCTGGTGTTACTGATTTTCTTTCTTACTTTCATGTGTACATTCATCCTTATTTTTATTAGAACATCTATCCCATCCTTCTGGTTGAAAACTGGTTCCTAGAAATTCTACACACAAATACAATTTGGCATTTATGTGCAATTCTACAAAATCAATGTTTAAAATTATATACAGTTAATGGGGAAACAAGTACACTGAAGATTTATTTTTATTTATTTATTCAGGTATTTCTACCCCGCCCTACCCCGCAAGCGCAAAGATGGTGTGAAAATTAAGACTCATGGGTTTCATACACACAAGGAAGAAGTGGATTTGATTTTTCAAAGGGAACTTATATGCCACCTCTCCAGAGATCTACTTGAGACAGCTCACAAGTAAAAACAGTACCATAAAATCATAAAAAAGCAGAAAAATAATAAAAATAATAAAAAGGAGCAAATTAAAAACAAGCCATTGTGATAAATATTGCATAAACAACCATTAAGCAGCCTAAAATATTCATAAAATAATCTTCAAGGTAGAAGCAGGCCATAAAAGAGCTTTCAAAATACAAACATAAAAATAAAAAAAAACGTTGGGAATGTTAACATTTACTGGTAACCATTAACACGTTAGGAAGATTGTTGCAAATCCTAACAACATCACCTAAATTTAGCTAAAAACTGAATTTCACCTAAATTTTATCCTTTATTAATAAATTAATAAATATTGACATGACCAATCCATTTTTACATTGACCAGTACATGCCAATAGTTGCCCAGTAGTTTCCTAAAATGATAAGCATTAACATTATTTACATTTATATGCACCAAGTTTACCATATTTTTGAATGATATTACTGTTGAAGTCCTTTAACCTCAAAATATATTTGTAATTTTTAATTATAATGAGAAAGGGGAAGTAGATAGGAGAAATGATGGTGGTCAGTCATTCAAGTTTTAAAGATGGAACTCTCCAGTTTTACTTTTCCTAAAGTACCTGTAATACTACTCTCTCCAAAGAGTGACTCATTTGTTATTGATTGCACAATTATGTTAGACTGTACAGCTATAAAATTACTTTGCGTCTAATTAATGTCTAGCCAAGGATTAATTAAAGTAACAAATAATTTTGATTATAACTAATAAGAATTACTTTCTTAAAGAATTTGCTCAAGACCCTCAAGTAATTTTATTAGTGCCACATGCTGCAATATAATAATTCCTTAATTAGTAATTAATTACTTAAAGAAATGATCCATGTCTAAATCAGAACAAGGACAGTTTCCATTTCTTTATTCTTAAAGCAAAGCTTTATTAAGACTCTTGAATACAACCATATTCAGAAGTCTTGAGCAATAATTATGAGATGGGAGGCCTAGGAAAAAGATGTGATTCTTGTTCTGTCTGATATACCTTCACTTTGATATGCTTTATATTGGAAGGCTCCCACAACTGAATGAATTGTTAATTAACTCCCAGAATACCTGCATGATGTCACTGCTCTCCCTACCTTCCTCAAAATTCTCCATTTCCCATGAGGTCTTTGACACAATCCATTAGCCCTTCCTTTATTGAAATGGCCTATATACATACAATTCATGAACACACAGGGTGGATCCAGCAACTCTGAAGTTTTTCAGACAGCCTATGTATTCTGCTTCAGGAACTGGTTAGTAACAGAATATTTATGTCATTTCAGGCAGATCCTTTTTAGTAACCAGCTGCTGATGGATTATATTTACCTTTTCAGACAATCTCACTTGTGTCCCGTTCAGGAGGTGTGCCTGAGGCATTCTAGTTGAAAACTGCTTTCTTCCATTTTCAATTCCATCTTCCACTGCTGAAACACTATGGGGTGCAATGTAAAATGCCCCCTAGAGCACTTCCTGTAATGCCACTTCCTCTTCTCACCTGCTTGTGTGCACAATCTTCTTCAGCTGTTGGTGGGTTTTGTTTTTTGAAGGCTGTAATGGGAGTGCTGAGACACTAAAAGAAAAACAGAGCAATTCATCGCCAGCGCCACTTGACTCAAACTTTGTTCTTTCTCTGGGAGTGGAGGAAACAACTGCATCTTCTTGGGGAGGGGGAATTGCAAATGGGTCTGAGGCCAAGATTGTTTATGGAATCACTATGGTGATGAATTGCTCTGTTTTTTTTAGCATCTCAGTGCTCCCATTACAACCTTAAAAAAAACAACCCCAAAACAAACCACCAATGGCTGAAGAAGATGGCATGCACACACAGGGTGAGAAGAGGAAATGGCACTTTGTGAAATGGCTAGATTGCTTCAGGGACAGGCCCTTAATGGAAGGTAATTCGCTGTGTGAAAGACCTGTCTCTGTACTGCTTTACTCAGAACCGGCACAATGACTGATACCATCTGGAATATAAAAGTAATTTGAAAATGGCCTCTATGTATCTTACATTGTTTATAAAAGTAAAACACACACTGATGGTGCTATATCAATATACTAATTCTCAGTATCTAACTCTGTGTGGCCTCATCTGTAGACACTTAAATCCAGTCCATCCATCCATTCATATATCCATCCACCCATCCACCCATCTATCTCTCTGTCTTTATAACAACCCCCCCCCAAATAATAGAAGCAGCACCTGTAGATTTAAGAAATGAATGCTGTAAGCGACAGTGGCTAGGAAACCACAGTCCCAACAATGTTGCCAGCTTTCCAACCTTGGTTTTGGTCAGTAAAAGGTGGAGGAGAGGGCAGAGCCCTTTCCAGGGCTGTTGTGGCCTTTGAGGGAGAACTCATGGGGTTCTAGCAGCAACCACCAGGTAACTCGATGCCACCTGACTTGCATGACCCATCCAAGCCTAGCTGCTGAACTAGCAAGTCAATTACTTCACTATAAAAAGGTAAAATTGCCTTTGGAATTATCATATCTGTGATTGTATCCTGTTTTAAATACTTTTCTATGTATTTATAATCTTTCTACCTGCCCTAAGCCTTTGGTAGGTTCAAAATATTGAAATAATGAATGTATTATCCTGGAGTTTGAGGTGAAATTAAACAAATAGCTATGGCTCTTAATTAACATATAATGTGTAAGAAAAAAACATCTGAATTCCCCCCCCCCCATCTGCCATTTCAGTCTGTATCAAGGATTGGTATTTTCTGTGAATGTTATTATGAGTGTAAAATTATCTCTCTGTTAACATATACATAATTTTGTGCACCTCTGATATACTGGATTATCCCAGAAGATAAAATGCAGGCTTGAAAAAGTCTGCCTCTTATATAGTTACATACTACCATGTTTTATATAATTTAGTGCCTACCAACACCAGTAAATCCTTTTTAAAAAATACAATGTGGAAATTTAAAAGTAAAATTTAATTTCCTTCCCATATGACACTCTGTAGTTCAACAACAAGTCAAGCTTTGAATCCTACTTTTCTAAATGACTTTTAAAAACTCAGCTGTACTTTACATCCTGGCACTGTGACATGAGGCCATATTGCTCTAAACATATAATCAACTAAACCAAACATTCACAGTAACCAAGCAGTAAAAGAGATCTAAGTAGTCTAAAAGGTGCAATTCAAAGACAAGTTCTGAGCTATATCAAGCTTTGTGAAGAATAAAAAAGATGATGGAATTTCTCCTTCGCTCTCCAAAGTGTACCTGAAGTTGTTTTTTTTTTTTAAAAAAGATATAATACCTGATAGTAAATCAGGTTAAAACAGTGTGTTATGTATCCCATCTCTTACAAACAAGTTTGCACTGCAAGATCTCGGTAACTTATCAGTAACTTAGCAACAACTGTTTTACTCAGTCATTTTACATTTCTTCTTCACAGACAGAGGACACTCTATCACCCCCTCTGGAATGCCAACAAACTATACTTCTAATATACTCTCTATATTACATTCCCCTTCTTTTAATATAATTGCCTTCAAATTGGCCTCTGGAATAAATAATATCATCTTACTAACTCTGAGTTCATGTACAATCTTTCCAGATCATTGGCTTTATTTCTTAATCATATCTAGAAAACTGTCTTTTTTCTATTTGTTGTCCCATGCTGGTTTGTTCCTATGTTGTCACTTGCCCATCTTTGTCATTCATGGTTGTGTTGGTAGTTGCTGTATCTGGCACTCTGCCTTCTGCTTCCTTTGGTGTATCTGTGAAATCAGTCTTCGCTTGTCTTGAGATCTGTAGTTCTCAAAATTATGTTCTGCCCCCGCCTGTAGGTGTATACACCATGTATTTCGGAGTGCCAGGTTGCCCATTATGGTGGACAGGAACTGAAACCAGACTCTGGGATCTAGCTGCTGCTCAATGAAGCAGCAGGAATGAAGTTTATGGGGGGAATTGGTGATTCAATTCCAGTTTCATACTTAGAAGTGACATTGCATGATGCTCTAAGAATCTCCCAGATCTCTATGGTGAAAATTCCTAGAGAGCTGTGATGTCACTTCCAGAAGTGACATCATGGCATTGAACAATATTGATTTCTGTACTTCCCGCTCCCCAATCATATCTGCCTTTTTCTTGACATAGTCTGGACCCAAGCTGGGTGGCAACAATAATTAAAACACAGAAATAATAACATTACAATAATTAAAACATATAGGTTAAACAGTTAATTAAAAAGTAACTAAAACATAAAAATTGACAGATGTCTGAACTAAATTTCTTTCTTTTCTACCATTTTTCAGAGACTTTCCTCTGTTGTCATTTCTATCAGTTGCTTTGTGTCTGTTCCCAAGAACTGATCCAAGAAGTTCAGGAAGCATCAAAGGAAAACACTTCTTACTGTTCGGGGTAAGCCTTTGTTCATGCATTCATCTCAGACAGCACTGAAGCTTGTCAGGGAGACCTGTAGTAGGTTTGTCAGTCTAAGCAGTGATTGTGTCCCTTGGTTAGAACATGTGGGATGAGAACAGTTTTGCCCTCATTAAACAATTAGACAGATTACTACCTGCACATTTACAGTGCAAGCCTGAACAGAGTTAGACCGTCCTTAGTCCATTGAATCAGATGGATTTAGGAGGGTACAACTAGGGATGGGCACGACCCAGTTCATGAAGTAAAGTTCATCACGAATTTTGGCTGGTTCATGGTTCATGAAGTGATGTTCATGGAAGGGTGCCTGGCATGAACATTTCAGATCTATGGTGCTGTTTGTGGCAGTTTGTGGAGGTTTGTAAATGGATACATTTACAGACAGACTGTCCCCAGAATTAAACTGTTTTCAAAACTCCAAGGCAACAGGGAGGGTGGAATTCTCCAAATCTGGGAACACCAATAGGAACCCTCCAAAGCTTAACAGGCACTTTTTGTTGTTGTTCAGTCGCACAGTCGAGTACACTGCTGGATGCCAGTAACAGAGTTACTGGGATCAGAATGCTACATATATATGCTCAGATCCACAGCCACTCCTCTGATGGCAGTTGGAAGTTATACAGAAAGATAGGGAACTTGTTAAAAGCAGAGTAGCAGAGCACACTCATTTATTCCCTCCTGATTGTGAACTCCTCTCCCCTTCTGGGGTCCAATTTATAGCACCCGAAAGAAGGTGCTTCATCCTCCATTGTTTCCAATGGAGGGGGAAAAACAACAAAAAAGCAAGGGCAATAGAAACCCTGCAGAACAAAATAAAAATCCCTAAGAATCTCTGCAGTAGAAACTGAAGGTGGGAAGCATTTTTGCAAGCCCAACAGAGCCAGTGGCAATGCAAACCCAACAGGACTAAGGTCAAACCAGTGAGTCACCACAGTAAAAACTGATGGTGGTGGGAGGGGGCATATTTGCAAGCCCAGCAGAAATAGTGAAATATACAAAGTGCCCAGCAGTACCAGTGCAATCACAGAGTGCCCAGCAGAATCCAGTGCCATTGTAGCAATGACAGCTCAACAGGACTTATGTCTAGCACAGAATCACAGTCCGGGGGGGGGGGTGGGAAACCCACGAAACCCAAGGCCTGG
>NW_015170276.1:2371700-2402507 GCF_001447785.1 Gekko japonicus
AGGAATGCCATTTGACTTGCATGGGCTCCATTGAAATACATTATAGTCATTGGAAACAATGAAGGATGGGGGCACCTTCTTTGGGGGCATAAATCCAATCCTCACCAAACTTGGACAGGAGGTACAGGATAGTCAGCTGGAGGTCTGCTGTGAGTCTGATGTCTCTGGCTTGCATAGGGACCCTTCTATACACTCCTGAGCCTGCACCTATCATGTCACCAGAAAGCACTTTCCTGGGGGCACATTCTTGGGGGGGGGCATAACTCAGACCCTGTAAAGCCAGTCATCACCAACCTTGGAAGGCAGGTAGAGGAGAGTCAGCCAGAGATCTCCAGTGAGTTTGGTGTCTCCAGCATGCTGGGGGGGGGCATTTTACCACATCACAAACCTCCCAAACCAAACCGTATTGTTTTGCACAAAAAGGTTTGTGACGGTCTATGGTTTGTGAACCTGGAGTGCCATGATCCGAACTGTGTTTTTCCAGTTCATGCTCATCCCTAGATATAACTCTGTTTTGGATTTACGAAGAGTAGAGAGAGATGCAATTTTGCATTTACAGTTCTAGAGATTCATTTCTTTAAAAAAACAATAACAAAAATGAAGCTGTGATTCAAGACCAGATAACCACCTGGAAGGGCACAGGGTAGCATACCCAAATCTTGACCTAACCCAATTAAACTACATGATAACCTTCCCAATTTCCTCCTGCTGTGCAGCCCTTAATATCAAAACTATCTCATTTGCTTTTATTTCTAGCCATTCCTCCAGGATTAGTTTAAACTTGTGCCTATTTCATTTTCAATATGTGTACATTTAATTAAATTTAAAGAACAAAAAAACTCCTATCTTTATTCCCCACATGGACTTTATGCCATAAACCAGGAGGATAATCCTGTTAAAACGTAAAATAAATTCTTTTTAAAAGTTTCACTAGTCCTGGCTATCATGGACTTTTAAAGGAACCTGCAAAAATTTGGTAAAATCCTATGATGTGCAATTCATAAGCTTTGCATCTTAAAGTATATTTGAAATACATTGGGTCGGATCCAGAGCAAAACGTCCACTTGTGCTACAGCTCTTGTGCAAGACATTCCACACTCAGACTTCAGTAATGAAAGCAAGTAGCTGTGCATGCAACATATGTAAACCGAAACCTTTGTAGAAAAAGGAGGGAATTCTACAGACAAATTCATCAGTGCACACAGGGAACTTGTCCAAATGCATTAAGTACCTCCTGGATACTTGGAGGTATGTTGTGGTAAACCATAAAGTCAAGAGAAAGGCTGATCACAAAAGCAGCTGTCATATCCTAAAGACTAGTACAAGCTTTTGGGTTATATAACATCCCTTTAAGAGCTTGAGAGGTACTCTGTCTTGGGGAAATCAGACAATAGCCAATAGTAGCAATGTCAATAGAAACTTTTGTATGACACGGAAGAGCTGCTTTGTGGCCACAGTGGGACAAGAAGTGCCATTTTAGTCAGGATTTCCATTTGTTCAGAGAGCAATGCATTTTTCCTCCACAAAAGAATGTCCACAGAAATGTGAAAAACAATGTCAAAATGTGACATGCATGTGGATTTTTCAGGACAAGCTCAACGAGGAGAAAAAGTAAAAGTCTCTTCCCAAATTTTTCGTATAAAACCCATTTCCCAGTCTAGTAAGATGTTCCATGTAGGCTTATTCACTTCTGGATTAGGAATTGGTATGTGGCAAGGTAATAACCGCAGGCATCCAGCACTGAGGTCTGCTTGCAAAGTTCCTTAATTTGGATGGGAACCATTTATGCACTGCTGTTCTGTGAGACAACCATCTGTTTACTGCCTGGGCACTTCTAATTATGTACTCAGGAGTACATGGACTGCCATGTTCAGGGTGCACATCTCTTAACTGTAGCCCACATTGTTTTTTGTATTCTAGTGTAACTTTTTTCACATGCACTCTTCTGTATTTATTGTCATGAGATAGTGAAGCATTATGTTAGATATTTTCCTTTAGGAATCCTATCCACTGTAACATTTCAGTGTGTGTAGGCAGATCTGCCTTTGATTGGAAAGCTGCCTTCGATATTGTAGAAATTTCCTAGTTGTGAAAGGAGCTAAAATAGAGTATTTTATACCGTAATCCTACTACAGAGCAGAGGTGGTTGTCTCTTTGTAGCCCTGCCCCCTCTATTGCATCTCCACTGCATATTCCACTACTAGAAGTACAGCTAGTTCAAAGAGAGAGGCAATAGAAGTTCTTTTCAATAGAGATAAGTGAAAAGTTTTACATTTAGGTACAAAAATCAAAAGCACAGATATAGAATGGGAGGGACTTGGCTTGACAGCAGCACATATGAAAGGAATCTAGGTAGTCTGGTTGATCACAAGCTAAACATGAGCCTGCAGTGCGATATGACTTCGAAGAAAGCTAATGCAATCTTAGGATGCATTAACCTAAGCATTGTGTCCAGATCACGGGAGGTGGTAGTTCCACTCTATTCTGCTATGGTCAGGCCTCAGCTGGAGGAAGGATGTTGACAAGCTCGAGCGTGTCCAGAAGAAGGCAACCAGGATGGTGAGAGGGTTGGAATCCAAGTCTTATGAGGAAAGGCTGAAAGAGTTGGGTATGTTTAGCCTGGGAAAGAGAAGGCTTAGAGGGGGCATGATCACAGTATTCAAGTATTTGAAGGGATGTAACGTAGAAGATGGAGCGGATCTATTCTCTCTTGCTCCGGATTGCAAGTCTAGATCTAATGGGTGAAAATTACAAGGGAGTCATTACCGGCTAAATATCAGGAGAAACGTCCTAACTAAGAGTGGTTGAGCAGTGGAACAGACTGCCTCAGGAGGTGGTGGATGCTCCTTCGCTGGACATTTTCAAGCGGAGCCTGGATGACCATCTTTTGGGTATGTTGTAGGGCTATCTTTTGGCTATGCTCCTGCAGAGTGCAGGGGGTTGGACTAGATGACCTGCAAGGTCCCTTCCAACTCTAGTCTATGATTCTATTATTCTTTTCAAAAAACCAACAACTTGTAAAAAATACTCATTAAATGAAACAGTTGATTTAAACTTTGTAGAAAGCACTCAAAAATAAACTGAACCTACTGTTTTTCAAATAGAGTACAATTGTTGGTCTTTTTTAGCTAGGTCCACTTATAATATCAGGATGCAGTCTTTAAAATTCTTCCACTGTATGCTTTCTTTTCTATCAGAGTAATTCCTCCCATATTGTTTTCTTATTTATTCTACTTTATTTTTATGTTGGAATGTTGTGACCTGTTGGAACTGCCAGATTTAGAAAAAGCGTGTCAGTGCTGTTCATTCATTCCTGCACCATTTGCTTTAGATGTTAAGCTGTGTATTTCTGATTCAAACACATAATACATGCTGTTGCACATTGTTAATGGCTGCATATAGCTTTGTCATAACAGAATACTTCAAAAATGGAAGAGAGGCTTTCTGCCCCTCTTAGTCTGCAGTGGGATCTGGTAAGCCAACTCAATCACTAAGAAGATGAATGAACTAGAAGCTAGCAGCCACATTAACTAAATGATGGACCCAGGTCATGGATATGAGGCCACCACAGAAGGAAATAATTTGAGAATAAGTGGCCATGTGATCAGAAGAAAAGTATAGCACACAGCCATTTAATGAGAAACAGAACAGATAAAGGCCTCAACTATGTTGGGAGGAAAGATGGGACAAGAGCATATTGACTCCTCATACTTCTTTGATTTTGACTCACGTTAAATCATCAAGCCTGCTGACCAACATTTTCCTGTATAAAAATGGAAGAACTATGATGATGTCATTATCAGAGTTGATGTGCTATGGCTTCCAGACCAATGAGAACTAAAAAAAAATGAGAAAGAAAAAAAGATTCTATATAGGAAAGAAAAACATAACACAAAACATAGAGGTTAACTGTTATGGATACCTCCATATCCCCAAAGGAGACTTTGCCAAAAGCAAACCCATCACACTGAAGGTCACATTATAGCCAACATGTAAAAATCAGTGTTTTCTCCCGCCTGCAAGCATTTAGTAAAGGAAAACTTTTGATGTGATCATATTGTGGAGTTTCCCTTCCCCAAAAGGGCTAGCCAAAGAATGGTAATGTGCTGATGTCACAGCCATATGTTTTGTCTTATTAAACACAAGAGGGGACCCGCAACAAAATGTTGCATAATGTGTTGTGACTCCCTGAACTAGGACAAAAATCTGTGAGCTAGAGACTAAAAAGCTGTAGGTAGCTCACACTAACTCAGCTTAGAGGGAACACTGGTGACTGCAGTCAAGAGAAACCCCACAGTTTAAAAGTAATCATTGTTATCAAAGCTCTGCAGTTTTAATAGCATCCCCATGACTAAACTACTGGAACTCAACATTACAGCTGATTTACGCAATACCACTTTGGTCAGGATGAGGCATCAAAGAGCAGCATCGCTGGGGGGGGGAGCTACATTTGAAGCCTCTGCCATTCCCACTCTATTGGCATTCCAATGCGGATAAAGGCTGACCCACCTCTTGGGGGAAGAGGAAGATCGGAGGCACTGGGAACTTCTCTCACCTGCTCCAGTTTCCCCGGGGGTGGGGTGTATGTGCGCTTCCTTCTTGCAAAGTGGAAGGAGCTGCCCAGTGAAGACAGCTGGGAGCTGCTGCAGTTTGCTTTAAATCGCAACATTGTCTGTTGGAGGCTTGAACGTTTGGTGGAGGGGAGGACTCAATGCCATGGGGAGGACTCAATGCTATCAGAACAACAGGAGAGAGAGGGACGGGGAGAGAAGGCTCCTCCCCCTCTGCCCTGGTAAATCCGTTTTCTATGCAGCCGCAGTGAACTCTGTTTTACTTTTTGGCTGTTTTTTAACTCCCCCCTCAATATTTTAAAGTTTTTAGATTTTTCTGCACACCTGGGAAGTAACTGACGTGTGCAGGATAATCTCTTTTGCCCCCATGTGGTCCCAATCTGCAGAAATAAGTATCCGCACAGAGGGGGACCCTTGGCTATTAGTATATAGAAGTATATAGATTGTGAAGGAGAGCAGAAGATGCAGAAGTGAGTTCCTGATAGCTTGGATCAACAGCCCACACCTATTTCCTTTAAGCAGGTGGGGCAAGGGGTGTTAAGCTAGGCTAACCAATGTATGTGGCAGGGATAGGGTGGTCTGATCACAACAGATAGGGATGAGTGGCAAGCACCATGAGGCATCAGCAGTGATGGAGGGTGTGACTGGAACAGCTCATCAGTGGCCCTGCAGCAGGGTGCAGCTGGGAAGGAATGTCCTCAGTGCTGAGCAACATCTTTCTAAACCTGGTAGTGGCTGTGCCGTGGATCAGGGGAAGGGCTGGGGCTGGGTACCTCTCAGCACATTTGGTCTGCCCAATAAAGGAAGCCATTAATAGACTGCCTTGATTATTTAAATAAACTAGTTAAACCCAATCCTGCTGTCTCACGTCTGAAACACTGAAAAAGAAAATAGAAAACAATTTCCCACCTCCTAACAAGCTGAGTGAGGTGTGGCTAAACAGAGGCAAAGGTTGAAACAAAAGTGAGGTGATGGATAGGCAAGTTAGATATGTCTTACTGTAAAAAACTACACTTGAAACTGTCTCATTTTTATCTATTTGATCAAATCCTCGTGAAATCAGTACTTTTCATTTAACATAACTTCCTCAACTTCAGAATAAAAATTTAAAACATCAGGAAATCTGAATGTCCCATTCTTCTACAGAGTCTTCTTAAAATAGTGAGATCCTACTTTGGCTAGAAACAAGCCAAAATTGCAAGCCATTCCCCTTGATTCTTTAAAGTCTGCTTTAAATTCAAAAGGAAATTATTCCGGATATTTGCAAATATCCTTTCCTCACATCTAAGATAACTGATTTTGCAGGGCCATATGGTTCTCCACAATGCCCACTTTTTTCCCTTTGAAAAGATTTCCTACCAAAGAAAATGGGTGAAGATGTCATTCTTCGATGTTTGTCCTCTCCCCTAAAGTCTTTGGTACAATGTGTCCTATATAGTAGTTTAGAATTTAATCTTTTATTAGGTTCCTATATAATTTCACTTAAGATGTTTGGATAAGTCCATACTTTAAACAAATGAAAACTGTCATTTTGAAAGAGACCCAGCCACATTTTGCTTAGAACTTAAGAAAAAAACTTTTTAACGGCTCCTTTACAGGGAGCTGAAGTGTCAGCTTCAATTATTTGTGGTTGATATCTATATTTCACTCATACAGTGAGGGTTCCAGACATCAGCTTTATAGAAGATCTAGCTGACCCCAAATTAACTGAAACCATCGTGGCCATCTACAATAAACTCAAACCTCCCTTTCTCTCTCTTCAGTTACTGGGAACATTGTTGAGCTCATAGACTAAACATTTAACAGTTGTAAGCAGTCAGCAGCTTTATTGCTTCTTACTCCCCTTGTGGATTCATCCTGGATTCAATTTGTCTAAGAACATCAAAGAACGCTCATTCCAAAGCACCCCAAGCATTTTGGACTGTTTAAAAACTATTTGCCTTGTGAAAAGCTTGAATGTAAACTAAGCTAAAAATTGTCTTAGTGATTTTATTCTGTTTTAAATGGCTGTCACCTAATTTCCCCATGTGCGTTTACAATGCCACTCAAGCCTGAATGTATGTTCCTTCTTTCATGTAATGTACAACACATCAGTTTCAAGTTGCATACTCAGATGTTTTTCTTTTCTTTTGAGAGCTTCATCTCCTACAAAGCAAATGTATATATGATTAACAGGATTTCACCCCCCCCCCCAGTGCATCTCAGTTCTCATGCTAAGTTATGTGAATAATAGCAAACTAAACTAATTTGGGAAGTTTGAAAGGGGAGATGATTGAGGATTTACCAAGCACAATTTGGTAAAACTTTGTATATGTTCATTACTCAGAAATCTAGCGATAGGAAACAATCTGAAAATAAACAGAGTAACATGTTGGTTCTGTTATTGGTTAAATAGGTATTGAATGGTTGTTGTTGATATACTTTGGTTTTTTAATGCTTTTGACAACTAGTGAATACAATGAGATCATTTACTAAATGATAGTTTACTATGCCCCGACCTGGATAGCCCACACTGGCCTGATCTCATCCAATTTCAGAAGCTAAGTGGGGTCAGCCCTGGTTAGTATATGGTTGGGAGACCACCAAGGAAGTACAGGGTTGCTACACAGAGGCAGGCAATGGCAACCCACCTCTGAATGTCTCTTGCCTTGAAAACCCTACAGGGTCACCATAATTCACCTGCGACTTGGTGGAAATTTACAGCACAGATTACTACAGTGTACATGGAATCACTTAGTAAACTTGACATCATTGTCTAATTCCAAGGCAGGGACCAGTATAAGGCATTTATTTCCACAGAATTGTCTACCTTGTTTCCTGTACCCTGTCTCAATGGATCGGACCAAAGAGTCATCTAGTCTGGCATCCTAGGTGTTCTTTGAAGGTCTACATGTTGGGCATGGAAGTCAACTGATGTTTAGCAACTGGTATTCAGTGGGAAAATGGTCTAAACGTTGTTCATTTAGCTATCCTGGAGGGTTCTTTAGTTAGATGGCCATATTCTGCATTAAATTGTCGAATTCCAGTTTAGGCAGTAAGTGCCTTCTTTCCTGCCTGTTATCTAATGTACTTCAACTCCATTGTGCTCCTGAGTGAAAAGAAATGATCTCTGTCAACTTTTATGTTACATACGTCTAGCATGCCCCCCATAGTCATAATTTTCTAAAGTAAAATTCTTCTTCCCTAGCAATAATTTGTTCATTAGAGCTACCTCCGCTTACAACAAACAATACTATTTTGGGGGATGCAACTAACTATAAAAAATATTTTCAGATTAATGTTGTGACCTATGGTATCTGAATAAGAAAAATGAGTGATGTTTTGTCTACTAAAATGATTTATTTTTACTCTAAACAACATATTGCACTTCATGCTTATGATTTCTTATCAGAGCGTTACTATTAAATTATTTTATAGATCTGAGCAGCCTTCGGCTTCTGTTTCATCATCTTTAAAATAGGGAAGATCATAGCCACTAACCTAAGGGCACAATAAGAAAGGAGCACCAGGATAATTTGAAGTAATTTACAGTAAATTTTATGTGGCTCTGAAATAATATATGCAAGAAGATAGTCATCAGTAATGTCTCAAATCTGTTGCAGGGCACAGAGGCTTATGACTCACCACCCTATGGCTATAAGACATGCAAAAATAGAAACTTGTTTCCTATATCCACATTGTTATATGAGAGATAAGGAGTCAGATCTTTGATCTTGGTCCCAGATTCCACGAGGGTGATATAGACAATCTTTTTGTCATCAGGTCACAGCTGACTTATGGGAACCCCACAGGGTTTGCAAGGCAAAGAGACATTCACTGGTGGTTTGCCATTGCCTACCTCTGCGTCATGACCCTGGTATTCCTTGGAGGTCTCCCATCAAAATACTAGTCAGGCTGTCCCTGCTTAGCTTCCAAGATCTGATGAGATTGGGCTAGCCTGGGCTATCCAGGTTAGGGCTAACAGCCTATTATCTGATACTGTTATAGCTACTAGGGTATGCATTACAGCTGGCATTGACACAGTCCAAACTGTGGACAAGTTTTGCGCTTGGCAGTACTCATTCGCCTTTTTCAACTTATCCATGCAAACTATGCAAGTAGAGAAGCAGTGGAAATGAGTGCACAGGCACTGCCTCTCCTTTTGTGTGATTGCTGGAATATGACACAAACCGTCATTTCAAACAATCCTGATCGCGTGGATGAAGCCTATATGTGTGTATATGCTTTGGCACTTTGCTCACATTTATTAATTAAAACATTTATACCCTGCCATTCATTTATGGCTAAAGACAAATTACAAATTCAAATTTACCCTCTTCCCTCACAGGTGCCTGACACCTGTGGAAAATTAAAAGCCCTAATGAATAAAATGGCCTTGCAGCTCCTCTTAAATACTTCCAGAAATAGTGTCCCTTCACCTCTTTGGGGAGTCTGTTTCATGAAGGAAGGTGGAAAAAGCACTGGACAGTTCCAGGGGGGCTAACTTAAGCAGGAGAACAACCAGTTGCTGGCAACCTGAGGACCATAGTTGGCACAAAGGGGGTGAAAGGGAAAAAATAGGGGTTTTCCCCCCAGATTCGGGTATAAAGAACCTAATTTATTCAGCATTCCCAAATACTCCTGAATACCAGTATAGGCATTGTATTAGGATACAGGAAATATTCAGTAATACTGGATATATTTTGCTTCATTGTACCCTATGGGGCCATTATAAATGGCCAATCTCCTAGGGCATATTTAGTGGGCTGGGGGAAGGGGGTTTGAGATAGAAACACCAAATTTGTAGTGTAGCTGCTGGCACCTCTACCCAAAAGAACCCTCAAGTTTCAAAATGATTGGACCAGGGGGTCCAATTCTATGGACACTTAAAGAGGGTGCCCCCATCCTTCATTGTTTCCACATTGCACTGGTTCTGCTGCTGCTGGCCTTGCAAAAATCCTCCCCACTTCACTTTCTACTGCAGAGATTCTCTGGGACATTCTGCTGGGCTTTTATTGTATTGCCTTGTTATTTTCCCCTATTGGAAACAATGGAGGATGGGGCAACCTGTTTGGATGCCCATAGAATTGGACCCCCTGGTCCAAACTTTTTGAAACTTGGGGGTCCTTTTGTGGAGAGGCTCCAGCACCTACACAACAAATTTGGTGCATCTACCTCACACCTCATCCCCCCAGACTCTGAATATAACTTTGCCATTGACTGTAATGGCCCCATAGGGTATAATGGAGCCGAATAATCTCTCCTTATATATAATTGAGTAGTGGGGTGGCACTTTCTGAACATTCCACATGCTCCTAAATCAGTTGAATCCATGATGTGTCACTCAGAAGCTGTCTCTATCCATTGGCTGTGTTGCCTGAGTCCTGCCCACAGAAGCGGCGCCCGCCCAAACCATCAGCCATTGGCCCATCAGCCACCACTTAAAAGTACTCATGTGCTATTGGCTGGGTGCTGGGACTGCTCCTCTTCCCCACCCACTTCCACTTCAGCCATTGTTCCCTGTCAGAATTACTGGCAAACGGTTCTCTCTCCTGACAAAGATGCTTCACCTGCTTGGCTCCTCTGTGGCTGTTGCTAGGCAATCAAGCTTGGTTCTGTCACTAAAAAGACAAAGAAATGAAGCCTTTTCCAGGTCTTTGTGAGGAAGTCATTCGGGCCAATCCTAACTAGGGTTGCCAGCTCCAGGTTGGGAAATTCCTGGATATTCTGTGTCTAAGGAAGCCAGTCTAAATAAGCCAGGAGGTTGGCTACCCTAGGCATAGCAGTTAACACTTCAAAGCAGGGTCTGCCAGATCCAGGTTCTTGCTGTGGAAGCCGTGATTGCGGACCAGTCACAGACTTTCAGCATAAACCCCTCCCCCGCCCACTGCCAGCTTTACCAGTTTCCTGTCAGAATAAACTGAAAATGGCTGTCTCTCCTGCTTGGCTCTGCCATGGCTGGCTGGCTACTGTGGTGGGCCAGCAGCTGTCAAACCACTCTCTTCAACCCCCTGCTGTGTGGCTAATTTTCCCCAAGGGTTACCAATCTCCAGGTGGGACCTGGAGATCTCCCGCTGTTACAATTGATCTCCAGATGACAGAGATCAATTCACCTGGAGGAAATGGCTGCTTTGGAGGGTAGACCATATGGCATTATATCCTGCTGAGTCCTTCTGCTCCCCAAACACTGCCCTCCACTGGATCCACACACCTCCAAATCTCCAGGTATTTCCCTACTCAGAGCTGGCAACTCTACTTTCCCTTCAGTGCCTGTTGCTAGGCAACCAAGCTTGGTTCTGTCAGTAAAAGGCCCTTCCCGTGCCTATTTTGGCCTTTGAGAGGAAACTCATGGGGCCAGTCCTGACTGGTGTTCCCAGCTCCATGTAGGTAAATTCCTAGATATTCTGTGTCTAAGGAAGCCAGAGTTTGGGGAGGGGAGAGGCCTCAGCTGAACAGAATGCCATAGAGCCCACCCTCGAAAGCAGTTATTTTCTTGGGGCGGGGATCTGTTGCCTGGAATTCAGTTGTGATACCTGGCGATCAGGCTTCATCTGGAGGTGTAGCAGTCAGTGCTTCAGAGCAGGATCTGCTAGACCCAGGTTCTTGCTGTGGCAGCTGACTGGGTGATTTTGGACCAGTCACATACTTCCAGCCTAACCTATCTCACAGGGTTGTTGTGCCAGTCAAAAGTGGGAGAGGAAAATGATGTAAGCTGCTTTGGTCCCCATTGCAGAGAAAGACTACTTTTCCTCCTGGGGAACCATTTTTGCCAATCTCCAGGTGTGGGCTGGAGATCACTCAGGATTACAACTGCTTTCTAGGAGAGAGGGGGGAGGAAATGGAAAGCTGAAGTCAGAGGGGCAGATAAAGGTAGGTTGATGGTTGGCTGGGAGGGAGAGAGGGTTGCCAACTCCAGGTTGGGAAATTCCTGGAGGTTTGAGGGTAGGGTTTTTGGAGAGGTGGGACCTCAGACAGGTACAATGGGTCCTGGAATTCTCCTAGAATTACAACTGCTTTCCAGACCAGATGTCTGGAGGAAATGGCAGCTAAGATCAGTCCCATCCCCAGACTCCACCCTCCCAAGCACCACCTTCAATCTCCAGGAATTATCCAAGCTGGATTCAGCAACCCTCTCCCTGCCTTTTCTGACAGGCCTTTTTTTTGGGGGGGGGGGAGGCAGTGTACTTTCTCTCTTATTCTCCAAGTCTCCACACAGCTCATCTCACCAACACTTCTGTGTTCAGATAGGGTCAAAGAAGCATGGATCAGACAATCCACTCTTTCAAATAAAGAATGAATGGAACATCAAGTGGTCAGCACTGAAAACAAGGAATCAATGGAAAACAAAGGATCCAGCGGTCAGATATCCTACCCCATCATGATAAGAGCCCCCTGTAGACCATCTTGGAGCAAGTCATGTTTTATTGAGGAAAAATATGATTGGGGAAAAAAATGTCCCCCCCCCCCCCGCAGAAGCCTGTAGGAAAAATACCATCTACCAGGAGGAAAAACACTCAGAAAGTTCCAAAACACCCCAGAAAACAGCAACAATAAAAATTATATGATGAAGCAGGAGTATACATTTTTTTAAAAATCTACAGTTTACCAGCTTTTGAGGGGGAGATGTGCTTAGTGCAAATATAGGACATTTCTGCAGATTTTCTATAACATATCATAGCCTGCAGGCATGTAGACAACTGTAACTCTGAAATTGTGTATCACAGGCCTAATTAGAGACAAAGAGCCTGATTCATCACAAAATCCATCCAGCCTCAGCACTTTGGATGGCCACAGAAGCCTTGTAAAAGTTCTGTTTGTGTGGTTTGGAATAAAATGTTTCATAATCACAACATCTCTTTTGTGTAATTTTTTTTTAAAGTGCAACAGACTCTATAAAAATGTTACCAAAAATCCCTTCCAGGCTGGTAACCTGTCTGTCAAGTTTCAAACCACAGTACATTAATTGCTACAAAATTATAAACCTGTGAATTCAGAGGGGTAAAAACAGCTTACATGAAAAGATTTTAAGTGATCTTTTATGATGTCCTATATCACTGTCAAAAACCCCTCAGAATTTCCTCTTTCTGATGATCCTCTTTTAAGACCTATGTGGACAGTAGATCAAAAACTCTCTGCTATCATAAAAAGACGTCTTCCCACCCTCAATACTGTGAGTAACATAAAGGTCAAAACAACAACTTTGGAAAGAACAAGGAAGATGTTATTTCAGCTGCAGTTTTCATTATGTGTGTGTCTTTGTGTGTGTCTTTGTGTGTGTGTGTGTGTTTATAATGTTTTTGTCTGTGTGTGTGTTTATAATGAAAACTTCAGAGATCCAGTGTGATAAAGTGGTTAAGAGTGTCTGGTTAGTATCTGGCAGACCCAGGTTTGAATCCCTGTTCATGCCACGGAAGCTTGCTGGATGACCTTGAGCCAGTCACACACTCTCAGCCTAACCTACGTCATGGGAGGTGGTGAGCTCCCTCTCACTGGCAATCTTTAAGCCTCTTTTAAGACCTATGTGGACAGTAGATCAAAAACTCTCTGCTATCATAAAAAAGACGTCTTCCCACCCTCAATACTGTGAGTAACATAAAGGTCAAAACAACAACTTTGGAAAGAACAAGGAAGATGTTCTTTCAGCTGCAGTTTTCATTATGTGTGTGTCTTTGTGTGTGTGTGTGTGTGTGTGTGTGTTTATAATGTTTTTGTCTGTGTGTGTGTTTATAATGAAAACTTCAGAGATCCAGTGTGATGAAGTGGTTAAGAGTGTCTGGTTAGTATCTGGCAGACCCAGGTTTGAATCCCTGTTCATGCCACGGAAGCTTGCTGGATTACCTTGAGCCAGTCACACACTCTCAGCCTAACCTACGTCATGGGAGGTGGTGAGCTCCCTCTCACTGGCAATCTTTAAGCAGTGGCTGGACAAAAACTTGACAGGGATGTTCTAGGCTGAGCCTGCATTGAGCAGGGGGTTGGACTAGATGGCCTGTATGGCCCCTTCCAACTCCGTGACTCTATGATTCGATGGGCTTGTTGTGAGGATAAAATGGAGGAGAGGAGAATAAGCTACTTTGGGTCCCCATTAGGTGGGTTATAATTGAATAAATTAATTAAACAAACTTAGAGTGAGGGTGCATCCCATCCTCCCTTTGCGTATATCCATGATGTTTTGTACTTTCATGCCAATAAAGGTTTTGTGTGTGTGTGTGCCTCAGTGAGGCTGATAAAAGGGAACACAGGCTGTGGCAAATAAAATGCAAGTCTGTGATCAGGCAGGCAAAAAGGGAATATGAGGAGCATATAGCAAAAAACGTAATGACCAACAATAAAAATTTATTCAAACACATTAGAAGCAGGAAACCACCCAGGGAGGCAGTGGGGCCCTTGGATGACCAAGGGGTGAAAGGAGTACTGAAGGATGATAGGGAAATGCATTTTTTGCCTCTGTCTTCAATGTGGGAGATGAGAAGAGCTTGCCCACTCCAGAACCACTGATTTCAGGAGGGGTGTTGAAAGACCTGAGTCAGATTGAGGTGACGAGAGAGGAGGTCCTAAAACTGATAGACAACTTAAAAACTGATAAATCACCAGGCCCAGATGGCATACATCCGAGAGTTCTGAAAGAACTCAAATGTGAACTTGTGGATCTCCTGACAAAAATATGTAATCTTTCCTTAATCAGCCTCCATTCCTGAGGACTGGAAGGTAGCTAATGTCACTCCCATCTTTAAAAAGTGTTCCAGAGGAGATCTGGGAAATTACAGGCCAGATGTTAGTGTTCTTTGAGGGGGTGAACAAACATGTGGACAAGGGGGATCCAATAGACATTGTTTACCTTGACTTCCAGAAAGCTTTTGATAAAGTTCCTCATCAAAGGCTCCTAAGTAAGCTCAAAAATCATGGGATAGAAGGACAAGTCCTTTTATGGATCAAAAACTGGCTAATTCATAGAAAACAGAGAGTGAGTATAAATGGGCAATTTTCTCAGTGGAGGGTGGTAAGCAGTGGGGTACCGCAGGGATCAGTACTTGGTCCACTGCTTTTTAACTTGTTCATTAATGATTTGGAGATGGGAGTAAGCAGTGAAGTGGCTAAATTTGCGGATGATACAAAGTTGTTCAGGGTGGTGAAAACTAGTGAGGATTGTGAGGCACTCCAAGAGGATCCGTCAAGGATGGGCAAGTGGGCGTCAACATGGCAAATGGGGTTCAATGTTTGGCAAGTGCAAAGTGATGCACATGGGAGCCAAAAATCCTAACTATAAATACATGTTGTTGGGGTCCAAACTGGCAGAGACTGACCAAGAGAGAGATTTTGGAGTTGTAGTAGATACCTCACTAAAAATGTTGAGACAGAGTGTGACTGCAAAAAAAAAGACCAATGCTATGCTGGGAATTATTAGGAAGGGTTTTGAAAACAGATCAGCCAATATCATAATGCCCCTATATAAATCAATGGTGCGACCTCATTTGGAATACTGTGTACAGTTCTGGTCGCCACACCTTAAAAAGGATATTATAGCTTTGGAAAAAGTGCAGAAAAGGGCAACTCGAATGATAAAAGGGTTGGAACACTTTCCTTATGAAGAAAGGTTAAAGCACTTGGGGCTCTTTAGTTTGGAGAAACGACGGCTGAGGGGTGACACGATAGAGCAGGTAGAGAAAGAGGTACTTTTCTCCCTTTCTCACAATACAAGAACTCATGGGCACTCCATGAAATTGCTGAGCGGTCAGGTTAGAACGGATAAAAGGAAGTACTTCTTCACCCAAAGAGTGATTAACGCATGGAATTCACTGCCACAGGAGGTGGCAGTGGCTACAAGCATGGACGGCTTCAAGGGGGAATTAGATAAGCATATGGAGCAGAGAGGTCCATTGGTGGCTATTAGCCACAAGGTATAGATAGAACTCTTGGTCTGGGACAAGTGATGCTCTGCATTTTTGGTGCTGGGGGGAGGTCAATAGTGTAAGGGCTCCTAGTGTCCTGGTCCCACTGCTGGACCTCCTGATGGCACCTGGTATTTCTGGCCACTGTGTGACACAGAGTGTTGGACTGGATGGGCCATTGGCCTGATCCAACATTGGCTTCTCTTATGTTCTTATGTTCTCAGTTTTGTGATTCTTGATGTCAGATGTGTGTCCATTTATCCTTTGGCATATGGTTTGACCCGTTTGTCCTATGTAGAGAACTGAAGGAAATTGTTGGCATTTAATAGCATATACAATGTTCGAAGACAAGCAAGTAACTAAGCTTGAGATGGTGTAGTTGATGTTGTTAGGTCCAGTGATTGTGTTGTCTGGGTGTATGTGGCAACAAAGTTGGCATCTGTGTTTATTGCAAACTCTGGTACCAGTGTCCATGTTCAAATTAGATGTTGTATTATTCTGGGTGAGGAGTTGTTTGAGATTAGGGGGCTATCTGTGCAGGAGAAAAGGTGTCCCCCCCAGTACTTGTAAAACAGAACTGTAATTATTCAGTAGAGGTTGTAAGTCATGGATGATGTGTTGAACTGTTTTGAGTTGAGAGCTATATGTGACCACTAGTGGTATTCTGTTATTGTCTCTTTTGGAACTGTCTTGCAACAGGCTTTCTCTGGGTACCATTCTGGCTTTGTTAATCTGTTCCTTGACTTCATCAGGTGAATACTTTAGTTCCAAAAATCTCTGTCTGTAGGATTGGAACAGTTGTGGCTGTAGTGTAGAGCCTGGCTATATACAATGGATTATTTGGTATGTTTAGGACAGTGACTGGAAGCATGTAGGTATGTTTGTCAGTCCTTAGGTTTCTGGCATAAGATGGTGTCTATGCATCCATTGTGTACTTTTATAGTAGTGTCCAGAAAATGTATTTCTTACACAGATTGGTTCCTTGTCAAGTTGATGGTGGAGTCATTGAATGCCTGGTGGAATATGCCCAGGGCTTCTTAACCATGTGTTTAGACAATAAAAATGTCATCAAGGTATCACAGGTATAGGAGAGGTATGAGTGGGTGGGAGTTTAGGAAGCATTGCTCCAAGTTGGCCATGAAGATGTTAGCATACTGTGGGGCCATGGGGGTGCCCATGGCTGTACATTGATCTGAACGAACAAGTTGTGACCATATTTGAAGTGGTTATGGGTGAGAACAAAATGGCACCATTTGGTGGCAAATTCAGCTGTGGTGTTGTTAGAAACCATATTCCTTATGGTTTCTAATCTATGTTTGTATGGGATGTTGGTATACAGAGATTCCACATCCATGGTGGCTAAAATAATATTCTCTGGAAGGTTGTTGAGATATTTTCCTCAGAAAGTCTGTGGTGTTGTGCACATAACTAGAAATGTTGATGGCATAGGGTCTCAGAACAGAGTCCACATATCCAGATACCCCCACGTGATAGTGTCTATGCCCAAGACAATGGGGCATCCTGGGTTGCTGGGTTTCTGTATTTTGAATAGAAGGTAAAAGGCACCTGGTTGAGGTTCCTGTGGTGTGTCTGAAAGGATTTGTTCCTAAATATGCAGGGGTGATTCCTTTATAATCTTGTTAGTTCTTTTTTGTATTCCTGTGTGGGGTCTGAGTTCAGTTGTTTGTAAAAAGAAGTACTTGAGCCTCCTGGATGTAGTCTGATCTATTCATGATGACAATGGCTCAACCTTTGTCTGCATCTTTAATTATAATATCTGGATTGTTCTTGAGACTATCTATGGCCTTCCTTTCAGCATGACTGAGATTGTGCTATATGTGATGTTTGTTGATCACATCAGTTTGGACCCTACAGCGAAAGCATTCTGTGCAGAGATCCAGTGTGGCATTGTGACCATCAGGAGGGGTCCATGTGAAGTCTCTTTTTGTGGCATTGTTTTGATGGTATGTGGTGGTAAGTATTGTTCATTGGTGAATTGGAGGGATGGTAGCTGTTCTCCAGTAGATTGTGTGATGGTATGTTGTGGAGATGCTGCTTGTTCTTTCTTGTTCTGTTCTTCCTTATGTTGGAAGTAGTCCTTCAGGTGTAGATGGTGGAAAAAGGCTTCCAGATCGCCGCAGACCTGAATCATCTGCATGATTTTGGCAGGGCAGAATGAAAGTCCAGGTGAAAGAACTGTTTCCTCTGCTGGGTTGAATGTGTGCTGTGACAGGCTGACGTTGGACGAGTTCTTGTTACGAAGATTAGCAGCCTGCAGGTTAGAGAGTTTTTTATTTTTTCGTTGCTTCAGTTGAGACCGGTAGATGGCTTGTCTTTTCTTGTGGAAATTTTGCCAAGCAGGTTGATTCCTTGTAGAAATGTCCAGTTCAGAGAGTTTCTCCTTGATCAGTTTCCGTTCATTTATTTTATTTTATTTAATTTTCAAATTTATATTCTGCCCTCCCTGTGGACAGGCTCAGGGTGAATCACAACAAATAATTAGGCCATTTGGCATCACAAAAAGGCAATAATAAATAGTTCATTAAAACAATAAAAAACAGAAATTTAAAATCAGATTGCACCAATTATCAGTCTCTGAAACTGGTGCTGCTGGATTCTAAGTTTGTAGTACAGGACACTGAGCAGATGTTTGAGTAGTTTCTTGGAGAATGTTAGATAGCTAATGGTGATGGCACAGAAGAGTGAAAGGTAGAAATGAAAGTGTAGATAAGGCGTCATTTCACCATACCTCTGGAGCATCTCAAGGTAACCACCAGAAATTGAGGAATGTCAAGATTCTTGGAATGTTCTGCTGGGTTTAAAGGGAAATCCTACCACCACCACCACCACCCGCAATTGGCAATTCTTCCATCATGGTCAGTTTGGATCTCTCTTGCTGCCTCTCAATGAGTTCACAAGTAGGAATTCTACAGGTAGGCCCCATTCTCTAATTCCTCTATTTGCTTCTGATGAATCTTTTCTAGTGCTGAAGAATTGTGTAAGATTCAAAATCCAACAAACCTCCAAATTCAGAATAAATCACAGTCAAATTTGTAATGTACAAATATACCTAAGAACTAATTATTTGCATGAAGGCTGTTCTATCCACTCTGGTTCTCCTCTTTGCAAAGTTAAGTCCCTTTCCTCATTGCTTTGCTGAGTGACAATCTGAGGAACACCTAGTAGCTGGCACCCCCTGTAGGACCCATTGCCTTATATCAAATAAATCTAACCACAGCGTGTGGAAAAAAACAAAGTTCTTTGTTGTTCTGTTACAGTTCTCTTCTGCCTCAAGTAGTGGAATTGTAATAATATAGTAAGACAGAGCACAGTGATATCTGAAGTGCTGTAGGGCACTCTTCCAATCACTTGAGAAAAAAGTACTGAACATTATTCTAAAAACAAAAATGTATCTACCCTTGTAATGCCGGTTCATTAGGCATCAGATTGATTTATTGTATTGTTTCCTTTATAAATTATTTTCATTATGTTTTATCACAGTACATGTCTACTGCCCCGGGGGGAATAGGCAAGAAAGAGCTGAATGGTGTGTGTAATAGACTGCTTTAATTAAAATAGTGCAATGCATATTTCAATGCTATTAACAAAAACAAAATTGATTTTGTTTTCTGGATAATTGAATATATTATAGGCCAGGTGCTTTCTGTTGGTTAACCCTCTGAGGTCAATTTCATTCCATGCTTGTTTACACAAGATGGGCAGAAAGACAAGGTTGGGAAGGGGTATTCTGAAATGTAAACCAAAGGATAAAACCCCATACAAACTATTCTGCATGGAATAAGTTCCCTTGAGATTTGAAAAAAGATTGTTTTTGGATCAAAATTTATGATTACACAATATAAGGTCCTTCATTAAGGGCCCTCAGAATGGTAGGGGTTGATTTGTTTCCTCATTCTGTATGACAGCAATTAGCAAATAGTACTTTAGTCTTAATGCCTTCTAAGGAAATGCATAATATGACAGTACTAATTTATTTGGCTTGTCGAGTAAGTTTAGCTAATGCTTCCATAACCCCTCAAACAAACAAACAACAACAAATTAAATTCTAAAAGAATGACTAAAGATCTTTTTGAGAATGAAAGGGAAGAATCTGCTGCAAAAACATAACTTCCATTATGAACATTTCATAATTACTAGCTGACTAGTATCATTCCTAGTACATGACCAGTGTTATTCCTCACCATCAATAGATCTAATCCTCAATAAGGCCTTATTTATGGATACTTAAATCTAGACTGGAGGCATTAACAGACAAGACAGGTCTTTCTGCAATCCTGAAAACCCCCCACCAGATTTGAAGAAAGCCCTGAAATCATTAAAAAATAAAAATGGGAGGGGTTAGCAACCTCCAAAATAATAGAAACAGGACCTGCACCTTTAAGGAAGGAGAGCTCAGTGGCCATTGTGGGGGTTGTTAGGCAAACACAACAATATTGCCAGTCTTCAAATTGTGGTTTCTAACAGTAAACTGTAGAAGGAGGGCCCTTTCCATGGCTATTTTGGCCTCCCTGTCTACTCCAGCTCACTTCCCTCCTGTCCTGGAGTGGACTCATTGGGGCCACTGTGCAATTTGCTACCATGCCATTCTTGTGCGTCTCTCAGATGCAGTGGTGGCTACCAGATGACTTAAGGCTACATGAGTTACCTGGGCCTAGAGGCATCCTCTGCACAATTCGAACTACTTGGCTGAGCCTAGCAATGACCACCACACAACCCACCTGAGCACCTTGTTACTCCATGATTTTTGCAACATGGACAACCTCTATTCATGGAGATGCTACCATGGAAGGAGGAGTTGAGATTAAGTGTGGTGCTTTGGTTAGAGTGTCTGCCCAGGAACTGGGAGATCCAGGTTCAGATTCCCACTCTGCCATGGAAGCTTTCTGGGCAGCCTTGGGCCAGTCATGCTCTCTCAGCTTAATCTACCTTACAGGGTTGTTGTGAGGACAAAATGGAGGAGAAGAGAATGATGTAAGCTGCTTTGGGTACTCATTGGGGTAAGGTGGGGTATAAATGAAGTAAATAAATAATAAATAAAGCTGAAGACTGGGTAAGAGAAAATGGATTGGTGAGCGGGAAGGAGAGAAGGAAGCAGGGAAAGTATATGGGGGCTGCCAGGAAGAGAGGAAGAGGAAATAGTGTGGTGAAGAGGATAGAAGGAGAAGTGAAGTAATCCCACAAGTGTTTGCAACTTTGTCTAACAAAAAAATCTTCAAAGGTTTTAAACTCTTCCCAGTCAAGGTAGAGTCAAAGTGAAAGGAATCTGTAACCTAGACTGGAACAATTATTTTCATTTGGTTTCACCAGTGCCACACTTTCTAATTTATTGTAGATAAGTACACCAGCTCAAGAGATGGCATGTTAGCTGTCACCTTCATGGATCTCAGAGCAGCCTTTGACTCAGTACATAGATAAAGACTATATGATAAACTGAACAGATCTTCTATGGAGAAGTGCGTCCTCTTCCTGATTCAACAATTATACACTCAGGTGAAATGTGGTCCCACTGGCGAACTGACCAGGGATATTCCACTGAACAGAGGAGTTAAACAAGGATGTACCCTTCCTCTGTTGTTATTCAATTTATAATTACTAGCTGACTAGTAATATATCTGATATTGAATTTCATCCACCTTGAATTAATGACTTAACTTCTTATATATCTGATATTGAATTTCATCCACCTTGCCTGGCCCATGTTAAATTATCCTGTTTCTTATATGTGGATGGTACTGCCCTTTTGTCAAGATCTGAGGTTGGCTTATGCAAGCTCATAGGTTCCTTCTTGGAATATTGTTCCAGAGAGGGCATAGTTATTAATGTTGCTAATTCTAAGGTTCTTCTTTTTAGTAAAAAATGGAAGATAGAGAAGTATAAGTAGTTGGTAGCCTATGGAGCAAGTAGAGTATTTTAAATCTTTCCTGGAAGGTGCACTTGAACTCTGATGTTAGAATCGCTATGAGTACTAGGAAGGCTATCTCAAAATTTTATTATTCCATGGCTGGCGAATATGATAAAGTCTTCAATGCTAAAGTTGATGGGCAGATGCTATATGCCATCAGGGTCTGGATCAGTGCAGTAACATACAATATTGACAAACCTCTATTGAGATTCCTACAAAGTATTCTGGGAACACCTCAGTGTGAGTTTGGAATAGCCCTGAGAGCCAAAGTTGGGAAAGTGTCTTATGAAGCAAAGGCCTAGGTAAGAGCATTCAATTTGAAAATTAGAACTCTAAAATCAAGCCCAGATCTGAACCTCCTCAGACTAGTCAAGCCACACAAGTGATTGGGACAGATTATTGGACTGTAAACTATTATGTCTGGGTATTGCCCATGACGAGATAGAAATCACAAGTAGGCAAGAACGGACACAGCTTATTAGAAGATGTTTGAGAGACTTTGACTACAAAAGCATGTCGATTAGAGCTCACAGAGTGTGCTCAGCCTTTTTCGTAGGCATTCAGCCTCCAACAACAATGCCAAACTACTTATCTGAGATAAGTCTTCCAAAGTATAGGAGGACAGTCATGCTCGTACACCTGAATGCCCTACCTTCAGCTATGATGTCAGAAAGATTTAATGGGATTTCATACTCAGATTAACTCTGTAATTGTGGCAGCAGTAAAATTGACTCTGTGGATCATATTCTGCTTGATAGTCCCAAATTTTCAGCTCTAAGAGATTAACTGATCTCCCCTTTATTCCATCAGGACTTCCTCTCTCCAGAAGCAAAATAATTCTGGTTACTTAGAGATGAAGACAAACAAACTACCCTACATGTGGCAAAATTTCTAGCAGCTGTCTTCAGATCACATGACAACAACCTTTAAATTCTTTCATGTTTTCCTGTGGAATGAGGTTTATCGTGGGACAAGGGTTTGCGGTTTATGATTCTGGTTGCAAAAACAGTAAAGACAAATAAATAAATAAATATATTCATTTGGTTTGCTATCCCTCCCATTTCAGTCTAGCAATTTGAAAAGTTAGCCTTGAAAGTATATAAAATAGCAAAACTGAGCAAACTGTTAGTTTTAACTGAGACTGGAAATTACTGCATACCATGGAGAGATACAGAAAAGTCAGATTTACCTAGGGATGCCAGCTCATCTCCAGACCACACATATCACTTCCCCTAGAGAAAACTGATTGTTTCCAGGGTGGACTCTATGGTACTGTATAGCACTGAGATCCCTGTCCTCTGCAGGCTTTACCCACAAATCTCCAGGAGTTTCCCAATCTTCAGAGGGAAACCCTACCCCCCCCCCCCGTACCAGTGGCCAGGGTGGACCTGATAATCCTACTCCCTCCCATATAATCTTATGTCCCCATTTTTTAACATTTAGATTTCTGCTGCCTCTGATAAAAAAAAAATAAAACCAACAGGATAATTGAACACATTTTCTTCTCTAGAGTGATGTCCCAAGATGTCCCTAGATACAAATCTTTTGAGCCTGGGCTAATACTCCAAATACTAAACTGAAATTTACTGTTGTCATAGTCACACCATTTACACCCCCTGCCCAATCCTGCCTGCCAAAGGGAAGAGGCCCAATAACTTGGCCTCTTCTGACAGTTAGAGGAGGTCTATCTCTGCATGTGTAATCAAGAGAGATAGAAAAAACAAGAAAGAATTATCAAGATGGTAAGCATGTTAATCTGTCTGTAGCAGTAGAAAAGAGCAGGAGTCCAGTAAAACCATAAAGACTAACAAAATTTGTGGCAGGGTTTGAGCCTTTGTGAGTCACTGCTCACTTCTTCAGACAGAAAGAGAGAGAGAGATAGGGTTGCCAAATCCGAAAAATGTACCGGCGGGGGAGCGTCCTGCCAGTCCGGGATCCGTCTGTGGATGCGCGCGCGCCGCCAGAGCGTCACCGGAAGTGACGGCACACGCTGGGCATGGCCCCGCCCCCAGCGTGCAACGTCACTTCCGGGGGACGCGCACGCCGGGGCGGAGTTCCCCCCGGGCCCCGTGAGTGAGTGAGTGAGAGAGAGAGAGAGAGAGAGAGAGGAATGTGTAGGCATGCACAATGAAAAATTGCTGCTCTTTCATAAGACTCAGCTCTCTGTTTCTTCACTGTACTGAGCAGATGTGAGAGATTTGGGTTATCTGACTTAAATGCTCACCTGGTGAGCCAGCAAGTGTGTTTGTGGCTCCTGTGGCTACATCAGACATCTGTACAGGTTATGGAATGACAGGACACAAAAAGTCTCTTGTGGATGTGGAAAGGCCTATTGCATTAAAGAAAGTTAATCAAGTAGAGGTGAAATCACACTGTGTTCTGGTTTGTTTTTGATCTTTTCTTAATATGTCTTTAAAGAATAATAGAAAATTGAACAAAAATAATGTACATAATTTTTTTTTTTTAAATGTACATAATCATAGAAAAATATATTGACGGTGATCTCCGGAATGACTTTCCGTTTTGAAGGAAGATCTTCTTCTGAACAAAGATGTGGGACAAAAACTTTCTCTCAATAGTTCATATCCTCTGGTGATGTCTCACAATTATCAAAGAAGATTTTATGTATAGAAAACTCACCAATAATCATAACAGCTGTAATGCATAGTAGAACCTGCCATGGGCTAAGATGATTGTAATGCATTTTTCTATGATTATGTATATTATTTTTGTTCACTTTTCTATGATTCTTTAAAGACATATATTAAGCATCACTTTTTCACAGTTTTTCTTGTTCTCCGTATAATCTCATTACTGTGCCAATCAATTGCTATTATACCACTCTGACTTGGCCAAAACAGCATACTCTCCAAGTTTTCCCTGTGAAGGAATTTAGCAGCATCTCAAAGTATTTAGTATTGCAAAGACTGCATACAGAGTAAATGAAAATTATCAGGTGAAAACCTTAGTTTGAATTATTTGGGCAACATTAACACTGGTGTGAAATTTAGAAGGAGTCTCAGAGTGGCTTATAGTCCCTTTCCCTTCCCCTCCCCACAACGAACACCCTGTGAGGTAGGTGGGGCTGAGAGAGCTCTCTTGAGAACTACCCTTAAGAGAACAGCTCTGGAAAAACGTATGACTGACCAAAAGTCACACCAGCAGCTGTATGTGGTATAGTGGTGAATCAAATCTGGTTCTCCCAGATCAGAGTCTGTGCTCCGACCACTACACTAAACTGGCTCTCGTACATAATAAATTCAGGGGCTGGACATGATTCCTTTAAATTCCACAGTTATATGATTAATTGATATTATAAAATTATGCAACTTTTAAGGGGGGAGGGGAGACAGGTTTTGGATTTTCTATTTTATTTTGAATTGAAAATGTTTTAAACTATTATTGCAAGCTGTTTTGAACCACAAGGAATGACAAGATATAAATATGTAAAAATAAAATACAAAGACAGAAGTTGAGCCATAATATGTGGTGATGACTGATTAGGTATAAATCTTCTCTATCTATGCATCAAGTATTTAAAATATGTATTTATGTATGCATGTATGTCTGTCTGTATGTCTGTCTGTCTATCTATATGTATGTATGTATGTATGAATGAATATTATGTTGGGGAAATGGATGTGTATTAGAGTAACTTGACCTGCATGGTCCAGGCTAGCCTGATCTTGTCAGATATCAGAAGCTAAGGAGAGATCAGCCCTGGTTAGTACTTAGATCAGAGACCACCAAGGAAGTCCACAGTTACTACACAGAGGCAGTCAATGGCAAACCAGCTCTGTTCATCTCTTGCCTTGAAGATCCAAAGGGATTGCCATAAATTACCTGTGATTTAGCAGCACTTTACATACACAAATTTAAAGTGTGGACATATACCTGCTTTTAGGGGCTTCTTGCTGAGTTCTTGAGTCAGGGCCCTGGACTTTCATCTGTCAGTCTATCATTGCACCACTGGTCTCCCCCTCTAATTATAAAAGATAGATACCCTCCAAATCTACATCAATATAGAATGGCTTCTCTAACCCCCCCCCCCAATATACTCATGCTTCCTGGTAAAATAGTTTCATCTAAAAAAGAAATTACAGGCCTTGGATCGAGTCATTTAACAGGTGAGTCATTGGATCATTGGGTTTTATAAGAAATCCATTACAATTCGTTAGTTACTTCAGCCTTTCACTTTCCAGAGGAATTTCAGAGAGAGATTGATTCCATTGTTCCCATAAAAGAATATACCACTGAACTATTTTTACATAAATTTCAATCTTTATTGTTTCCACTTCTACAGAATTAATTAGATTTGGCTGAGACCCCAATTACTTTAGATTTGTGATTTAGAAAGCTGAACTATAGATTAAAAAGTTGGAAGTCTTTTTGTTACAAATGTTAATAGTCTTTTTGATACAATCTTCTCCTTTTATTTGAAATCAGTTACTCACAAATGTTTTTTAGAAGTTCTTTTCAGCATATTTGTAAAATATATAGTAACATGAAAAAAATGAAGATGTGGTGTTTAAAGATTATTGAAAACTGAAAATAATTAGTTTATACTTAAAAGGATTTTATAATAGGCATAATCAAATTGGTGCACATCTGTCAGATTACTTTCAATACATTTGCTTCCTTCATGCAGAATAAAGATGCAAAGAGAAACAAAAAGGTAAAAGTAAGGCCACAACTTACTGATGTACAACTTACATGTCCATAATTAGCTCCCCTCTCCACTCTCTTATTATGGATAGATTTAGGTGAGGATATGGTATCTCCTCCTGTCTCCCTTGTTTGGGTGATTCTATAGCAGCCATAACAGAGTATGCCATTCCAAGAGTTTGGTAGCCATGTCTTAATAGTGTGTCAAAGAGGAGTTGTCAGCTTCATGTACACTCCAGGCCAGGAGACATTGGACTGAATGAGGCTGGTGCCCCAGGGATTAGGGAAGGACATAAGCCGGTTCGTGAACTAGAGTTTGTCATGAATTTTGGCTGCTTCATGGTTCACAAAGTGATGTTCATGGAAGAGTGACCAGCATGAACATTTCACAAACTTTGGTTCTGTTTATGGCAGTTTGTGGTGGTTAATGAATAAGAACATAAAAACATAAGAGAAGCCAATGTTCGATCAGGCCAATGGCCCATTTAGGCCAACTCTGTCACACAGTGGTCAAAAGTAACAGGTGCCATCAGAAGGTCCATCAGTGGGGCCAGGACACTAGAAGTCCTCCCACTGTTGCTCTCCCCCAAGCACTAAGAATACAGAACATCACTTGCCCCAGACCAAGAGTTTCTATATATACCTTGTGGCTAATAGCCACTGATGGACCTCTGCTCCGTATGTTTATCCAATTCCCTCTTGAAGCCGTCCATGCTTGTAGCCACCACCACCTCCTGCAGCAGTGAATTCCATGTCTTAATCATTCTTTAGGTGAAGAAGTACTTCCTTTTATTCATTCTAACCCAACTGCTTAGCAATTTCATTGAGTGCCCACAAGTTCTTGTATTGTGAAAAAGGGAGAAAAGTACTTCTTTCTCTACCTCCTCTATCACATACATACCTCTATCATGTCATCCCTCAGTCATCATTTCTCCAGGCTAAAGAGCCCCAAGCGCTTTAACCTTTCTTCATAGGGAAAGTGTCCCAACCCTTTTATCATTCGAGTTGCCCTTTTCTGAAGTTTTTCCAATGCTATAATATCCTTTTTAAGGTGTGGTGACCAGAATTGCACACAGTATTCCAAATGAGGTCTCACCATCGATTTATACAGGGGCATTATGATACTGGCTGACTTGTTTTCAATTCCCTTCCTAATAATCCCAAGCATAGTGTTAGCCTTTTTTATTGCAGTCGCACACTGACTCAACATTTTCAGTGAGTTATCTACAACAGGAGCTGCGGTGGCTCAAGTGGTTAAGAGGCTGAACTGCAGGCTGTGGAAGGTCAGTAGTTTAGCAGTTCAAGACCCGGGTGCCGCAAGACAGGGTGAGCTCCTGTCTCTAGTTCCAGCTCCTGCCAACCTAGCAGTTCGAAAGCAAGAAATTGCAAGTAGATAAATAGGTACCACTTCGGTGGGAAGGTAACAGCGTTCCGTGCACCTTGGTGTTTAGTCATGCCGGCCACATGACCACGGAAATGTCTTCGGACAGCGCTGGCTCTTCGGCTTTGAAACGGAGATGAGCACCGCAACCCTAGAGTCGGACTCGACTGGCTTTCAAGCAAGGGAACCTTTACCTTTACCTATCTACTACAACTCCAAGATCTCTCTGTTGGTCAGTCTCCGCCAGTCCGGACCCAATCAATATGTATCTGTAGTTTGGATTTTTTACCCCAATGTGTATCCCTTGGCACTTGGCCACACTGAACCCCATTTGCCACATTGACACCCACTCACCCATCCTTGACAGCTCCCTTAGGCGTGCCTCACAATCCTCCCTGGTTCTCACCACCCTGAACAATTTTTTATCATCCGCAAATTTAGCAACTTCACTGCTTACTCCCAACTCCAAATCATTAAAAAGTATTAGTTTTCTTTATACATATATATATTATCCATAGTATAATAATTTATATTTGAGTCTGATCTTTAATATTATTATCTATCCATTTGTAAAGTCTCGACCATTTTTTTAAACAGTCTTCTCCTTTTCCCTGAATCAATAAGCTCAATTTGTCCATTTCTGCTAAATTCAACAATTTCAAACTTATTTCTTCCCTAGTCAGAAGTTTTTCAGATTTCCAGTATGTGGCTGAAAGTATTCTGACTGCTGCTATTATAAGTACAACTAGTCATGCATCACCATGACTAAGATTCTCTGGCATTATATTTAACAAATATATTTCTGGATTTAATGTCAAATATATATTCATCATTTCCCAAATTATTTTCTGTACTTTCTCCCAAAACCGTTGAATTTTTGCACATCGCCACCACATATGATAAAACAATCCTACATTAACTTTACATTTCTAGCACTTATTTGAGCTATGTACATAGCATTTTGCTATTTTCTCCGGCGGCCAATACCATCTATGAAACACTTTAAGGATATTTTCTTTATAAGCTATGGCTCTCAAATATAGAGTTTTCCCTTGGATGGCCGTGGCCCCGCCCCCAGCATGCCTGGTGTCCTCCCGTCAATTCCGTGTGACGCGCACCACCGGGGAACAGGCCTCTGGGGTGGGGGTTTCCCCGCCCCTCGGGGGGACTTGGGATCCCTAAACAGGGGGCAGAATTCTCCAGCCTAGAAACACCACTACTAGCCCTCCCAAGTTTAACAGGTACTGTTGGCTGCCAATAACAGAGTTCCCATTCTGCTCTGTGGGATTAGAAAGTTATATACACACTCTCAGCTCTGTGGCATCTTTTCTCTCAGCTGTTTGCAGCTACAAAAAAAGGCAGAGAACTTCTTAAAAATGAACTAGCAGAGCACATTCCCTTGTGATTGGGAACTCCTCTCCCCTGCTGGGTTTTTGGTGTTAGGTGGACTCAGAGATCTGAGTCACCCAGTCTCTCTGCTCATGCCATGCAGAGAGGCTTAGCTAGTGGGTTCCTCAACTGAGGAACCACAATTTGATTGTGATTCATCTCCCCTGCTGGGGTTTGGAGGACTTGGTGGACTCAGGGCTCTGAGCCACCCATCTTTCCACTCACGCCAAGGTAGTGGATTCCTCGGTTGAGGGCTCACATTTTATACTTTCCCACCCCTCCTGATTGTGCACCAACCCCTCTGTGACAAGAGGGTGAAAGTGGGTGCAAAAGTTCTCATTGTGAGGTGAAGTCCTCCATTCCTCCATACCACAGGTCCCCATACCCAGGCACCAAACCCAACTTGCCAGCCCACAGGAGCCTGCTCCTAGCAGGGCATCACCAGAGGTCTTGGAGCCTCCTTTCTCTAAACTGTCCCTAGGGTTTTCCACAGAGAACAAAGAGTTGTTATCACCACCAACAGTTGATAACACGCTTTGGAGAAGTCTCTGACAGCAATTCAGAGAGGGTGGGGAACACCGCGGAAGCTTTGGCGGGCGCATTGCCTCCACCCGAGAAGCCCTCCGAGCTCTCCTGCACTGTGCCGCTGTGCGCCCCCATTGGGTTCCCTTGGATTGGTTTGGGACCCCCCCCCTGCGGAGGTTCTGAGGGGTAGCCGGGACTTGGATATTCAAACCTACCAGTGCAAGCCGGAAGACCGTCGTGCGGTCGGGACGCCGAGGCGGCCGAGTCGTTTGGGTCGGCCAGGTGTCTGGGCAGCGTTCCGAGGAGGCGCGGAGGGCCCCTGGCGATGCTGGGGTGGTCGCTGACCTGACGGACCTGCCGTGGAGCCTGCTGCGGCGGCGCCGGCGATCTGGAGGGCGAGGACCGGGAGCGACGGCCGGGTGCCGTGCCAAGTGACTGGGGCCTGCAGGGACTGCGTTGGGAGGCCCGGTGCTGCCTGGTGCGGTTTTTCGGTGGCAGTACATGAGTCCGAGGGAGCTCAGGTCTTTCCCGGTGTGTTCTTTCGAGCTTTTTCCAGCAAGTTCTCTTTAACAGAGTCGGGAGTGGCAGAGGGTCGGAAGATCTGGGAACAACGACGCCCTCTGGTGGACAGTAGAGGGAATTGTGCCTCAGAAGACTGAACCCAGTATAACCTCTTGGAGAGAGAGGTGTAAAGAGTCACCAATGTGGATGTGAAGCGTGAATGGTGGATGATTAGTCTGGCTGTTGGTGAGTGTGGATTTTTTGGTTGGCTGTGAGTACAGGTGTTATTGATGAAGGTGATGTGTGATATGTGTGAGGATCAGCGGACCTGATATTTATATTTTAATGATATTAATGATGTTATATGGTGCAGCCTTAAAATTGTAACTGTAATTGTAATTATATACACGCTTATGCAATTAGGATTGGTGACGTGTGTCTGCTGTTAACGTGTAGACTTGCTGTGTAGTGCATTGGTGGCTAGAACCTCTGGTGACGGCCATTAAATATTATAAATAGCATGTCTGACCAGCGGATTCCGGTGCTCTTGGGGAGGGGAAAGAGCGGTGGGCCTAGGCAGAGTGGTTATGGAAGGCCACTGAGACATAGGAGAGCTCGGTGTCCCTCCAGCCTACAGCCCATCCCGAGGGTGGCTAGCAGTGGGGCCAGGAATGACCCCCCTCTGTCATTGGTGTTGTGTAACGCCAGGTCCATTAACAACAAGGTCGCAACTCTTAGAGAGTATGTGACGGAACATCAGGCGGACCTGGCGTGCGTGACCGAGACCTGGGTGAGGGAAGGTGAGACTTTGGCTCTCACTCAGTTAGCCTCCCCGGGCTACTCGGTCCTTCACCAATCGCGGAATCGGGGGCACAAGGTCGCAACTCTGAGAGAGTATGTGACGGAACATCAGGCGGACCTGGCGTGCGTGACCGAGACCTGGGTGAGGGAAGGTGAGACTTTGGCTCTCACTCAGTTAGCCTC
>NW_015170276.1:2403838-2403957 GCF_001447785.1 Gekko japonicus
TGGGGATACGGGGGCTTGCCTTGCAATGGTTTGCCTCCTTCCTCCAAGGTCGGGGACAAAGGGTGGCTCTCGGGGCTCAGCGCTCCCATAGGCACCCCATTGAGTGAGGGGGGCCACAC
>NW_015170276.1:2404408-2404653 GCF_001447785.1 Gekko japonicus
CTACCTGGACCGTGATGATCTGGCCACAGTGATCCACGTGACGGTCACCTCGAGGGTAGACCACTGCAACGCTCTCTACATGGGGCTGCCTTTGTCGCAAATCCGGAGGCTGCAACTGGTGCAGAATGCTGCGGCCAGGCTGTTAATGGGTCTCTCTAGAAGGGACCACATTCAGCCTGCGCTGAAAGCGCTGCACTGGTTGCCGATAGCGTAGCGGATTCGCTTCAAAGTGCTGGTTCTTACCT
>NW_015170276.1:2404776-2434731 GCF_001447785.1 Gekko japonicus
CTCAGCCCCACCTACCTCACAGGGGTGTCTGTTGTGGGGGGGGGAAGGGAAAGGAGATTGTAAGCCACTCTGAGACTCCTCTGGGTAGTGAAGGGCAGGGTATAAATCCAACCTCTTCTTCTCCTCATAGCTGAAATGGTTAAGACCCCCCCCCGCTGTATACCATCAATGTGGGGGGGGTGAGGGCCTTAGGAGACTAGGGGAACATCTGAATATCTGATCAACATCTTTCACACCATGCCTACCAAGGGATGTTTGGTATGTGGTGCCCTCTCTGACGTCTTAGTATGGATGCTGTGAAGTCTGAGCACTTTATTGTTTGATTGGGTTTTAAATTGTATATTATGGTCTTAAAATGTATTACAGTATTGATGTTTTTATGTGCAAGTTTTTGCCATGTAAGCCGCCCTGAGTCCTACGGGGGAGGGCGGGATATAAATTTAACAAATAAATAAATAAATAAATCCTCCCCTTCCACATAACTCTCTGTTGCTGCTCCTACCTCCAATACACCCCTCCATAGCCCCTCCCAGTCCAATGCCAGAAAGTAGCAGTCCCTCCAACCTTATCCAGTCCTGGGGCATCATTTCCAGCCCACACTTTGGAAACATTTCCTCACCCTCCCCAAGTGACCCCTGTATGGAAGAGTGCCAGGTGTGCCACACCCATGTCCAGAGGGGCACAATCCCCCAACACTTGCCCTCTTCCTTCCCTTGCAGGCACCTGCAAAGGGTGTACCCCACTATGCTGCTGCCGGGAGAGTGGTGGGCAGTGGGAGGAAGAAGAGGCTCATTCCCCCTCAACAGGGAGAAGCAGAAGGGGAACAGGACACTCCTCCAAGAAAGGCTCCCTACACTCAGGGTGCCATGGGTGGTGGGACATCAAGGCAGGCTACCTTTCAAGAGGTCATTCCCTCAAGGATGACTCACTGAGGCAGCGGATGAGGAGCCTTCTCTCCCCCTCCATCTCTGTTCTGTAGTTCTGATTATGTTGAGTCCTCCCCCATAGCCACGCCCCCTCCACCAAACATTCAAGCCTCCAGCAGCCAACAGCAGCATCTACGTTGCAGTATTTAAAGTGCTTTAAAGCAAACTGCAGCAGCTCTCGCCTCTCTTCACTCTGCTCAGGTGACTCCTTCCACTCTCCATGCAATTGCAAGAAAGAAGCCACACACATGCAAAAAAAAGGGGGGGGGGACTAGCAGAAAATAAACATGTTTTGGATTCTTCCCTCCAGAGCAGGTGAGAGAAATCCCCAGTGCCTCCACTTTTCTCTCTTTTCCCCGCCTCCTCCCAGCCAATTAGTTTTTTTGTTTTACTGTTAGAGGGAAAGAAAAAGAGGAAAAAACAGCGGGTGGGAAGGAAGGAAAAACCTTTTCTTCTTCAGAGAATGCAGGAGTGTGAGTCTGTGCCAAACTTCCTTCTCAGATACTAGACGCTAGGGCCAGCAAGCATTTCCACTGCCCTGATAACAACAATTATTAAATCATGGGGTTTCTCTGTACTGCAGCCACCACCTTCCCCTACTACTCATCTGTCTGTGGGGCTAGCATAAGACCTCTTTCAGTGTTTGTGCATCAATGTATGTGCATGTCAGAAAAGGGCTTACAAATCATATAGCTCCCAGTGATTCATGCCTTCTCTCCCCTCCAATAGAGAGGTTACCAGAGGTCATTTCGCGGGGGATCGCAGGGGATCGCGGGGGATCGCAGATCCCCTGGGTGAGGTACGGGGGGCGGGGCACATGACGAAGCCCCGCCCCCTGCTTCAGGATGCCCCACTTCCGGCCCTCATTCAGCCAGGAGGAGGCAGGAGAAGAGGGAGGGTAAGTTGCTTCCTCCCCGCCTCTCCCCACCCCTGCCTGCCTGGGGCCAGGGAGGGCCTTCGCGGGGCTTCCTCGCACTCCCACTGGCCTTGCAGGTCCACCACTGGGCCCCTCATGGGGCTCGGCAGTGGAGCTGCAAGGCTGGCGGCGGCAGCCGGGACCGTTGGGGGCGGGGGGTGTGGCCTTATGACACACTTCTGGTGATGTCAGGGGGTGTGGCCTTATGACACACTTCTGGTGATGTCAGGGGGTGTGGCATATGCTAATGAGTTATGCTAATGAGTTCCCCTAGCTCTTTTTCTACGAAGCAACACCTGGAGGTTACATATTGCTCCCCAAAAAAACTGCATTCCCAAATGTTGCAGGTGACTGGAAAATTCTGGTCATATCTGGAAAAAGAAACTCTTCCTGACTCTGGTTAGTGTCTTGAGTGATGACGATGGCACTGAGTCCCCGCCTGAGTTGGCATCACACCCAGAGGTGCCGGCATTGCCAGAACCAGAAGCTGGCCCCTCTGACTCCTCATGAGCCTGAGCCTGTAAACCCTGCACCTGGTCCTGCAGCAGCCAAGGAGACACAGGTGCAATCGGGGAGCCCGCCTGACTCAACTCCGTGGGTGGTTCAGCTAAGGGAGCAGCTCTGCAGAGACTTAGCCACCTGCCGTCGAGATGCACGCTGGCAGGGAAGGCAAGTGCCGAGTCCTCAGTATTAGCAAGAGCATTGCCGCCACCATGGTAAGCCCGGCCGGAGGCCTATATAACTCCCACTCAGGATTGGGCTCTTGTGGAAGCAATGTGTCGCCTCCGTGTCTGCCTCACATCCACCTTCAGAGCCTGTCCTCAGACCCCCACTCTGGCTCGGATTCCTGGCTTCCTGACCCTTTGGATGACTCGTCTTTCGGACGCACAATTTGGCTCATCCTGGCAATGACCTCGGACCGGACTTGACTTCTGCCTCTCAGCCCAAGGCCGGCCCGTGACAGTTGGCTGTGATTAAGATTGCAAAGCTAGGCTTGGCCTGGCAACAATGCAGATTGCAATGCTAGGCCTGGCAACAATGCAGGTTAACAAAGTCTTGTCTGCTTCAAGGCTCCAGAGTACAAGGCAGGATTGTGCACTTCACACCAGACTTCTGGAACAGTCAGCAGCATGGCTACCTCCCCCTCACCGCCCACTGATGGCAACTAGAGGACCTGTTTGTCTGGACTGTCAGGGCACGGCCCAGGCCCCAGGAGGGGGGCAGTCCTGCCACTGGGTTGCAAAGTGGTTCTGCTCCATGTGCAGGAGATGGTACAAAACTTCAGTGCTGTGATACAAAGTAGCATGAGGGATTGGATGAGTGATGGCAACATTGTCCATGGCTACATGGTCACGGATGCCTGCAGCAATGCGCTGGCAGCAGTGAAGGTTGTGCAGCTCAAGGGTATCATCTGGCACATACACTTCAGCTGGTGGAGAAGGATGGTCTGCGGCTGGGTAGCACTATCAGGGCCACCTGGGAGGCTGCCACCCTTGAGATGTGAGTTTTGCTGGAGACCTGCTGGTGCCTGGCCTCCCACTTCATGTAGCATCAAGCCTGCCTGTCTGCTGCATGAGAGGGAGGGAGATGAGCCCAAACACCAGCTCACCCTGGACTTACCTACCTGCTGACTGTGAGTTTGGTGGAGCAGAGAGCATGGTGCAGGATGTCATCTCCTCCATGACTATCCTGCATGAGAAAGATGAGTTCAGCATCAGCCCCAATGACTGGTTGACCCTCTCCCAAATGGTGTGTGCACTCAAGTCCTTCCAGGACACCACCGACATGCTCTGCACCCCTACAGTAAGCTGTTCTATCACAACATCTAGCTGAAAAAAGTTTCTGATGGTCTGTGGTTCACGAATCATGCATGGCACAAACCATGAATTGAACCGTGTTTTACCAGTTCATGGCCATTTCTACTCTCAATCTCCCTCCATTAGATGAGCCTTAAGAGTCTGAGTTGGGTTGACTACACCTTAAAATTTCAAAACTAGGGAGTTCCCCTGTATATCCTACAATATACTACACAGGGGTCCTCAGCCTTTTTAAGTCTGTGGGCACATTTGGGACTCTGACACAAAGTGGGGGGGGGCACAACAACAAAATACTTGCTGCAGTAGGTGAAGCTTGTCACAAAATAGATGCTGCAGGAGGTACAGCCGACCACAAAATGGAAGGGATCAAGGCTATAAATGTCCAATAGTAACTCTTCAACATTTCAGGCAGCAGCTGTGTTTAACAGGATGCCTTTTAATCTACACAGGCAATCAGAGGCCTACTGGGCAAAAGCTCCACCTAGCCCTACCCCCTTTCTAAAAGCACTTGGTGGGCACCAGATACACCCTGTACACCATGCCTGCCAGAAGAGTGGACTCGGATTGTGTCCCATCTGTCACCTATAAAATCTTGCAGGTCTTTTGCAAATCAGACAAGAGTAGCATCTTTCCCTTAATGAAACAGTAAAATACCACTACTATAACACACAGGGTTTGAAGAATACTAAAACAACTAATAGTTAAGAGGTTTTTTAAATATATATATATACCCTTTGTGGACATAATTTTATAAGGTTTACAGTTGTTAAATTTACATGACCATGCACTTTTATTTTAATCTGGGCTGTAATTTTCTAATAATTATGACTATGACATACAAAGTAATCTGGGACTAAATATGTCTGTTTTATGATCCTTCTTTATTTATTATTATAAACTATCACTTACAATGCAATTATATATTCAGGTGGGTTCCCTGCATCTCCACATGCAAGCACTTTTCAAGCACTTCCTAAATGCTTGATCAGCACCTACAAGCCATATTCAGATTTTTCTGTCGTTAGTAATGAAGTATGATTCAATATACATACAAGGTAACATTTCTGAAATTTGCATAAATGATCTAAGATATTTAAAACAGGCCATAAAAGAGATAATTATAATCAGGGCTTTTTTTTTTCCTGGAAAAAAAGGTGCCAGAACTCTCAAGAGGGAAATGAAGTTTTCAATCTGTATACTGAAAACTCATGAACTTTTAAACATTTTAAAAAGAATTTTGTCAAAAAGGTTCTGGAACTCCATTCTGGTGTGTTCTCCCAGAAAAAAGCCAGTTATAATAACTGATAAATATACCACTATTATACCATTGTGGGATGGATGAAGGCCAATCACCAGAAGCTCAATCAAGACTGGAGAAGCTCCTTGGAGATTGCAGAGCTAGCCTGTCCTGGAGGGGGGGTTGCACTCCCCATGAAAGAACAGGTTCATAGCTTGGAGGTACTGCTGGATCCTGGCCTGCCGTTAGAGGCCCAGATCTCCTCTGTGGAACATAGTGCCTTTTATTAGTTTTGGCTAATATGCCAGCTACAGCCATTCCTTGAAAAGTGTTATCTAGCCACAATCATCTGTGTTCTGATCATATCCAAGTTAGATTACTATAATGCACTCATTGTGGGATTGCCTTTGAAAACAGTTTGGAAAACTTCCAGTGGTCCAAAATGCAGTGGTGAGGCTACTGTCAGGGGTTGGTTACAGGATATCAACCCTGTGCTGAAAGATCTGCACCAACTACCTGTCTGTTTCTGGTCACAATTCAGAGTGCTGGTTCTTATCTTTAAGGCCCTAAATATCTTAAGATCAGGCTACCTAAAGGGCCATCTCCTCCCGTAATTTCCAGATTGTCAGTTAACATTTTCCTCTCAAACCCTGCTTTCTGTGCCTTTCAGATCTGCACAAGAAGAAACACACAGAAGCTGTGGTAGCTACTAGCACTAAGTCAAACATACTGCATTCCCACTTGCATTTCTACTTTGCAAGTTCTTTTGCAACCAATTTCTGGGCAATATAATAGAGAGAGAGGAAAGCACAAGGTGTTGCCCAAGACCTTTAATGTATGGAACTGTGCTAAGTCCTTTTATGTTCCAACTCTCTCACTGCTGGATCCAAGCCAAGTCCTATTGACTGCAAGACTTACGGTGTATAAGACAAGTAACTGAGCAATAAACTAATCAATCTGAAAGAGAATGAACCAATAACATTTTAAATCCTTGCATTTCATCCATACCATCCACTAATGAAGTAGTAGAGACTGTGCAGAAAAAAATGGGCACAAATTGGGATGGGCACAAATTGGCTCATGAATGAAAGTTCATCATGAATTTTGGGCAGTTCATGGTTTCTGAAAAACAGCGGGGAGCAGAAAGCAGGACATTAAACTTTAAATGGCTCATGAACTGATACAAACCAGTTCAGTTAGTGAACCAACCTCCTAGTTTGTATCAGTCCATTGTACGGTTCATATCCCTACCCAGGACCAATGAGTATTTCCATTAAATGTTTTCAGCCACCAAGAAACAGCACCTTTGGGTAAGGGAATGGGTGATTTTGTTGGCTGCGCGTATGACCTAGGGTTGATTTGCAGCCAGGGATCTCTGTGTGAGTGTGTGCGTGTGTGAATTTTGGTGTGCTGTTACTGCCTTAAAGGTAGGTGGAGTAACTCAACACTTTCCTGGCTTGTTTTGGGAATGCAGTGGGGTGGGGGGAGCTGTGGCTTAAATTTAAAATGCTTTTCTTTCTTCTTGGCTTGCTTTGGATGCAAGAAGGGGAAGGGATGGTTGGGAATGCAATTTGGGGGCAATTTTGTTGACTTGCTTGAATTCTTTCTTTCTTTGCTTAAGCAGGTGCTATGTTAGAGTGTCTGATGAGAAAGCCAGTCCTGTCCCCAGTAATTGGCTTTATCCTCATCATTCTTCTCTGTCAGGTAGGTAAGCAGGTTCTGTTCTCCACCATCCTATTAGAGGGGAGACAGCCATTGTAGCCATTGTAGCCCCGTCCTGGTGTCAAATTAGAACCATTTCATTTTCTAGGTACAGATGCCCTAAATAGAGTATTTAATAAGCCACCTGAACTTTTTTCATTGCTTAAATCAATTGTATCTGCCTTGGCAGATGATCACAGTGGGGCTACCAGGCTTTCAGAGCATCTTCATCCTCCTCCAGGACTCTCCAGATGAACTTGGATGCTGCTTGACTTGCTCTTCCACTAAGTTTTGCTGCTTACCTTGCTGGTGCCTCAAACAAACTAGGTGCAATTCCAGCACAGTGCAGGCCTGCACACCATGTCCTGGTGTGCACTGACAATGAGGAGATCTCCTTGAAGATGTTTGTTGATGTATCATTCCAAGAGAGGCTTGACTGATATGTGTTTGTATGTCTGTATTTTGTGGGAATGAAGTGTGTAGATAATGTGACATGCAAGGTACTTTTTTAGGTTTGCCAAGTCTGAATTTCGCCGCAGCGGGGGACTCCCGGCTGGTGGCTGGAGTGCGCGCACCGCATCCACATCACTCAAAAGTGACATGACCACGCTGGGCATGCTGGGGGCGGGGCCACGACCATCCAAGGGAAAACCATAGAGTGCCCGGTGTGGTCGCGTCACTTCCGGGTTGCCAGAGCAACGCGTAGCATCACATCCTGGCGACGGCGGTGCAACGCATATCGTTGTCCCCCGTGGCAGGGATCCTGTGAAGATGCACGGATCCCCCACCATGGCTTGGCAGCCCTAAAATCAGGGGATGTCCAATCAGGGGATCCCAGCCCCCCCCCCAGAGCACTTGCAGTGAGGACACACCTACTAGGGCTGGGATCCCTAGTCTTCCCTCAAAGACCAAAATTTGCCTCAAAATGGTCCTGCCCCTCTCCCTACCTTTTACTGAAAGAAAGCTTGAATTGCTGTGGTTGCCTAGCAACAGCTCCTTAGGGAATCTGTTGCTTAAAGCTACATGTTCTCCTTTTATCATTTTTGGTTTTGAAGCTGCCCAGTGTGGGGTTTTTTGTAGATTTCACATCCCCCCCCCCCGCAAACCTAGGGCTCTTTTCAGGTTTATAGAAAGATCTGTCTTGCCCGTTCACAGCTCCAGTCACAAGATTTAAGTATCCCAGCTTTGCTATTAGCCCATAAGATATTAGTCTACTAAATCTACTTATGTAATGATTGAGGCAGATACAGATCAAGTTGGGAATGTACTGGAGCTTAAAAGGTAGGGAGCTTGAAACATACTTTGGACTGGCCCTCCCCCCACCTTAGAACATTGTGTGGGAAGACCACAGTGAGGAATGGGTCCAATTGGCACTAGTAGATGTAAGACAAACTGAGGAGCTTCTAGACCCTGCTGTGTTCCCAATTACGTCACTGTGAATGTGACAGGGTCTAGAGGTTTCCTTGCAGCTGAAACCACTTCTGATCTGTATGGGCAACTATTTATATTGCCATTTAGGAAATATGCAGCTGCTTCAGCATATATTTTGTATGCACGTTTTGCAAGATGAAAATCTGACCTTAATAAACCTATAATGTAGGAACTTTTATTGCTAGCCTGATGTCTTACTTAATCCTGTTCCATAGTAAGATTGGACCTGTTTAGATTAGTTTCTAGTTTATCTTTTTTTATTTCAAAGAGAAAGCCAGCAGCCATGTTGATTCACGTTCAAGGAAATAGAAATGGTTTTGTCTACTAGACTCAGATGAGTAACTAATTTAACTTAATTTTCCATAAATAGTTTCTCTGCATCATTTGACCTGCTATTTTTGGCTGCTAATAAGCTATATACACTGAGTCCCTGACAGATAAATCTATTCTGTTGAAATTATTCCCAAATATGATATTGATAGTCTTTTCTTTATGCTGCAGCTCTGGCCCAGATCCAAGAACCACAATGATTTTGCAGCCATAGGAATTCAACTTCCACTGAAGTCAATGAGAGTTTCATTTGATTAAAGGACTGAACTAAAATAATCATAATTTCCATAATAAATCTAATTTGAGGAAAACTAAATGAAAAATATTGACTTCATCCTTCTGACAATTAGTTGTGGATGTTTTTATTTCTCAGTTGAGTTTTGAAAAGCAGTCAGGAACTATGGAGCTATTTCCACAATATAAGCAAAATCATTATAGTTACTTAAGGCCAAGGCCCATATAAAGACCTATGACTAATATACATGCTCATAGGAGTTCTTATTTCCAGAGGCCTGTACTGATGGATCACAAAATACCAAAACAAGTCCTATGGTATGCTGCACTCTCCAGATCACAACTGAATAATGGCATCAATATCCTATGGGCCTTTCCCCCCATTCTGCAAAGATAAGAAAACATCAACATGCTCAACAAGGATATAATAAACCTGCTGAATCAGAACAACAGTCTATTTAATGTCATTTTTAGTTTCAAACATTGTATATTGGAATTCACTTTAAAGACAGATCTTGATATATAGGATGCATCATCTGACCTGGTGTTTTTGTCTAATAATAAGCTGTATACACTGAGGGCTGAACTAGATGTGACATTTGTTACATATTCTCCATGGGGACTGGCAGCTCTATGCCAGTTGCCAGTCCCCATAGAGAATTCCAAAGTGCTGTGGTCTGGTCAGGATCATGAACAGGGGAAGAGGGAATTCTGCTCCCTCTCACATCATTTTACTAACCTGAAATGGTTAGTAAACACTGGATGACTGCACATGCACTGTATTCCTGATGAGAACTGGGGCCTCATGGCACTTTTAGAGAGGTCTCTGTGGGAACTGGTAGTTGGTATTTGTCTGCCAGTCCCTGTGGAGAACGCATGACAAACATCATATCTAGTTCAGCCCCTAGCATCAGACTAAGACTTGGAAGATCTGGGTTCAAATCCCCACTCAGCTACATATCTCTTTAGGTGACCTTGGGCCACACTTATTTTCAGAGCCTAACCTCCTTCCCGGAATGTTGTGACAATAGTAATTATGCCATCCTTGAGCTCTGACTACGCTAAAGCCTTTGACTGTGTGGATCACAACAAACTGTGGCAAGTCCTTAAAGAGATGGCAATATGAGACCACCTCACATATCTCTTGAGAAAGCTGAATAAGGGTCAAGAAGCAACAGTTAGAACTGGATATGGAACAACTGATTGGTTGGGCGAAGGCAAAGGAGTATGACAAAGATGTATATTGTTACCTTACTTATTTAATTTATATGCAGAGTACTTCATGCAATATGCCGGCCTGGATGAATCACAAGCTGGAATTAAGATTGCTGGGGAAAACATTAACAACCTCAGATATGTAGACAATACCACTCTAATGGCAGAAAGTGAAGAGGACCTAAAGAGCCTCGTGCTAAGGGTGAAAGAGGAGAGTGCAAGGGTTGGCTTGAAACTCAACATCAAAAAAACTAAGATCATGGCATCTGGCCCCATCACTCCTTGGTAAATAGAAGGGGAAATCATGGAAGCAGTGACAGACTTCACATTCCTGGGATCCAAGATAACTGCAGATGGTGACTGCGGCCATGAAATTAAAAGATGCCTGCTCCTTAGGAGGAAAGTGATGGCAAACCTAGACAGCATAATAAAAAACAGAGACATCACCTTGCCAACAAAAGTTCGTATAGCCCAAGCAAAGGTATTCCCAGTAGTAATGTATGGCTGTGAGAGTTGGACTGTAAGGAAGGTTGAGCACCAAAGAATAGATGCTTTCGAATTATGGTGCTGGAGAAAAATCTTGAAAGTCCCTTGGACTGCAAGGAGATCAAATTAGTCAATCCTAAAGGAAATTAACCCTGACTGTTCCCTGGAAGGCCAGATACTGAAGCTGAAGCCCAAATATTTTGGCCACCAAATGAGAAGGGAGCATTCACTGGAGAAGACTCCGGTGCTGGGAAAGACTGAAGGTAAAAGAAGGGGGTGGCAAAGGATGAGATGATCAGACAGTGTTATCGATGCAACAAACATGAAATTGAGCAAACTCTGGAGGACAGAGGAAGACAAGAGGGTCTGGTGTGATGTGGTCGATGGGGACGTGAAGAGTCGGACTCAACTGTGCAACTGAACAACAACAACAATAAAACCTTGAGCTCCTTTAAGACTAGAGATGGGCATGAACTGCATTTTTGCAGTTTGGTTTGTGGTTCATGGCTGAACCACAAACTGAACCACTAACCCATATGAACCAGGAGGTTGAATTAACCCAGTTTGTATCAGTTCAGGAGCCATATAAAGTTTAGATCCCTGCTTTCTGCTCCCTGTAGGAGCAGAAAGCAAGGAGCCATTTGAACCAAACAGCTGAGCTGTTCTTCATGAAGAACAGAAAGCAGGGGTTTAAACCACTAACCTATATGAACCAGGAGCTTGGTTCGTAAATCGACCCAGTTTGCATCAGTTCATGAGCCATATGAAGTTTAAATCCCTGTTTTCTACTCCCTGGGGTTTTCTGAAGACTTGGTGGAAAAATGGGCAAATGTGGGTGGTCAAAGGAGTCAATGGGCTGATCTCGTGGGCTCCCAGGGCAGTTGCGTACAAATAACCAGACTGAAGTTATTTTAAAATATGTATTTATGTAGTTTATCATATAAACAGGGCTTTTTTGGTAGAAAAAGCCCAGCAGGAACTAATTAGCATAATAGGCCACACCCAACAGCATATTAGGCCACACCCCTGACAACACAGCTCATTGGCGTATTAGGCCACACCCCCATGCCTTCCCTTGGCTTGCCTGGGTGCCCCATGGCTACGGGGAACCCGGGCAAGTCAGCCCTTGGAAAGGCCGGGGAAGGCACGGGGAGGCATTTAAATGCCTCCTCTATACTTCCATGCCCCCCACCTGCCCACCTCGGAGTCACTGAGGGGGGTGTCGCTCTCCAGGCCTTCCCTCTGTAGCCACACATGCAGAGGTTTTGGCTGCAGTCGGCGTGGCCAGCTCTGAAGCCAGCCAGAACTCCATTCCTGTGCGTTCCTGCCCAAAAATAGCCCTGCATATAGACAATTTAATGAAAATATAGCCAACAGATTTTCAAAGGTCAAGCAGCAAATAAAATAAAAAAGCTAGCTTTATCTACCTAACACTGTTTAAGAGCTCTGTTAGGTGGCAAAAACTTACATCCAGATGAAGGCCTCCACTTAGCAAGGTCTATGGTCTCAGCAATTGTGAAGCATAGGATCGGGCCTGCAGTCCATGAAAATTTCAGCTAGCTAGCTAACCTCTGGAGCCATATTGCAATTATAGCTGTAACCCACCAAGTCAGGTGCAGATGACATCCAATTACAACACATCTTCAGGAGAAAGCTCTGGAAAATTACATCACCATTCCTAGTCTCCCCCCCCCCCCCATCACTGAGGACATGCTCTCATGGGAAGCTAATTGTCAGTTTCCACTCTGTCCTTAAAGATGATAATGTGCCAGGCAGGCTGAAAAACTATTTAGCAACACCTGCAAGGAAGTCCAGGCCCACTGTTATACACGTTAACCCTTGAGGGAAGGCAAGAATGGTGCTTTGCCTTACAATGGGTTTAATATCTGATACTTTGATTCACCTAAGTTTAGGCTTGGATCCAGTCTGGCATTTCTGTAGGTCCACTGCCCATGGAGCTTGACTTTATCACCACCCCTCTTCTATGTCATCTGAACTGCCCTCTGAAATATAACTCCTGGAGGGACAGTGGACCCCAGGAACAGGATTTCATGGGGAGCACTTCAGGCTGCCATGGGAGAGGGAAGACAAAGTCACACTCTGTGAGCAGTAATACTTGCATCCACAGAAATGCTAGACTTGATCCCAGCCACTGTGCCTAACAGCCCCATTCTGTTATGCTGTTGTTCATTTCAATTGCAGTGCACTCCATCTAGTATTTGAGAAGAGGGATTTCTTCTCATAAATTCAGTACTGAAAGGAAGCATTCTTTTCCTCAAACATAACCTTTTGAGTGTTAGAGGCACCACACCAAATGAACCCAGGACCTTCCATTCAGACGTGACCTGTGAGATGAATAAATCAGGGCATGGACATGAGCATATGCCATAGAACAGTGTACATCAGCAAATATTTATAACTTATTTTATGTCAAGCTGCTGTAAGAACGAACTCATTGAAATGCTCTTTTGTTTTTTAAAAAGAAAAGACTGAAATGTTACTCGCCATGATTCTCTTTCTAAATGAAAATGCCTTCTTAGGTTTTTCATACATAGTATATGATTTGAGAACTGCACTGGGAATGCAGCATTCAACTGCAGAAGCAAACTAAGAAGGCAGCAAGTGTTTAAAACTGGTTAGGCGCATTGTGGAAATGTATTATCCAGAGCTTTAGAAAATGGATTCAATTTAAATGAAATGACAGAAAATGAATCTATCAAAATATGCGTGCTCAACTGCTTCTGAGTCATGAAACTCTTGGGCTTTAAAAGGGGAAAAGTTAAAAACGAGACCAAAGAAGAACCCCCTCCTCAAAAAAATATTTGGAGACAACAATTGAAGCTTTACTTGAAAAAAAATTGGTTCATTGTGAGTGAATGACAACATTATCATAATCAATGCTAATTAACTTTTTTTTAGCCAATTATGAGTACCTAGGTTATAAAGCAAGAGTACAGACATGTTTTAGAATAAATCAACTCCCACTGCTTTTGAAGGCATGACTGTGTTAAAAATTACTTGGATTGGTAATCCTTTGTTGAGTAGCAAATTGCACCAAAGAGATGATTTAAGATAAGGTAAATTAGGTAAGAGGCATTCAACTAAGAGACTGCTGTTTCTAGACTACTCAGTAACATGGGTGTGCAATAGGAAAGTAATCCAAATACAAGCCAAACACACTCCCTTTGTTAACCTTGGAACGATAACTAATCCAAATTAAATTATTTTGGATCCAAATCAACTGGGACAAATCTGACTGTGGCGGTTTTGGCAGAACCATGGTATTAGCGGTTGTACTGTGCTTTCCTTTCCCCAGCGTTACCTTTGATTTTCCATTTCCCTGGGGCAGACACTTATAGGGGGGAATCCATGAAGGGAGGGAATGATTCAGCTGATTCGCACCTGGTAGGCACACTGTCCAACCAGAAAAAATTAACCCATGTTTGTGTTACAGCACATTATCTCTGACTGACATTTCTTTCCATAGTGTTTCCATTGGGGTTCACTAGACTGGGGAGAACTCTCATTGTATATAGAAAGAAGTGAGTCTTTCAGTGGGGCAAACTGGTAATTTTAGCCTCCCACCTTAATTGTCTTATTGGGGAGCAGTTCTAGATGGTAATGTATATTTCAACTGAGAAGCATAGAAAGACTAGGTTGTCTCATCCCAGCTAACTATCTCCACAGATAAAAATATGGTATAACCAGGTTCTGTACATATTTACTCCAAAGTAAGTCCCTCTGCACTCAATAGGGCCTGAGAGCTACACCTGTGAGGGGTGCTGCTGAGTCTGTGAAACGAAGCCCTGATGGTATCACTGGCTCCTTTTTTTTTTTTAACTATTCCAGTTATCAGACATTGCTCCGATGATAGAAGCAAGGCAGATGTCTATCACTGGCTGTATGTGCTTCCATCCCTAAGCTTCATTGTTATTCTAGTAGGAGCCATGGATGGGAGGAAAGGTCACTTTTGTGCCTTTTTGTACCTTTTCTGCACAAGGAAGAAGGATCCCTGAGAGAAGTCCACAATCTCTGATTTCGTAGGAAGACAGGGAGAACAAAGTTAGACCAGGAAAAATGTTTATACATCACCCCCCCCTCACTGACTCAAGACAAACTATACAGTGTAAGTCAACACAATCAATAGGATTAGATGTCTAATAAGCAATGTAATAGTACTAGCATTACCGCAATCTGACATGAAGTTTAGAGTATTAGACATGGTATGTTAAACAATGCAGAAAATGGTATAACATAAACATAAAACAAAGCAGTAAGAGTAGGATAATACACACAACAAACTATACAGTGGTATAGTTCACAGCCATGTTCCCTTTATAAAAGCTCCTTCCTTGAAACACTGTTGAAACATTGAAACATAATATAGCCCTATTACCTTTATAAGAATCCCTTCCTGAGCAATTTGGTTTTACATAGTTTGCGGAATGACAAAAGCATGGGATATCCTCAGGCAGGCCATTCCACAAGATGGGGGCCACAACACAGAATGCAAGAGTATGGGCAGTTGTTGATTTTGCCCATTTGCAGGGTGGCACCTGCAGAAAGCCATGGTCAGATCGTGGCAAAGCATGGTGGTCCTTTTTCCATTCCTTGCTTCTAGAATGGGATCTTTTTTTTTCTGGCTTACATTTTTTTGAGAAAGACTCCCTCAGTGAGAGGTATAATCCCTGAGAATTTTATCCCAGTTGGGGCAACAGGTACAGAGAAAACGTGCTTCCAATTAGAAACAATGTAAATGTTACCAAACTATAACAACAACCTCCAACATGTGACTTTACAATATTGAACAAGAATGAACCAACAGAACCAAATTCAAACTTGAATAAGATTCTTGTGCATGTCGCTGCACAATGACTAGTTAAATAACTGTTTCCTTAAGGAAGAATATGGCCTTTTCAGGATATCTCCCAGTCCTGTTCTATATGAATGCAACAAAAATGTTTCCAAATATTTTCATTTGTAAGCTGTAACACTGTAAACAACTTCGTAACCATCTGAAGATTTTATTTATTTATTTACAACATTTCTATTCTACCTCCTTTCCTTAGACCCAAGTTGACAAACAGTGTAGCAACTAGGGGAGTGCACAAAAAAAAAAGTTGGGATCTTTTTTGATTTGGATATATTGAACCCCCAAAAATCCAAGATTCCCCCCAAAACCTAAATTGCTATAATGGTATGGTAATTGGATTCAGGATTTTTTTAACCCTCCCCCCTTTTTGCTCCATTATAACCCAAGGGACCATTATAGTCAATGGGGAATCTTTCCAGGGTTATCCATGAGTCTGGGTGGGCTGTTGTTTGAGGTAGAGGCACCAACATTTCACTGTAGCTTCTGGTGCTTCTCCTCAAAAGATGTCCCAAGTTTAAAAAAGATTGGACCAGGGGGTCCAATCCTATGGGCCCCCAAAGAAGGTGCCCCCATCCTCCTTTGCTTCCAATAGTGGGGAAAAACAGTGAAAAAAAGACTGCTGTCAAACCAAAGAGTCTCTTCAGTAAAACTGAAGGGGGGATTCCAGGCCCAGCAGAACCAGTGGATGTACAGAGTGACCAAAGAAGGTGCCCCCATCCTCCATTGCTTTCAATGGAGGAAAAAAGAAAGCATTTAAGGGAAGGCACTGGGTATTGCTGGGCAATAGTACATTGCACTGGTATTACTCAGCACTCTGTACATGTACTGGCTATGCTGGGCTTGGAATCCCCATTGCTTGAATTTGTCAAGCTGACACTGCCACAGTGACGTTGGTTCTGCTTGGCACTCTGTACATGCACTGGTTCTGCTGGGCATGCACTGGCTGTGCTAGGCTTGCAACCCCCCCCCCCCAACTTGGATTTGTTGAGTTGGCATTGCCACAGTGGCACTGGTCTGCAAAAATGCTCTCCCCACCTTCAGTTTCTACTGCAGAGACTCTCTGGTTTGACATCAGTCCCTGCTTTCTTGCTGTTTCCCCCCTCCATTGGAAATAATGGTGGGCACCTCCTTTGGGGGCCCATAAAATTGGACCCCCTTGTCCAGTCTTTTGGAAACTTGGGGTGTCTTTTGAGTAGATGCACCAGAAGCTATGCTGAAAATTTACTGCTTCTACCTTTGGGGGGGGGGGAAACAGCTCCCCAGACTGCCACATACCCCTGTATATAGTCCCCATTATAACATATGGGGAGCATTGGCTATAATGGTCCCCTAGGCTTATAATGGAGCCAAAGGCATTTAAAGGGGTTGTGGTCCCTTTAAATGCATTTGTGAAGCTTTAAATGCATTCATGAAGTTCTCTTTAAATGCTGTTCTTTTGGGGGGGATTATCTGGGATTGGCTATGCTTGATAGCTGAAAATACATCCCTTCCCTCTATATCCAGCAGAAAGAAAAGCTGATATTTATTAGATATCAGATAAGGCATTTTCTGGCTATTTTTTTCCGCTTGGATAAATGTAACAATTTAAAAGCATCCAAACTTAACATACCCAAGAGTTAAAAAAACACAACATCACCAAACTCACAGCCAGATCTGCTGGAAAAGTTCACCTTCTGAAAATGAAAAAGGGGAGGGGGGGAACTTAACCTAAAAGTTAAGACTATCTGAGTGTTTAGGCCAAATAACTCTGTAAAAAAATACACTGGGGGTTAGTGTAGCAATGAAAGGTGCCCTCCTCATCTACTCTGGCAGGCCATTCCAGAGGACTGGACCCATCATGGAATAGGCCCGTAATTTTGCTATGGCTCTGAGGACAGTCCTAAGGGAGTGTACTTAAGAAAGATGCTTTCTGAAGAGTGTAGATGGTACAGAGGAGTGTATTGGGAGACTGGGATTTTGGTAAGTATGAGGGCCCTAGGCTCTGAAGGACTTTAAAGGTAATAACTAGCACTTTGAATTTCCCCCAGTGTAAAACATGTTACAATAGCTCAACCTGGAGGTTACAGTAGCATAGATCTGCATAGCTAAATCATAATGATTTACATAAGTGGCCTGCTTATGAGTTATAATTTTTAAAAAGCACTCTTAGAAACAGCAACAAACTAATTTTTCATTATCAAGGCTGAGGCCATGACCACTCCCAAAGTCTTAACATAATCTATAGGGATGAGCACGAACTGGCTAACAAACTAAAGTTCGCCACAAATTTTGGCTAGTTTGTGGGTCTTGAAGCAAGGTTCATGAACTGAAGAACTGCCACAAACTTTCATGAATTTTGATACAGTTCATGGTTGTTCACGGTGGTTTGTAAAGAGCAAAAAGCATGGGCTTAAACCCCTGCTTTCTACTCTTCACAAAGAACAGCTGAGTGGGAGGGAAGCTACCTGCAGCTCAACTGTTTGGTTGAAATGGCTGGGAGCCATTTTATCCTCTGCTTTGGGCAGTGAGCAGAAAGCAGTGGTTTAAATGGCTCCCAGACATTTCAACCAAACAGTTGAGTCACGGGAAGCTCTCCATCTTTCAACTGTTTGGTTTAAAGTTCGCCACAAAAGCCACGGGGAACAGATAGCAGGGGTTTCAACTTTAAATGGCTCATGAACCAATACAAACCTGTTCGGTTTGCAAACAGGTTTATAGGTTCATGGTTGGCCCTGTTCATACGAGCCCATTTGGGCCGGGAGCGGGACGGAACGGGGGCGGAGCAAACCGGCGCGATCCCACCTCAACATCTGGGGAGCGTGCCGGATCCGTCCCAGTTCCGTCCCTTCCAGCGTTGCTCCGTGGCGAAAAAGAACCACCTCCCGAGGTGGTTCTTTCTGAAGGGCCGCAGCAACGCTGGCCGTGGGATCGCCGGCGCGTCCTTGCGCCGGCGCATCCCCGGCTCCTGGCCGAACTGCGCATGTGTGAGCATGCGCAGTTCGCCAGGCTCCCCTTCCCACCGTCGCGTTCTCCCCGGCATCTGATCGTGCCGGGGAGTGTTGCGACGCGGCTCGGGGGATCTGTGAGATCCCGCTGCGCCGTCCCAACTTTGCTGCGGCTCACTTTAGCTGCGGTACTAGCGTCTAATTCCCTGCCGTATGGCAGGGACCGTTCAGTCACAAACCATGAACTGAACCACAGAAATGTCTTTCATCTCTATCCCTAATAATCTACCAGGGGAAGCTTAACTCCATCAAAGTGTGGTAAATCGACATCAGTCAAACATTCTTCCTTCTCACCCAGCATCACCTCCATCCAATCTGGATTAAGCTTTGGTTTATTCACCCCCAGCCTCTTGACTACAGCCTCAAGACACATGGACCATCATATAGACCATCTTTTTGTACCAAGATCAGAGGTTCTTTAGAAAGCACACCACTGATTGCAAGCTGTTTCTTTTGATCAATCTGGGCACATAGTTTTTCCCTCCAAAAATATTTTAGGATTCATGTGCCCAGAGTGACCAAAGAAACAGCTTGCAATCAGTGGTGTGGCTGTAGTCAAGAGGCTGGGGGTGAATAAACCAAAGTCTATACTGAACCTTCTAGGAGGGATTCAGATCAAAACACATAACTCTAAGGATGAGGAAAGTTGTACAGTGTTATGCATGTATTAAAGAAATAATCTAAGAATGAAAGAAATTCCTTCTCAGTTCTTAACATAAACACAGACTGTTCTCCAGAATAAAATAACTCTTAGAGACAGTTTTTATATTACACTTGGCCACCAATTTGCAGATTTATTTATTTAGTTACCCCATCTGCCAGTTATAAACGTACAAAACAAGTAACAAAATATCATAAAACATAACCACAACAAAAACAACAAATTGAACCAATAGAAATAATCAATATAGGGGATAGTTCAGCAGAGAGAGAAAATGATATCCAAAGTAGCTCCCCCCCCCCCCAACACACACACATTGCAAATCTTTATGCAGCATTCTTTATCAGATATATTATACTGTCTTCATTTTATTAGTCTCCAATTGTGAAATACAGTTGATGTGAAATATACTTTTTCCATTCTTTTTTAATTGTTCAATCCAGTTTTATTGTGCAGTCCATTGAATGTATTATGTTGGTCTTTATTGCAGTGTTGTTATAATACTGTAACCCACCTGACTTTCAATGAAAAAGGTAAATGATAAATGAATTAAGTAAATACGTAAATCAAACATGAAACAAAAAGAAATAAGTCAAAGACTAGATTTAAAAAAACCCAAAACATTTTAGCCTGATGACTCTCAGGAGGTTAGGCACCTGCTGACTGTCATAACTGAAATGCCACAATAAAAAGGCATTGTTTCTGGTAGCCACTCCCACCTTGCCACACTAGGAAGAGACTTGGTAGCTGCTTTTTGCTGATTGACAATTTTGCGTGGGAACTTTAAATTCCCTGGTTCCAGATTGTTTGGGCCATTAAAGATAATAATGTACACTTTGAATTGTGCTTAGAAGTGAGTTGCTAGTCAGTGGAATTATCTTAACACTGGGGAGATCCCCGTAGCTGGCACTCATCAGCAATCTTGCTGTTGTATTTTGTACCTATTGAAGCCTCTGGAGTCTTCAAAGGTGATGCCACATAAAGTACATTGTACTAATCCATTCTGGTTGTGATCAGAGACATTAATAACTATTGCCAAATGGCAGCCACTAGCACATCCCTTGAAGCTGAGTAAATGCAGTCCTTGCAACACGGCAGACTGAAGTCTTCATCTGTAAGCACAGACATAATAGTGCCCCCAGTCTGGAAGCCTGATCTTTCAGGAGTAGCCATCCAATAGAGGATGACTCCTCAGTTTAGCAGGGTGTTGTTGTTGGGTTTTTTTTTAACTCTGACAAGCAGCACCTTAGTTTTATCAGCACTAAGCTTCAGTTTATTGGCTCCATCTCACCCATAGTTTAGAACTTTCCCCACCTGAATCAACTGAAAAACAAAACATAGTCATGTCATCAATATGCTAGTGATATCTCCAGTCCAGAAGACCTTTGCTAGAGGTTTCATGTAGATGTTAAGAAAATAAAAGAAACAGTGGGTTGAAGCAGTTACCTCAAGCACTTTGTAAACTATTCATATATGCCAACACTATTTAAATTTTTCTGACCAAAAGCAAGCAATCTCACTGGTGATCTTCTATCTTAAATATTTTTGATAGATGCTCCAATAACTAAGGGAAATATAGTGAAACTGAAAATCAACCATATTTTCGTCTTATATTTTGTCAAAAAAGTGCATACATAGTTCTTTCCTTCTCTATTATATTCTCAGGACAAACTGGGGTGGTGAGAGTAGTCTGAGAGAGATGGTGCAATCTTATGTAGATTTACTCCCACCTTTAAAACGGTCAACTAGGAAATCCAGCATAGGTTTTTTTCCCTTCTGAACTTGGAGTAGCACTTTTTTTCTTACTGCAAATAACATAAAAAGTGAAAAAGAGAGTTCCATGCCTCAAAATCAAAGCCTAATCTCATATGAAGAATATAGCTACAACCTGAACTCTGTATTGTATGTTGATTGAGGAAACAACTGGGACATTGTCCTGTTTAGTCTGTTTTCCTCGAAGATTTACTTTAGTAGGTTTGGGTAGAAAGAGGGGAGCACCTGTGTAACATACTGAAATCTTGTGCAATGACTGACTGTACTTGGGACATAATGTAAGCAGTGTAAATGATATACCGTAATTTCAGTGCATGAATATTTTTTATTTTCTCAATCCATATAACAGAAATGAACATTTTCACAACAATAGCCCTGAGACATTTGGAATTTCATGTTTTAAAAAGCTGGTGGGGAGGCAGCCCTGCATAGATTGCTTTCTTTCAGAAGAGTGACATTTACTTCTGATTTTGGGGGGAAAATACTTGTATCAAATATTATCCTTTGTCAATAATATATTTGCAGAATGGTAGATATACTGTTATACACACAAAATTACACAGTTGAAATCAATGACTGGTCATGAGGAACAAATAATGAGCAGCTTCACAAGAGCTTTTTTTGTATTCAAGCTTATGACTCTGTATTGTGGCTGCTGAAAGGATTTTGTCACAACACTAATTATCTAGACCAAATCACTGTCTCTTAACTGCCTCTCACCTTTGCCCTCATGTCACTTCCATGACCAAAGTTGCCAACTTGTCAATAAATATGCCATTCTGCTTTTTTCCCCCCTTTGCTCCAACAGCTGAAGAAAGAGGTATGTTTTCTAAGTTTAGTTTCACTGTAAATTCCAAATGCCTGCAGCAGCTCTATCTTCCATATAAAGCAGTCCTAGATTCTGGAGCAGATCTTTAGCATGGCCTTTTATTAATCTATTTAAAATATTTATATCCTGCTTTTTTTCTCTATCAAAGAGAGTCAAAGCAGCTTACATCCAATTTAAGAACAAACACAGGAAGTAATAATGGTGTTGGGGTGGAGGATGCAGCCTATTTTTATTGAACTCATGTTTTATGTGTAGACGGAAGACAAGTCACCACATTTTAAAATGAATGTAGATAAATCAGAATGGATCCAGTGGAAGGCAATGATCTTCTTTGAGGATTAGTTGAATAAACTGGGCAAGTCTTCAAGCGGAGGCTGGACAGACATCCGTCAAACATGTTTTTGTTTGAATTTTCTCTATTAATCTGTGGAATGTCTGGATGTCCTAGAGAGCCCTTTCCAACTACAATTATTCAATGGCTGTGCCACCCCAGGTGAGTTATACTCTTCAAAAGTCCGTAATGGACTTGGGGAGGGGGGGTAACTCTGCTTAGAATGGCACTGTAATTTCTTTGGTTGCTTCAGTATGTAGAAAGCTGAAGCAATGCCATTCCTTTCCACTTAGGGTCATGCAAGTTGACTCAGACCATGCAGCTGGAGTTCCTCCTCTACACAAAGATAACTAGGACAAAGTGGGAAGGACTGGTGCTTCAGGGGCTCCCAGACTGCTGAGGTAATGTAAAAACCTTGTCTGAAATATTTTTAGTATACACTTACAATGTAAAAACAAACACCTTTGTCAGAAGCATGAGAATGTAATGTGTGAATGCAATAAACAATTGTTTCTTAATATATTTATTGTGTAGTTTTCAGGGAGCTGTAATTGACTGCTAATCCTGGTGAGTTTACATTCAGTAGCATGCCCTGGTGTGCCTCATAATATGTGAAATGGCCTCAAAATGTGTGAAATGGTTCTGGATTGCCTTGCATATATGTTGGAGGTTTTCAAATATACAATCTATACTGTATTTATACATATAGTTTACATCATCATCCGGTATATATAATTCTATTTTGGTCATGGACTCCCCTGAACAGTCCAACACGCTCCAAAATCAGTTCGCTCTCTGATCTATCATTCAGAGGGTCTCCCTATCCACTGGCTGCTTTGCCTGAGTCCTGCCTCCAGCATTCTAAACAGTTTGCTGATCCCCCCCCCCCACAGCCAGTCAGAACACAGAGGTTATTTGCATATGTGGCCTGATTCGCCTTTGCCTCTAACATTCTAAACAGTTTGCTGTTGATGTTCTGAGGTAAAATAAATTTCCCCTTAGTGTCTGTTGGGGGAAACCATGGCTGCAAATCTCCAGGTGAGGGCTAGAAATCACTCAGAATTACAACTGCTTTCCAGATGGCAGAGATCAGTTCCCCTGGAGAAAATGGTGGACTCTGTGTCCTTATATCCTGCTGAGATGGCCCCTGTATGACAGCCAATGTGACGTAGCAGTCATGGCTTCAGCTATTAAAACTGATGTCCAGATGACCCAGATCAGTTCGCTTGGAGACAATGGCTGCTTTGGGCAGTAGATTCTATGGCATTCTACCCTGCTGAAGTTCCTCCCCACCCCAAATCCTGCCCTCCCCAGGCTCTACCCCTTAAATCTACAGGTATTTTCCAACACAGAGCTGGCAACCGTGTAATCAGCTATGGAACTACTTTCCAGATCCTTGGAACCCAGAAAACATGGCACAGGAAGAGGTGCTTTTCTATCTTAGCTGCCACTGCATAACACCCCCCTCCCCCTCAAAAAATAAGTCAGAGGTGGAGAGAACCATATCTATTACCATGAGGCTGTCCTCCCATTCTACCCACTTGGGGCAGCAAAATGATTTGAGACAGCCCTGCGTTATAGCTAAGCAGAAGGAAAGAAACATGGCTTGCCTCCCTCCATTTTCCGCTTCCCTCTGCCACCAGCCACAATTGGGACACTCATCTGGAGCTTCCTTCTAGATCTTGTTGTATTTCTTCCCACAATGGGCATTACTGCTAGTTTATATATACAACGCAAATGGGAGGCTTGCGAGACTCATGTGGGAGGATTCCATCTCTCCCCCCATCGTGACTCCAGACCCCACCACCTACCTGCAGCAACAGCATCAGTATCTTGGAGCCGCTGTAAACCCAGAGCTGTAAACTCCACTGCTGCAGCCAGCCCTAGACTCTCTCCTAGAATCCTCTACCATGTAGCTGGGCTTGGAGTGGCTCCCAGACTGCTCTGCTGTGGCAACGTGGCAAGGAGCAACTCCCAGAGTGCACTGCTGGCACGGCTGGGCCTGGAGCCTCTCTTGGCATCCACCATGGAGGTAGCTGGGCACCAAGCTACTCCTGGAGTCAACTGCTATGGCAGCTGGGACTGTAGCGGCTCCTGGCATCCTCTACCATGGCAGCAAGCCCAAAGTTGACACCTGTGGCAGCTTCCACAAGGTCGATTTGTAAGTGTGTTTTCTGTGCATGTGCAGAAAAGGCATTTTTTTTAATTTGGGGGGATTTAAACCTCCAGTGTATTTATTAAACTTTTCACATTTTTCCCTGAAAACCTGGGGAGTACCACAGGTTTGCAGAGAAATACATTTAGCATCAGTGTGGTCCCAGCCTGCAGATTTAAGGATCCACAGATGGGGGCCACATATTGCTATTAGATGTATAGATATGCATAAAGCTGTCCCCAAAATCATATGGGTAAAATTTGGTGCAAAGGAACTGAAAGTGATTAAAAAATATTCTGTCAACTAAATGAACACATTTGGTGAGATCAAAGAAAGGAAGTCAAAATGTAATTTTAAATTAAACTTTGCATTCATTATTTATTCATTTAATTATTTGAATCATTTTTATGCCACCTTTCCACCCAATCAGGATTCACAAGGGCCCATATTGAAAGTATTTATAAAAAATAAAGTATAAAGTATTGTATCCCATCATTTATGGACTAACATGTCCTCATGACAGTTTGGAATAATACAGCTTTCAAAACTGAACAATAAAAATCCCCAATCATATACAAACAAAGCTTATCAAAAGAAATGCTCAGAGGCACTCACCCTTGGGCATAAACTGAAGGGCAAGAGCCAAAGAGCCTGAGGGTTGCAGCTGTCAGAACAGATCGTTATCCTGACCAATAAAGGGAGCTGCAGCAAAGACTGCATTTCTTCAGATTCAGATGGGGTAGCCATGTTGGTCTGAAGCAGCAGAACAACTTTGAGTCCAATGGCATCTTTAAGACCAACAAAGTTTTATTTGTGGTATAAGCTTTTGTGTGCAAGCACACTTCCTCAGATCTGCACATGATAGCTTATACCTTGAATAAAACTTTGTTGGTCTTAAAGGTGCCACTGGAATCAAACTTTGTTTTGCTGCATCTAGTCAGTATATACTGATTTGAAATGTAGCTTCTGTTCATATGTCAGAAAAGTATGGGAGGAGTTATAGTTGCTGCCAATTTGTTCCCTGATTTCTTGCAACAAAGCCTGAATCCATAAAGCTAGGCCTCTATTGTTTATGAATGGTTCATTAAAACAGTAGCCTTCAGCCTAGTGGAAGATCTGGTAGAGATGGTGGAAAGACCAGTTCTTCAACTTGAAGCTTTCCTCCATTCTTCCTGTTTGTTTTTGTCATATGTTTTTGTATTATAAGCTGTATGAAGTCCTCACTGGATAGAAAAGCAGGATGTAAACAGATATCATAATTGTGTAGCCAAGACTTAGGAAAAAGAGGCTGGTGGAGGTGGTGGTATGGGTTAGGGGTACATGGGGTTCTGGGAAACTGCTTTTTGCAGTGTAGCCAATATGCAGCTAGCCCTCTTTTCCTATTAAACCCTAAAAGCTTGTTAAAACATCCCATTGCATCACTTCCCAAATTTCCTCAAGCACAAGGATGGAGGTTCAAAGAGCTGGAACTATTACTCATGACTGAGACAATGTATAAAGTCTCTTTTAAAAGCCATCGCTTTTATACAATTACTTACTGCCTTGTTGCCTTCTGATCTCTTGAAAATAGCTTTCCATCAAGCCCCAATGAACCTCTTGTAAAATGAAGAACAGAAATGTAGGTCTCTATGTAAGGTACAGTTTTATTTCCCCATTGTTTAAATGGTAATTGACTGCTAAGTGACTCACACTTTCCCAGGGTCACCTCATATGACTGTAGACTGCTTATCTTGTATAGATTTGCTTACACATTTACTGTAAATAGTGTAAAAGTAATTTTAAGAGTGTCACAAGTCAAACACACCCAGTTCAGCTTGCTAATAACTGGATGATGTGGTAGAAATTAGAGACAGTTTAAAGTAGACCCTAGTGAACTACATTTGGGCTACTTAATTGCTTGAGATGGTTCTAAGTTGGTGTGTTGTGGAACTGCTTCCATTCAAGCTAGCAGGCGATCATGTCTGTTCCCAATGACAATTTAATAATTCTGAGGGAAGACGAGGTTTCTAGGGTCTAACCCAGCTTGGAATGTTTGCTTGGTTTTTTTGTTTTGTTTTTTGGTAAAGGCACATTCCAGAGAGCTTCTGACCAGAAACTTTGCTTAGTGTATGACAGGTGTTTTTGGAAGAAGCCTTGGGCCTTTTTTAAAATGTTGCATGTTGACAATGTCAATGTGATTGTTCAGTTGGAAACCATTGTAGCCACAGTGGGGAAACTGATATAAGAGGACAATACAGCTTTTTGTAACCTAATTTTTATCAAAGTTTGTGTTTTGTCCATACCTTTTCTGGTGGTCAAAGGGGACTCTCTCTCCTCCTGTTTTAACCAGGCAAAAAAATTGTTGTATACAACCCAATCTACTTTGTGTCTGATTCAGGCCGGTAGCTACAGGGGGGCATCTTGGGGCTGGGCCCCCTGACTTACTGCCCAGGCTTCCCAACCTCCCATCCATCTAGCTTATTTTATTTTTAATGCTGAGCTGAGCTGTTGTTCTGCTTTGCCTGCCAGCAGTGTGTTTGGGGGTGCCCCCTGACGTATTTAAATGGCCCCTGAAGTCAAAAATCCTGGCTACAGCCCTGGTCTGATTTTAAATTTATACAAAGTCCTTGCTTTTGTTTGATAAGTAGGTAGAACCTCTAACCCTGACTTCCCACTTTCTGTGTAGCTTTTAATTTATTAACTTATTTAGACAGTTTATACAACATGCTTTTCCATATCTCATTTACAAAATAAGTCTTAAAGTCATTAGTTACAATAAAATATGATAATTATTCCGTTGGTGAAATTGTCCCTTTCATGGATCAACCTATCGTTTCAATTCCAAATACTAAAAAGTGAAGTGGGAAATTACCATTGAAAGGGTCTGTCCTGTGGTAGAACCCAAATTTTAGCATTCTATTTCTAGGTGTTAGCATCCTGTTCTCTCCTTTTAATGGTACTTAAGGCCCATTCATTGCTGTTCGTTATCATGCCTTTTCTTTTGTAACCTGAGGGCTTGGGTGCTGAAAGGCAGACTATAAATCCCATAAATAAATAAATAAATTTTTTTGGGGCTCTTATTCTTTCTAATTCCCTTAGCACAAACTGTGAAGTATTGATAACAATACTAATAAAATTTAATAATGATAACACTGGAAGTTTTGTGGCATAAAAGACACAGGTTGTGGTCACACACGGCAGTTGAAGCGGAGGGGAAGTGAGGCTATTTCCTCTGGAGGAATTTGACACGCCGTCACAAGATCACACATCCCTTTGTGCTGCAGGCTTAGCCCATCACTGTGTGATCAGACACCACCGTGGGTGAGTAATTTTTTTTTTGCCATTTGTTTCCCATGCGCATAAATGAGGAATCACACCTCCTCACTGAGGGCTCCCCATGGAGTATGCGATTATGTGCATACTGCAAAGGGGAAACAGCACGGAGTTGGGATGGAATGATCAGATGATCCCAACAGCATGAGAGCATGTTTGAGTGATCAGACAGGGGAAAGTCTGTCTGTGGCCCATCAGAACTAGTTAGAGCCGGACTTTCCCCAGTGTCTCTTAACTCCAATTCTGTGGCGGAGCAGCACGGGTTGCTGATGACTGTGGGACATTTCCCAGATGTTGCTCTCTGATCATGCCCTTTAGATCTCTCAGGCATTCGCAGCTATGTCGGATCTAAAGGCATGTATGATTGCAGCCACAGTAGGTTTAATGCATTTTCAGTGAGCATTAACTTGTATCATTAGAATTGCCATCTCAGTTGAGATCTGGCACGTGATTCTAAAATGGTGTTAGAAAGTGTCATTAAGTCACAACTCATGTATGCTAACCCTTTAGGGTTTTCAAGGTCATTCAAAGGTCGTTTATCATTGCCTGCCTCTGCATAGCTACCATGGTCTCCCATCCAAATACAAAACAGGGCTGACCTTGCTTAGATTCCAGGATCTGATGAGATTGGGCTAGTCTATGCCATCCAGCTCAAGGCAGGTCTAAAATACTGACAGCTTTAAAAGCTAGTGAAAATGACCATATCAGTTTTCTATCTTCTCCTGTTTGGGTGCTAGACAATCTAGTTTGGGTAAAGCTAGAGTACATGTCATCCATGTAGTAGAAATACACTCAGGTCACAGCAGCTTCTGACTCCTCTGCCCTTTCAGCATGTCTCTTTGAAGAGATACAACTCTGTTAATAATGCACTAAATGCAAAACAGCATCTGTGGCCTCTTGACAGCTAGTCCAGGGCTGATCAGACCCTAGAGTGGAATTGTGGGCCTGTGGGTTTGAATCCAGCTGCGCGCAGGCAGAGAACCCCAGACAAGGATCCATTATGGGCTGGCACAAAGTCCTTCCATTGAATCAGATAGAAAAGGCACCCACAACACCACTTAGAATCCAAAAATTGACAATGTTGAGGTGGGTCTCCCCATTCAGCATCAGAGGAGGAGGAGGAGCTGAAGAGCGAGGTCTCCACGCATTCAGCCCCAGGTCCTGTTTTAATAAACTGAAATGAAAAATGGAATGAATACCCCACAATGATTTAGGTAGTTTTAGTTCAACAGTGACATCATTAAGCAACCGCACTACTTTAAAAGGTCCAACATATTTCCAGCCCAGTTTCCTACTGGGTTGCAAGCCTTTAATGTTCTTCATGGAAAGATACACAGATGAGCCAGGTTGAATGTCCCATCCTGGGCCCCCTCCCTCTGTCCGCTTGTGCCTTATAGTTCACCTTAGCCTTGTCCAGAGTCTTTTGGATGATGGGCCAATGGTCCTGAAGCCCCTTCCACCAAGAGTTCAGGTCCCCCGGGGAGGGGTCTGCTGCAGAACCCAAAGTGGGGAGGGGCTGCCCTTCATAGCCATAGAAAGCCTTGAAAGGTGAAAAGTCAGTGGAGGAATGAACTGAGTTATTATAACTGTATTCCACATAGGGCAACAACTCAGCCCAATTGTCTTGTTGAAAGTTAGTGAAGCAACGGAGGAACTGTTCCAGTACCTGATTGACCTGTTCTGACTGGCTGTCAGTTTCTGGATGATAAGTGCTACTGAGACCTTGTTCCATGCCCAGACCCTGTAAAAGTTCCTTCCAGAACCAGTTTACAAACTGTGCCCTCCTATCAGATATTATTTTATATGGCACTGAGTGCAGTTTCACAATATGGTGCATAAACATCCGGGCAAGGGTCTTGGCGGTAGGCAGTTGTTTGAATTGAATGAAATGTGCTTGTTTAGAGAATAAGTCCACCACCACTCAGATTACAGTTTTTCCTTTGCTAGGCAGCAAATCAGTGATAATTAGTTGCTGTAGATTTTCCAGGATGTGTGGCCATGGTCTTGGCATTGTAGAACCTGACGTTTTGCCAGTAACTGTGACTGGCATCCTCAGAGGCAGGGGTCATTTCCTAGAAAAAGAGCTAGGGGGACTCATTAGCATAACTCATTAGCATATGCCACACCCCCTGACATCACCGGAAGTGTGTCATAAGGCCACACCCCCTGACATCACCGGAAGTGTGTCATTAGGCCACACCCCTGACATCATCGGAAGTGTGTCATAAGGCCACACCCCCTGACATCACCGGAAGTGTGTCATGAGGCCACACCCACCACTCAGTTAGTCTTAGTTTTAAAGGTGCTATTTCAATAACTAAATAATAAATACAAGTGATTTATTGCACAAATGTTTCAAGTTTATTATTTATTATTACAATAATAGCCGACGTGATTGGGAACGAAAGGAGATAACAAAAGATTAAGAAGAAGAAGAGAAGAAGAGATTAGATTTATATCCCGTCCTTAACTACCCAGAGGAGTCTCAGAGCGGCTTACAAACTCCTTTCCCTTCCCCTCCCCACAACAGACACTCTGTGAGGTAGGTGGGGCTGACAGAAACTGCTCTTTTTCAAGAACAGCTTGCCAGAACAATATGAGCAATATCCTGAGGAAATTGTGGAACCTGCCAAAAGTGAAACTGAAAACAAATTTCATAAATACACAAAAATGCCAGGTATCTGGAATCCCACAATTTTTTTAAAAAAATATCAGAATATACAGTGCATATGGACTGATTCACA
>NW_015170276.1:2436038-2449266 GCF_001447785.1 Gekko japonicus
GTCCCCCCCGAAATGACCCCTGCTCAGAGGTATAAACACAGAAAGATGGAATACTCTCTGTGTCAAGGTGAGAAGAAAATGGTAGGCAGTAAATTTATATCTACTCCAGAAGGTGGGTAGGGCTGAGTCATTGTCTTGTAGGAGTTCCCCAGGCTATGGACATGCTAATGGAGGAGCTTTCCTGAGGAGGTTCTTTTGTTTCCTGAGGAGGTTTCCTGCTTCCTGAGGAGGTTGTTGAAATTCTAATCTTATCTGTAGTACTATTGTCTGATGTAAAGCCTTTTGTGTTTTTCAGGACAGGAAGCCATGTCCTATTTATTTTTAAACTCTCTTCTTTCCTGTTGAAATTATATTATGTTTGTGAATTTCAATGGCTTCCCTGTGTAATCTGATATGGTAATTGAAAGTGTTGTCGCCATGGAAAAAGAAGTCAAGAGTAAACTCCCATTTCTAGATATCATGGTCATCTGCAAAACTAACCTTCAATTAGGTCACAAGGTCTACAGAAAACCAACTCACACAGACCGTTATTTGCATAAAAACTCCAATCACCACCCTCGGCAATAAAGAGGCATAATCAAAACATTAGTAGACCGTGCAAGACGGATATGTGAACACACTGACTCAATGACGAACTAAATCATCTAAGCCATGCTCTTCAAGTAAATGGCTACTCCAAGAATGAAATCAGAAGAGCGATTAAACCAAAGGTAAAACAAACAACTGAGGATAAACAGTCTCCCACAGGAAAATTGTTTTTGCCATATATCAAAGGAATCACTGATCAGATGGGAAAACTTATGAAAAAACACAACCTACAAACAGTATTCAGATCCACCAGAACAATACAACAGATGCTACGATCGGCAAAAGACAGAAGAGACCCCCTCACTTCTGCAGGAGTGTACTGCATACCATGCAGTTGTGGACAAGTTTACATCAGGACCACACAGCGTAGCATTTGAACAAGAATAAAAGAACATGAAAGACACTGCAGACTTGGCCAACCTGAAAAATCAGCAGTGGCTGAACATAGCCTAACTCAAACAGGACACAGTATTTTGTTCCAAGACACTGAAAGGTTGGACAACACTTTCAATTACCATGTCAGATTACACAGGGAAGCCATTGAAATTCACAAACATAATGGGTGGTGGATTTTACTCACAGTTGCTCCTCTGGCATCCAGCTCCATGGCTCTGAAGGAAGCAGAGGGGAAGAGATGGGAGACCAAAAGAAAGAGGCAAGAGGCAGCAGACAGGTGGGAGAAGGAATTCCTTAAGATCAGGTAAAACTGCTTCCTTTCTATGAAGTGGCCCAGACAGTGGTATATTTAAAGCTATTAGACTTCAAATAGCAGGATCCCTTCATTATAACTAAGGATTTTTCCATAGGTGTACCCAAATCAATATGAAAAACAACCTCTGCAGGGTGCACCATAACTGCCTTCTGATAAGCACACCATTTATACCATGAATACATTAATAGCCTTGTACAGGAATTTGCCCACCCAAGCCAGTCCAGGGATGGAAGGGAATCCTGCACTTTTCAGTACATTAAACAACCAACCACAAGATGGTCTATACCCTCTTGGGTTTTCAGAACAATGTGCCACCAGAACCTCTTTTCACTAGTCCCTGCATTTCCTAAGGGAGAGATTCCAGCCCTTAGTTAGCATCTGGGATTTAACACAGTAGCAACTCTAGCTCAGAGATGCACACTTTACTCTCCAAGGGTAGCATATATGGGGAGCGTTTAGGCCACAGGATTTAGCCTTGGAATTCAGTTACAACATCAAAGACAATTTAGCAATAAGAGAGATCTTTATTTAGTACAGATCTTAGCATAGACTACCAGAGATTACAAAAATAACAAAGGCTAGGGCTGTTTGCTTTAACTAAACATTAATTATTCATAGTTACCGCATCAGGAGGATTCCTCAGTCCAAGATAGTCCCAGTACCAAGGGATTTTGAAGGGAAATCCCATTTTGTGCACACCATGTGCTCCAAGTCTCAAAGCAACTTTTTGTCTCTCAAGAGGCAGCATTTTCAGGTGCAATAAAACAAATAATGACAAGAGGAGGAAGGGAGAGCTAAGCAAGCGAGAGAAGAGCTAAGTTACTCACGACCATAGGGATCAAAACAATTATACCCCAATTCCAGTCACAGATATGGCTATCAGCCAATTGTGAGTGGGCATGGGTGTGCCAAATTGTTGGTTGCCATGGTTGCTACATAGGATTGGCTAGAAGTTTGGAGCCTCTCCTGCAGTCATCTGACCCCAAACTCCAACTACTTCATGGTCTATGTGACTAGTCGCATGTGGGCCAGAAAGTGGAGCCATGAGGTCTAGCGTTTGGCATGAAAGTGTGAAAGAATGTGGGTTTATGGCATGGCTATTGAGGCCATGTATCCCCCACCATTTGGCTTGCAACAGGAAACAAGACACAGCATGTTATCAAAAGACATCACAGGAGAGGGCATGTGAATACAGAAAGCAGAAAGCAATTTTTCTATATAGGCCTGATGGCCATTTTGCAGCAGAGGGTAATGGGAGCCAGGGGCAGGGGCCTGGCAACCCTACAGGTAATTCAGTTACTAAGTGGAGAAGCATTTTTGAAGCATCATGATCCACATTACTAGAAACACATTACTATGTTCATGTGCAGCATAGTGGCTGCCTCCAGCCAGGAACCCCTTATTTCTACACTGCATCCAGATTTGAATACCTGTATGGTTTCTCCAATGTGACCAGTTCAGCGCACCATAGTCCCAAGTCAGAACTGGTCCCTATGCAACTGATTTTTAAAACAAACGAATTACTGGATGGTTTATTCAAAGAACTTTTGTAGCCAGGTTCTCATGTAACCTTGTCCTCAGCCTTCTTTGATATTTACTCATCTCTTATAAGCCCTGCACTTTCCCCTAAATACATACACCCTTATTCTCATTATGTTATTTATTCTTTCCCACTACCTTTATGCTGAGGATTCCTTTCTTTCTTCCAAGGCCACCCTTCTAACATTCACAACTACTTGAAAACTGCTCCCTCTTATTGCTAGATGATTCTCAGCATGCCACACCAATGACAGTGATGTTAAAGAATCAATTATTGCTCTTCATTTCAAGCAATAGTTTCCAGGAACTTTCAGCACACATCATCTCAGTTTGAAGCTCAAAATGTGGATGGGGGGAAAAAAGTATTCCTAATGGGAATAGACTACCTGCTAGCTGAAGAGCAGCTTGGTACTCAGTACTTAAGAATACTTATGGGTAAAAGGAAAATATTCATTACTCTCAGGAAAAAACTTCAGCAGTTTAACTAGCTATTGGAAGCCTGTATTTCATAGTTCTCACAGTGCTGTTGACAGGAAGATAGGAAAAGGAGAAGAGAGAAACTAACATTTGAATCCACTTAAGATGGCTTTCGATATCTAACTAATAATTTATTTTACAACACCAGATGTCTATAACATCTGTCCCCGATCCAGTATTATAGGTCACCTATTTTTCTCCTGATTGTAATTTTCTGGTTCATTCATAGCAAATTATTTACAAGTGAACTTTATTAACTATTAACATTCATCAAAGTTTTGATAGAAGTGTTAACTTGTTTTGTAACCTTTCTCAAATACATTTATATCAGATCTGTCCCCCAAGGAATACATTCCTCCTATTTTAGACTTCATTCCAATGCTGAGAAAAGCTAGCATAGCCTTAGATAAGAATGACTGGCCTAAAGTCACCCAGTAAGCTTTAGGGGCAAGTAGAGATTTGAACCAAGGTCTCCTGGTTCTTGTCCAACACTCTAACAACCATTTCATATCACCATACATGCAAACAGTGGCTTGACACATCTAGGCATTTAATCACTGCAGACCAAGGCAGGGCACACAGGCAGAGGTTAAGATTCCTCTGGCAATGGACAGCTCATCTACTTTGACAAAACACTTTGCTTGTACTAGCTAACTGACATACAAGCAAGAGCTGTGTTGCCATAGAAATGGAGGCAGGGACCCCATGGTTTGCACCTCTCCCCAACAATAAAGAATATGACTACTTTTGTAGATAGGGTGAAGGGTGAGGCAGAGGTTTCTTCTCACTTGATATGCCTTGGATCCTGAGATGCGCAGGAGAAAGGCAGGTATATAATTTTTTAAAAAATAAAGCAACTGAGGATGGCATGTGGCTCAGTGGTAGAATATCTGTTTGGAAGGTCCCTAGTTCATTTCCCAGCAGTGAAAAGTATCTGTTAGTAAGTGGTGTAAAAGACATTTACTTAAGACACTGGAGAGCTGCTGAACAGACAATACTGAACCTGATGGATTCAGTGGTCTGATGCGTTCAAAATAAATGCACACAAAATCTACAGTGGACAATAACTGAGAAAGATATTAGGTGGAAGAATCAGATTTCTATATGTGAGAGAGCCACATTCAGGATTAGACATACGACCTACTTGTTCACATGTTAATAAGTATGGAAGATGTGGGCAAAAGAAGATTCTGTGCCTTATTCTGGTGCTTGAATAATTTTCTCTTTGCCAGGCTCTGGTCTGCCACATTTGTTGGAGTGGGAGAAATAGGCTGAAATGAAATCAAGTGCATCCTTGTAAAAAAAAAAAAAAACACACCCGCATTTAACCCCTGCTTGAAGATCCTCGGGGAAAAGGAAGGCTGTCTACATACCAATGCACACCTTCATGTTTCTGCTCTTCAAGATGGAATTTTAATTTATTCCTTTTTTATATGGTGATCCTTTCTTTCCTATCTGACAGAAGTTTGGGCTGGAGAATCTCTTGGAGCAAAAGGTTCAGGCCACAAGTTAGGTGGAAAACAAAAAAGTTACAGGTAGAAACACATTTTTAATTGAAACAAATGGGAACAGGAAAAGAATGGGGGGCGAGGAATATAATTTCTTGTCATAAGTATAATAAAATGAATGCATTTTTTCAGAACAAATAAACCCTGCAAAATTATTTGAATAAAATGTATGTGTATATTCCTACCCAGTATTAATTATGATAAAAACATTACCCATCCCATTGCAAGTACTTGCTTCCAAAATACTTTTTCATATTCAAGACATGTAAACAGAGAGATGTAATTGGGAACATCTTCTTAACAGTACTAGAGTATCACATTTGGCATGGTCAGCTGTGCTAGCTTCAATTTTCTCATTTGTCTCTGTGCCCTATTATTTCTACCTCATCTCTACCCATCACCAGCAATTTCTCTCTCTGTCTCTCTCTCTCTCTCTGTCTCTCTCTCTCTCTCTCTCTCTCTCTCTCACACACACACACACACACACACACACACACACACGATAAGGATGAATATCCCTTTTGGAAGCAAAAGTATGTAAAATGCCAGCTAATTGGATTGCCAGGGCAACTTTTGTGGGACCAATAAATGGCATGCCTTCTCTGATGTGTTGTACAGGTGTCCCTTTCAATTGCACAGTAAGAATTACTTGGTTTTTCTGCAAAACCTTTTACGGTTAGATCACATCTCCTTTGCGCAACTTTTATGATGTCTTCAGGAAAATCTGAGCAAATAATTGGATTCCTGCTCTTCCTTAAATCTCTGGGGCATTTGCATGCCCCTGCCAAATAAGAGCAATTGACTTGCACCCCAAAATTTTCTCCTGAAACTCTCTGTTGCTGTCAGCAACTCATATTGTGAGCTGTGTAATAAAGTATTACCCTAAGACCTTAGTCTCTTTCTGGGAGCCAAACTACCTAACTATGCAATTTCTTTGGACCCACATATAGATTAGAATAGTTCTCCACCAGTGGAGGAAGGTATCCTTGCATGGGTTGTGTCTCTTTCTTGCTATGAGGGCAGGGCATGTGCAAATTTCTTTTGCAAAGATTTCCAGTATCCTGAGAAGGTGCTTGACCGCTCAGTCCATACCCAGGGCCAGCTCCAGAGTTTTTTGCACATTAGGCGAGGCTACCTTCTGGCACCCCCCCCCCATGCACCCACCAATTTTCAAAAAAAAATGCATTTTAGGAAATAATGATGATGATGATGATGATGATGATGATGATGATGATGATGATGATGATGATAAACATGAGCAATGGCTTTGGTTATGATGTGATATGCCAGGCTTACTTTCTCCCCTCTCCCACAAACATCAAATCCCAACAGCACACTGACTCCAATCTCACTTTAGTGCCAGTTCCTGTCCTCAAATTCACAGAGAAACCCAAACACTCTCATCTGGCAAATGCAAGCCAATGCCAGGACTCACACAGCAGAACCAGAACTTCCAATTTCAGCACTGGAGCTAGGGATGCCAGCCTCCAGATGGGACCTGGGGATCCCTAGAATTACAGCTCATTTCCAGTCTACAGAGATCAGTTTCCCTGGAGAAAAATCTGATGTTCTGGAGGGTGGACTCTATGGCATTGTGCCCCACTGAGGTCCCTGTCCTCCACTCCCAAATATCCAGGAGTTTCCTAACCTGGACTGGGCCATCCCTCCACTCATCCCCTAGAGGTGGCCAGGGGGAGCCTGACAACCCTAACTAGGGCTATTTTAGCGAGGGAAGGAGGGGAAAGGTGGAAAGAAAGCAAATAGATGGGGAGAGGGGGGAGGGGGAGAAGCTAGGGAAAAAAACCTAATAGGTGGGGAGAGAGAAATGAAAGACAGAGAGAAGGGAAGGAAAGAAACAAAGTCAGGCTGCAAGGGAAGCAGCCTGGAGTGGGGTGGAGCAGCTCCCCAGCCTCTCGTTTTCAGCTCTCACACACCTCAATAAAAAGAGAGAGAGAAACAGACAGAGAGAGGGGGACAGAGAGCACAGCCATACCCACAGCCACACCCACACACCCACTGGAGAAAGTGAGTCCAGGATTTTTTGTATCGTGGAGCAATGTGCTCCCTGCAGCACAAGAGTTCCTGGGGCTCACTTTCTCCTGGGTGGCTGCAACCCTGGGCTTCCTCCCACCCCACCCCACCCCACCTGAAACAAGCCCCCGCTCCTTACACCCCGACCAACTTACCCTTCTGGCTGATGGCGGCAGAAGCAGCACATGCTACCTCCAGCTCCTCCAAGCCTGACTGAGGGCTGCTGGGAGCTGGAGGCGGGGCTTAGGCTAGTGTTTAAGGCTCCCTGGCTACCGATCCATTTCATAAAAATATCAAACTGGTAATTTTCTTCCATGGATTTTTCTGCAAACTTGGGATGGTAAAAAAAAAAAAAATCTCCTGTGTGTACCTGGCACTGTGTTGCTTTCCTGTCTGCCTGGACTTTATTTTAACGCAGGGCGGGGGGGACGACTTGTTTTACCTTCACTTCCTAGGGGAAATTGGAGGGTTTCTGCCACACCCCCCCCCGTAAGTAGTAAGAGGTGGGGGGAAGATGAGAAACTTGCTGTGGTTTGGGAAAGGGCCCCCCTGCCAGTCCCCTGGAGAGCAGCGGGAAGGGTCTCTCTTCCTCCCTCCAAGGCGCCTGCAAATGCCAGCCAAAGGCGGCATCTCCCCACCAAGCTCTGCTTTCCACTTTTTTCTAGCAACTGTTGATGACCAGGCTGTCCATTCTGTGCCAACAGAAAATCAGTCTGCAGGAAGGGAAATGTCGTGGCTTTGGGAAGCCGGAAAACGAAACTAACACTCTCTCTCCCAATTCCCCTCCTCCGAGAGCTCCTCAGCTCCTGCTCCTCCAAGAGGAGGATGGCTGTGCTTCTGAGTGCACTGAAAGACCCGGCGGCGCGCGGCAGTCACCCACCCGGTCAGGAAAGTTGCAGGGCTTTTGATGGGGGGGCTTTTGACGGGGGGCCAGGTCCCCAGTTAAGATGCAATTTAGCCTTCAGCTAAACAATAAAAGTGCACAGCATTGTGTTGATCACTTTTCCAAAGTGTACAACACTTGACAGTCACAACCATACTGAAGTTCCTGCTAGGCCAGCCTGACCATAAACTGGGTGTCAGGCTTTAAGGGGTGCCATATCAGATATAATTTATTTTCTCTATTGGAAATAAAACATGTTATTAGTATGTTATCTCTAGACTTCCTTCCCCCCCCCTATATTGATGTTTTTGTTTGTAGGGGGAATCATAGTATGTCTAAGGCATCATAAACGTTTTGGGCAGCCCTGGCTCCCACATGTTCCATTGTTCCTTGGTTACCACACAGTTGTCATGGGACCTTCCTTTACCCTTGTGTTGCAAGGAAGGAATGTAGCCTGCATATATGGGACCAGCATTTTGTTCTTTCGAACATTACATAATTATAGACTGAGGACAGACTTTTTTAGTAAAGGTAAAAAGTTAGAGACTCACAGTCATATTTGTATGTGTGAATCTATTTACATATAAGTTTACAGACTTCTCATATTTAGAGAATGACCTCTTTATGGTCTGAGTGAGGGAAAACAATTTTTAATAAACCAAATTCCTCTGGCTTCTATAGCTGATTACATTTCTATCTGATTTAATGTTAGAATATTGATGTTTATAACCTATGTTCCCATGGTGCACTGAAGAAGGTTTTAGTTCTCGAGCAAATGCACATCATTTTTTCATTTTCTTAATCTGATGCTGTTGGTGGTCAGTTTCAATTACTGAGTTTGACACTGGGGGGTTCTTTAGCTGAAGGCCAAGTTAAACAGACAGGATAACTAAATTGAAAAATTGAATTTAATATGTTAAGTATTATCCTGCAGTTTATATAATCTCAGTGTTCCCAAGAGTTATATGTTATAACTATATTGAACTTTTTAAAAAAAGATTGGCATGAACTAGAAATGATTAAAGCCACTAGTAACAAAGTTTGGAAAGTAACATTTCACTTTGGGGGAGAAAAAGCACACTGAACGGCATTGAAAAATGTTGCAAGATGATTTACAGTGCATTCCTAAAGAGCATAACACCATTCTAAGTCCCCTGAAGGCAAAGGACTTAGAAAAGTGTAATCCTGTTTAGGACTGTATTGATGTTCACTCAGGATGCTAGAGTAAAACTCTGGGTCTTGATTCCAGAAGGATAACCATGCAAGAAAGTCATAAAAGGGGTGCAACACATTATGGACTAGAGGCCTGATTCTTCTGTTGTTTATGTAGCACAGTTACAGTTTCTGCCTGGTTCCCTCCCGTACTGCTCTGGCAATTTCAGAGATAACTTGTAGGAGAAGAAAAATATGCTTACTTTCCATCATGATGCCACCTGCCTCTCATTTTTTACTCCCCCCATATGAGTTCCCCTGTTCCAAATATGACCAAAGTTGCACAGGAACTAAAGCAACCAATCAAAACTGGCAGCCATACTGTTTAGAGAGTTCAGAAACCCAGTCTTACATGACCTTACAGCATTACTACTAGAGCATCAACAGTGCATTCCTAAGCACAGTCACAACCCTTTATGCCCATTAAAGCCAATGCACTTAAAACAGTGAAATTCTGCTTCAGATTCCACATCGTGTTTATGTGTTCTAAAATCTATTTAATCGGATAGGAGGGAGTTTACCTTTTGTAGGGTGAGAATTTCCTATCATTCCGATTTAAGCCCTTAAGGAAACAATCAACCTTGGCATGAATTTCATCTTTACTCCCTTCCCCTCAATACATCTTTGTTCCATTTCAGAAGAGAAAGCCTGATGATCAGAGACAGATGCTTGGATCCAATGATATGCAAGTGGAAACATCAATAAACTTAGGACAGTTCTGCTTGCACAAGATCTTGTGAACCACATAGCTCTTCCATCCCTATGTAGTACAGAGCCTGGAAATTGGTTGCAGAAGATCTCATGCAATAGAAACACAGGTGGAACACAATAAGCTTGACTTACTAGACATGGTTACCACAGTCTTTTTCTTGCACTTCTGCTTGTGGAAGAGCTGTAATGCAAACAGATCCAAACCAGAGTGCCCAGGAGAACAGGAAGGATCATTCATGGTCATCAATATACCTAATGTTTAGTGTGGCCCCATCCGTGGATATTTAAATCTGAAGACTGGGGCTATGAACACACAACTCAACTTCTAAAAAAAATATTGGGGGACCCCAATAATATGGAGTAATAATAAAATAATTAAATGCCATTAAGTTACTACTCACTTATGATTTATATCCTTCCCAATATCTGAATATGAAAAATGCTGAATTTTTTTAAAGTGAACATCCCTAGCTTTAAGAATTTGAACACATAGAAAGTTTAAATGGACTGCATAAGAAAGCCCTAAAAACAGCTGAGTGCCAGAGAGTGCCTACTCCCTTCCACTCAGCTGTTTCAGGCTGTCTTGTGCACTCCCTTTAAAGTTTAAAAGGAGTGCACAAGAAAGCTCAAAAAACAGTTGAGAAGCGAGGAGCATCTTATTGTTCATCCCTATCACTCAGGTGTTTTGCAGTACAGTCCTTTTAAACCCCTGCTTTCTGCTCTACCGTGAACTACCACAAACTGATTTAAAAGTCTGTGGAACTTTGGTTCATGAACCACAAACAGGGCAAGATTCATGATGAATTCTGCTTTGTGGTTTGGTTCGTGCCCATCACTACTCTAGTGATTCATGGCTGAAAAGCCATATATATATATATATATATATATATATACACACACACACACAAAACTCTGAGCTAGATGGAATAATATAAGGCAAATTCATATCGTTCATAAATTTCCAAGGCAGATGGATTATCTCAGCAGACAAAATAACCCTGAGAAGCTGTTGATCAAATAGGGAAACGACACATATGTCTGAATAAATGTGGAACTAAATGACAGCAAGAAGTATGTGCAGTGGAATAAGGTTGATACGTGCAGTGAAATAAGGTGGGATATGTCAGGGTGTATTATCCTGTTCTTACTACATTGTTTTCAGTTGGTATATATGAATATTCAGCAATGTTAGACATATCATGTCTAATTTTTATTTGTTTTGTTTTTTTCTGTTGCTTCAAACTTCCTAGGCATATTGTATTGCTTATGAGACCTCTCATCCCATTGGTTGCACTGACTTACCACTGTTGAATTCATTTTGCGTCTCAGTGAGAAAAGAGGGCACTAAAGAAAATGAATGAATAGAATAGACTGGAACAAGTGGGGACCTGTCATACTCATGGGCAGTGTTCCCTCTAAGCTGAGTTAGTGTGAGCGAGCTCAAAAAATTTTAGCCTCTGGCTCACACATTTTTTTACTTAGCTCAGGAAGAAACGAATGTATGCAGTAGCCAAATTGCTCGCTCACAACTTTAATGCCAGTAGCTCACTGAGTAGAATTTTTGCTCACAAGACTCCACGGCTTAGAGAGAGCATTGCTCATGGGGGGCTTCTCTCCCATCTCTTAGCTTTCTCCTGCTCACCAATAGCAATGCTGCTGGGACTGCTGTGGCTCCTGCCCCCAATAGTGACTTTGCCGGGCTCACCATGGCCCCCATCCCCCCCACAATAACTGTGCTGCCAGAGCCACCAGGGATGCTGGACCCACTGTGGCTCCTGGCTACCCCACAACCAAAAACAGTAATACTTCCCTGCCCCCCCATCACCAACAATGAAGCCAGCCCAGGCACACCTCTTGGCTGTACCACCAAATCTGCTGCAGCTTCCCCCCATCTCTGCTACTATAACTGGGGACACAGTTGATCCTGGCCACTCCTCCGATCACTACCAATGCAGGTGGGTCAGGCACACCTACCAGCCTTGCCATCAGTCCACAAGTGAGGGGCGCATGAGACTGATTGGGGGAAGTGAATCCCATTGATGTCCTGGAGTACTGGTGTTGTGCCGGAAGACTGGAAAAGAGCGTATCTTCAAGAAGGGAAAAAAGACAGACCCGGGAAATTACAGGCCTGTCATCTTGACATCAATACCTGGGAAAATTCTAGAGCAGATTATTAAACGCTCTGTCTGTGAGCACCTTGAACAGAATGAGTTAATTGGTAGTAGCCAGCATGGGTTTATCAAGAATAAGTCATGCCAGACCAACCTTATCTCCTTTTTTGACAGAGTTACCAAAATGGTTGAGTCTGGCAATGCTGTGGATATAGTGCATCTAGATTTCAGTAAAGCATTTGACAAAGTTTCTCATGATATCCTTGAGGATAAGCTGGTTAAGTGTGGGCTGGATGGTGTAACTGTTGGATGGATTCATGGTTGGTTGAAAAATCGTACCAAACGAGTGCTCGTAAATGCCTCTGCATCTACGTGGAGGGAAGTCTCGAGTGGAGTGCCGCAGGGCTCGGTCCTCAGCCCGGTGTTGTTCAATGTTTTTATAAATTACCTGGAGGAAGACATAGAGGGAATGCTTATCAAATTTGCAGATGACACAAAGCTAGGTGGGATTGCTAATTCTGAAGAAGACAGAGTCAGGATTCAAAATGATCTAGATAGGCTGGAACAGTGGGCTGAGACAAATAAAATAAATTTCAGTAGAGATAAGTGCAAAGTCCTACACTTAGGTACAAAAAATCAAAGGCACAGATATAGAATGGGAGGGACTTGGCTTGACAGCAGCACATGTGAAAGGGATCTAGGTGTTCTGGTTGATCACAAGCTAAACATGAGCCTGCAGTGCGATGTGGCTGTGAAGAAAGCTAATGCAATCTTACGATGCATTAACAGAAGATTGTGTCCAGATCACGGGAGGTGGTAGTTCTGCTCTATTCTGCTATGGTCCGGCCTCACCTGGAGTACTGTGTCCAGTTTTGGGCACCACATTTTAGGAAGGATGTTGACAAGCTCAAGTGTGTCCAGAAGAGGGCAACCAGGATGGTGAGAGGGTTGGAATCCAAGTCTTATGAGCAAAGGCTGATAGAGTTGGGTATGTTTAGCCTGGGAAAGAGAAGACTTAGAGGGGACATGATTGCATTCTTCAAGTATTTTAAGGGCTGTCATGTAGAAGATGGAACAGATCTATTCTCTCTTGCTCCGGATTGCAAGACTAGATCTTTCTTTTTTTTCTTCAATTAATTTTTTATTAATTTTTTACATATATAATCTCTCCCTTATTATAATTGAATAGCAACGTTCTATATTGAACGTTCTAAATTTGGCCCCTTTAGTGTTTGGCCGGAAGAACTGCCAGTCAGAAGACGCTGGCTGGGTTGACTGGCTGCTTTGTGCAGTCCCGCCCAGCATTTCAAGGTCTTTTGCATATGGAAGCTGATTGGACTTCACTCCATTCCACACCTCAAACTCCCCCCCCCGGCAAGGCAGTTGGAATTTTCAGTTGCATAGACAGATACAATGCCATACTCCCTACCCTACTGTATTCTGAGGTAAAATATGT